>NC_142601.1:74013981-74349398 GCF_041222555.1 Hakea prostrata | reverse complement strand
TTCCCCTCCCCCAATTCCCACCCAAACTTTTCCTCATTAGTCGTCATATCCTTACAAATCCCAATTGCATGCTTTGCTGGAATGGTTCGGAGGACATTGACCACCTCTTCTTCACTTGTCCCTTCGCTTGCTCCCTTTGGTCTAAAGCTACCGCCTCCATATGGCCTCACTCAAGACATTCACATGGTTTGGCCTGTGATTGGTCTTGGATTTTGAGAACCTATGCAGGGTCTTCCATCTGCGATCGAGTTGGTAAGCTAGTCTTTTGTGCCACCATCCACCATTTGTGGTGGGAGTGGAACGACTTCCAAATTACACTTGCTTGACTCAATTTGGAAAGCCATCTGCTTTGATATCTCTTCCAGGCTACAATCATTGCCCCATCCCCCTGTTGTTGATACCCTAAGGAATAGGTTTATTGTTGTTACTTGGGGTCTCTCGTCTCCCCTCCAGCCTTCTTCTTGAAGTCTGGTTGGCCCTTTGTACTTTCTTCTTTGTTTTATATAATTATTTATTCACCAAAAAAAAAAATGAGTACCACAAACTAAATAAGCAAAAAGAAATTTGTGTCGAGAATCGTCTCCACTTAATAACTACATACCATACTTATACTAATATTCCGCTATTTTTAAGTATAAAACAAAAAATAATCTGTATTTCTATTAATTTTAAATAATTACAAGTATTTAATAATTGTCAAGTAATTTGAATTAATAATTAACTACAGAAAAATAAATTTGACACCATCACAGCGTAGATCGAGGGATGGTGTCTCACATATATTAGACTCAATATCATCTATCATGTATAGATACTAATTCTTTTCAAGATACAATATATGGAAGTTAATTTTTTAAAACCAGAAATTAATGAACTACTAGCTCTGCTAAAAAAAAAAAACAAAGAAGAGAACTTAACAACATACATTCTTAGATCATGCTCCTGAACTTTTTAGCATTCTTTTAATTTGAAAAGAAACGAACATGTTTTGATGCATCAATTGTCAAAAAATATACAATTTGGGATAAGACATACCTAACTTCAATGTGTGTTTAATCCCCAACAGTCCAACAAAGTAGATGTTTGTTGACAAAGGAGACTAGGGATTTGAGGGAGAATTAAGGAGTTGAAGCCGAAAAGTTGGATCTTCGGTCAAAATGGTTGAAGTTTACCAGTTTGAAACTGAGACGAGATCTGTGAAATGTACAGATCCATCGAAATTGGGTATTTCGGTCCATCCCAGTCAAAACATGCGAGACAGACCGAGATGGACCAGGATTTGGTACTTTATTTTCCTGTCAGTCCATCTTGTCTCAGTTTGCTAGGAAACCAAAATTTTGGCAAGATTTCAACCATGTTCGTCAGTGTTTCTAGTTTCATTCTTACAATGTTATTTAAGATGTACTAATTTGAAACCACAAATAACAAGAGAAGAAGATGATAAATGAAAGAGAGAGGTGAAGCCTTGGGAGTTTCGACGTTCCATTGAAACTCTCATACCTTTAAATTTATATATAAACATAACTGGGTCACTACTAGAAATAAAAGACAACCAATTATAAAACCTACAGGCACCAAATTCATTTTGTTTTGATTAACAGAAACAATTGGTTTATTGTATGGTCTCATTATGTGTGACTGTTTATCAGGAAAATTTTCTTGGCAGAAGCACAATATTCAGTTGCACCAGTTATTTAGATAGATAAATCGTGGCTTTGTACTTTTGTAACATTTGCAATCTACGTTATGGTTGTTTCGTCTTTATACTTTTCCAGGTTTTGGAGGCTGTGGGTCCTGTTATTTTTTTATCTACTGATACAAAGAAGCTGAGAAATGAGGGATTTTTAAGTCCATTTCATCCTCGATATCCGGACATACTTACGAATTCTGCTCACCCAATGGTATCTCTTATCTTTTCTCTTTGAGTTCCAAAAAAAATTATTTTCATTTGCTCAAACAACTGCCATCCCTTTTCCATTAAATTTTAACCTTTTCCAAGTGCGCATGTTGTTGTACTCAAAACCATTTTTTGCTCTTATGTTTGCTGCAGAGAGCTCAAGATCTAGCAAATGCTAATTCTTATCGGGAATGGGTTCTCCTTGGATATCTTGTTTGTCCTGATGAATTGCTTCGTATCAATAGCATTGACATTGCTTTGGTATTATCCTTTTATTTTTTTATTTTTAAATTTGACTCGTCAATTGAAAATAACATCATAATGAAGCTGAATCCAGCATTTTATGTAGCACTACATGTCATGAGAAATCCTTTAAAATTATTGGTGAGCTAAAATAGATCCCATGGATTCCAATGATCTGATCTGCTAATGAATATTCTAAAATGTTCCAATTGTAAATAAGAGAATCAGACGTGCGTGTGTGTGTATAGTTGCATGTTAAACTGCATGTTTTAATGGGTATCCAATATGAATAACTGAAATGAGTTCCTAATAATAGGTGGATGGATCATATGGGACCTTGTAATAAGGTGTGTTTGCTTGTTTCACTCTGTTTATGCCCCTGTAATGAATTACTTTGACTTGTAATATGGTTACTTCGTTTAAGAAAGACAAATTCTATTGGGAAGTTGAGCAGGGAGATAGGAGAGGGGAATAGAGTATGGGAGGGAATGGGGTTTATGCTTAATTGTTTATTCACTGCTGGAGCTGTGAAATTGATAAAGAAAATCACCTTTCTTACTTCTAAGGAGCCGCAGGGTCTCCTCAAGCTTGGAAACCTTGAAGCACTTCCATGCAAGTCATGGCTGCAACTATCATTCAGAAATTATTATTAATCAATCAGCTGATTGAGTTACAAGCCTAGATCTGTATTTATAATCTACTACAAGTGAATTCTACTTGGACTCAACAAACATAAGAGTCCCAAAAGTAACAACTAAAGGACTGCTACCTAGACTTGGCAAACTTGAAGAGTCCCCAACTAACAACTAAGGGACTTCTAGTTGGATTGAAACTCTTTTATAAGTTTATAACTTGACCAATAAGACTCCAACTAACAAAACAAAAACAAATATGGACTCTCCAAAATATTCTAGACTTGGCAAGCTGACTGGGACTCTAACTAGGGGGAGGAAATCAGGAAAGACCAAATTACCCCTGGTATTATTCAGCCACCCTGGATAATGCTGCAAGATGGCTGCTGTCCTAGGCTTTCTTTTGAGCCTTCCTGGAATGCCCCTGGCTGGTTACCTCAGCTCTCTGAAATCATTCATTACTGATGAATGGGTGAATGTCATATATTTCTCATACAAGTCTGGGTCCATCCTCTTGAAGTCATCAGCACGTATCCAAGTACTTTCACTTCTAGGCTTGCCGTTTCAGTTTACAAGGAAATTATGGTAACCAGGTTCCTTTCGAGTGGTCTTATGCATGTCATCCAATATTTCTTCAATGGAGTCTTTTCAGGGGGCGTAAGTTGCGGTCGAATGCAGTTCATCTGAATGGTGCCCTGGGATATGGATACAGGTCGGCTACATTGAAGGTGTTGTTGATGCCCGTGTGGTGGTAGCTCCAATAAGTAGGTGTTAGGACTACTTAGCTTGAGAACTTATAGGGTCCCATCTCTTTGGAGTGAAGCTTGGCATTGACACCTGGCTGGAGTTGCTCTTGATGCACTTTGACCATGATCATGTCTCCTGGACTGAATTCAATTGGTCACTATGCTTGTTGGTGTTGGCCTCGTAGATCTTTTTGTTGAGGGCTATCGTCCTCACAATCTATATGGAGTATGGACTTCCGTGATATGCCTAAAAAATTCATCAGCCTTAATGCTGACTCTGGCTTTTGCTGGCAATGAGCTAGGTCAATGTGTTTCAGGGGTTGGATGCCAAGTAAGGCCTCAAAGGAAGTCCTTCCTGTGGTCCTGTTTACAGTACTGTTTTATGTGAACTCTGCTAAGTCGAGTAAGGTTGGCCAGGTCTTCTCATGATCCTGTACTAGGCTCCACAATAGGTTTCCCGGTGATCTGTTGACTACTTCCATTTGCCCATCTGTCTGTGGATGAAAGTCTGATTGGAATAGCAATTTGGTGTTGGTAAGTAGCCAAAGAGTCTTCTAGAAGTAGCTAATGAATTTGACATACCGATCTGATATTATAGTGCTTGGTAGTCCATGAGTCTGTACAATTTCCTTGAAGAAAATCCTAGCAATATGTTTAACATCATATGTTTTCTGACGGGATAAAATGGGCCATCTTAGTGAATCAACTATAAACTACCGCAAAAATAGAATCAGATTTTGTCTGGGGAAGGGGAAGTCCTAGAACAAAATTGATACTTAAATCTTTCCAGGGCAGTGGTACCTATCCATTACTTGTGCTGTGGTTTTATTTACTCCGATGTGTCCTCCTAGGCCTCCTTCATGTAGTTCTCTGATGATGTGCTGTCGTAGAGAAGAATTTGGAATACATACTTGGGTTCTGTTAGGAAAGGGCAATTTGGGAAAGGACAGATCCATCGAGAGTTAGTGCCTTGCGCTAACTCTTGATAGGAAAAAGAGGCGGTAATTAAGTGTTTTATACCAATCGAAATTGGTTGATGCTTTCCTATATAGAATAGACTTGTAAATTAGCCTATATATAGTGAAGTTATTTTGAGGAGTGCTTACAAGTTCTATACGAGCCTCCACAACAAAGTCGCTACTTTCATCTTCTCCTCTCTCTCATTATTCACCTTATTCTTTCTCAAACTAACATGGTATCAGAGCTGTAGGTCCTCTTATTCCTTTCGATTCTAAGAGTTAGTAGCACAAACAGTAGATTCTATAGAAGGAAAGAAAGTGTACCTGGTGTGAGAGTCGTTTCCAAAAATTAAAGGGGATGCAGCACCTTACGCTGCACTTGTTGGTGTTGTTTGTTTGAAGATTGATGCAGCTCCATACGCTGCTACTATTTGGGTGTCTCTGTTAAAGATTGATGTAGATTGAGCTTTCTTTTCAAGGAGAGAGCTGTCCGATGACCTCTTCTCAAGATCGTTGCCTAGATTGATGCTTGATTTGTGCCGGAATTTGCCATTCTCAGGTCCGATAAATCTCCGATTGATGAAGAAAATTTCTTTGCTGCGATTTGGGGCTGAGAAGAGTGACTGTTGTTGTCTTCCTCACGATCTGTTTAGGACTGAGAGAATCTTGTTTTTGGGCTGGTATCAGTTTTGAAACTGGTTTTGAGTTGGTTTGCTGGTTTTGAGTTGGTTCGGTTTGCTCTATTGGTTCAAGTGGTTCAATATCTGGTGGTTCGTTTCTGGAATTAATTCTGATTCTGGAATTATTCTGGAATTAATTCTGATTCTGGGATTATTCTGTTTCTGATTTCTGGTTTCTGGTTTCTGATTTCTGATTTCTGGGATTAATCAGATTCTGATTTCTGAAACTAATCTGGATCTGATTTCTGAGATTAATCTGATTTGGTTTTAATTGTGTTTGGATATGGGAGAAACTTCAAGTAAAAATACCATGACTGAAATTATTTCTTCATCCTCTCATCGGTTAACTGAGAAGAAATTGGAGGGTGTATCAAATTTCCACCAGTGGAGGGCTATAGTTAGAATTGTTCTTACTAGACGGGGACAGATAGATCATTTGACTAAGACTGTACCTAAAGAGGATGATACTTGGGCAATTGTTGATGCTCGAATACTTGGGCAGATGTTTAATTCCTTGGCCGATAATATTATAGATTTGGTTACTCACTTACAAACTGTGAAGGAATTATGGGAGTATTTGAATGTGTTGTATTCTAGTCAGAATAATTTGGCTAGAATCTATGAATTGTCCCAGGAATTTTATCGAGTAGATAGGAAAGGTAGACATATTACCCAATATTTTGTAGATTTTAAACAGAATTTATGAAGAACTAAACTCTCTTCTACCTATCTCCTCTGATGTCAAAACTATACAAAATCAAAGAGAGCAAATTAGCTGTTATGGGTTTCTTGGGAGGTCTTGGAAAGGAGTTTGAGGCAGTTAGAGCACAGATTCTTGGTAGTGATCATGTACCCACGTTAGTTGACACATTTTCAAGAGTTCTTCGTGTTGCAAGGGAGAGTACCGATAACTCTACAGAAAATTCAGCTTTGGCAACAATTTCCCGAGGCACTTCTGGAGGATAGGCCCTTGGTAGACAGAATATAGGACGAACTCGAGGAAATAATACTGGAAAATATCCAGGGTCACACAACTCTATTGACAGTACAGGACAAGTTAAGACTTGTCATCATTGTGGTCGTTCAGGACATATTCAACGATATTGTTGGAAGCTTCATGGGAAACCCCCACACATGGCGAATGCAATCATCACATCTGAATCAACGTCTACAACTACTAAAGTTCATCCTGAGGGTAAGACTGTACAGATGACTGAGGAAGATTATATTCGTTTCACTCGGTTTCAGGCCACTCAACCACAATCTGCCACTGCCACCCTCGTTCAGACAGGTAATGCTACTGCTTGCCTTTCAACCACATCTCGCCCATGGATCATTGATTCAGGAGCTTTTGATCATATGATCGGGGCTATAGGTTTATTTTCCTCTTTTGTTCCATCATCCTCTTTGGTTACACTTGCTGATGGCTCTCATATCAATGTTAAACGAGTGAGTACAGTTCAACTCACTCCATCCATTGCCCTACCCTCAGTTCTTTACGTACCTAATTTGCCTTTTAATTTATTATATGTTCATAAATTTACTTCCACTAATAACTGTTTGGTGAAACTCTTTCCTAGATATTGTTTATTTCAGGATCTTACGATGAAGAAGATGTTTGGTAGAGGCCGTATGTCTCGGGGGTTGTATCCATTCGAGGAGATATCCTCTCCTGCTTTTTCTAATATTTCCATCCCCCATCAAATACATTGTCGGTTGGGGCATCCCTCTTTGGAAAACCTAAAATTGGTAGATAAAAGTTTTCATTCTCTTTCTAAGTTGGACTGTGAGTCTTGTCAATTTGGAAAACTTCATCGTGTGAGTTTTCCCCCTAGTATAAATAACAGATCAAACCACCCTTTTTCTTTAGTTCATTTTGATGTGTGGGGACCCTGTCTTGTTACTTCTACTTCAGGTTACAGATACTTTATTACATTTGTGGATGACTTTTCAAAAGTCACTTGGCTTTATTTAATGAAAAATCGTTCAGAATTATTTGATATATTTTGCAATTTTGTTATTGAAATTCGTACTTTTCATAGTGATAATGTCAAAGAATATTTCTCTGATCCTTTTTGTAAATTTATGGCTTCTAATGGGATTCTTCACCAATCCTCCTGTGTCGATACTCCTCAACAAAATGGGGTTGCAGAAAGAAAAAATAGACACTTATTGGAGGTCACCCGTTCTCTTTTATTTGAGATGAAGGTTCCTAAATCTTTTTTGACTGATGTAGTTTCAACTGCTTGTTATCTTATTAACAGGATGCCTTCGTCTATCCTAAAAGGCGGCATTCCTCATTCTCTCTTATTTCCTTCATCTCCCTTATTTACCTTGCCTCCCCGTGTATTTGGTTGTGTATGTTACATTTGTAATCATCGCCCAGGGATCTCTAAACTTGATCCTCGTGCACTAAAGTGTATGTTTGTGGGGTACTCTCGCACTCAAAAGGGATATCGTTGTTATTCTTCCAACTTACGAAGAAATTTTGTTACTGCAGATGTGTCATTTTTTGAGTCCACTCATTTTTCTACTGAATCTCATAGTTTAACTGACCTAAATGATGATCTATGTATTCTTCAAAGTGTGTTTCCACAAGGTACAGTTCCTTCACCTCCACCTCTGCTAGACATCACCAAAGTGTACACACGCCGTCCGAAACCACCGGCTCCCCCCTCTGCACCTACGGTCTCTACCTCTGTGCCGACTTTGTCTACCGATCCTGTAGATGTCCCTGCCAAATCTTACCTTGATATTCCCGTTGCTCTTCGGAAAGGTATTCGTTCTTGTGTTCAGTATCCCATCTCTAACTTTATTTCATATTCTACTTTATCACCTGGGTTCTCTTCTGCTTTATCTACTATAGAGACTTATCCTATTCCTAAGAATGTTCTTGAAGCCTTGTCTAATCCTGGGTGGGCCAGTGCAATGAACGAAGAATTACAAGCCTTAGAAAACAATCAGACTTGCGATCTTGTGCCTTTACCTTCGGGAAAGACAACTATTGGTTGTAGGTGGATATTCACTGTGAAAGTTAATCCTGATGGTTCTTTAGCTCCCCTGAAAGCTCGTCTCGTTGCAAAGGGCTATGCTCAAGTTTATGGTGTAGATTATGTTGATATTTTTTTGCCTGTTGCCAAGCTTACTTCCATCCGCATTTTAATCTCTCTTGCCGCTACCTACCAGTGGCCCTTGTTTTAGTTGGATGTGAAGAATGCCTTCCTTCATGGAGATCTGCATGAGGAAGTGTATATGGAGCAAGTGAGCAGCCACCTGGGTTTGTTGCTCAGGGGGAGAAGAATAAGGTTTGTCGCCTTCGCAAATCATTATATGGTCTCAAGCAGTCACCTCGAGCATGGTTTGGACGATTCACTATTGTTGTAATAGAATTTGGGATGACTCGTTGTGAAAGTGATCACTCTGTATTCTTTAAAAACTTTGATGCAGGCAAAATCTTTCTTGTAGTTTATGTTGATGATATTGTCATTACAGGAGATGACACTTCAGGAATTGATAGGTTAAAAACCTATTTACAAGAGAAATTTCAGACCAAAGACTTGGGCAAGTTAAAGTATTTTCTAGGAGTTGAAGTTGCCCAATCAACAAAGGGCATCTTCTTATCTCAACGGAAGTATGTACTGGATTTGCTTTCTGAAACAAGAATGTTGGGATCAAAACCCATAGACACTCCCATGGATTGTAACTTTAAGTTATTGCCAGAAGATGGAACCATTCTTGATGATCCAGAGAAGTACGGAAGGCTTGTTGGGAAGCTGAATTATCTGACTGTGACTAGACCTGACATTGCCTTTCCTGGCAGTGTTGTGAGTCAATTTTTGTCTGCCCCACGAACATCACACTGGGATGCAATTATATGAATTCTGAGGTATCTTAAGAAAGCGCCAGGACGCGGACTTCTTTACACTAATCATGGACATAGAAATGTTGAAGGATTCTCTGATGCTGATTGGGCTGGATCACCTATTGATAGAAGATCGACTACATGCTACTGCACATTCGTTGGAGGAAATCTTGTCTCATGGAAGAGTAAGAAACAAACTGTGGTAGCAAGATCAAGCGCATAATTTGAGTATTGTGCTATGGCACAGGTAACATGCGAGATGGTATGGATAAAACAATTACTCCAGGAATTAGGAATTATTGATGACACACTAATGAAGTTATGGTGTGATAATCAAGATGCGGTTCATATAGCATCAAATCCTGTTTTTCATGAACGTGCTAAGCATATTGAAGTTGATTGCCAATTTGTTCGTGAGAAGTTACTACAAGGCATAATATCCCCCAAGCATGGGAGGACTGGAGAACAACTCGCGGATTTGTTCGCCAAAGCTCTAGCGAATACAAGGGTTACTGTTAGGACCCTAGGGATGAGGCCTTGTGGAATGAGGGTTAGTTAGGGTTATTTGAGATAATAAATAGAGGGAAAGAGGGAAGAGAGGGAAAAGGGAAAATTTTGGAGAGTCTTGTGGGCACTTGTAGGCTGAGGGAACACCGTAAGGTGTGGGGGGTGACTGGCACCATAGAAACCAGTGTTATCTTGTTATTTCTTGCATTCTTATATGAATTTTTGGGAAATATTATTAGGGTTTCACAATTGGCATCGAGCGAACGATCTAAGGAGTTGATGGCACCGCCTCGTTTTCGTGAAGGAGGAGTTCGGAGATGGATTTTAGTGGTTTTCTCTTCGTTGGGAGAACCGGGACGAGGAAGAGCAAGTGGTTGGGGGTAGCGATTCAACATCTGGAAGGAGAGGCACTTGAGTGGATCTATCACAAGAATTGGATCGCATTTTCTTGGACGGGATTCAAAGAAGCTCTGAGATGTGAGTTTAGCGACTGGAGACAACCGACATAAAATTTGGAGATAGACAACAACTAGGTTGAGAAGTATCAAATGAAGGATGAAGTACTGCCGGCTACGGAAGTCACGCATCACCAAATGTGGAGCAAAAAGATGAAGATAGGATTGAGTGAAGATACCTACCGGACCGAGTGAAGGAGCAATATTCGTTATAAAATCGAGATGCGGTGAAGTGAAGAAGCATGAAGGAGGCCAGGTACAATCGACGGGCAAGTTACAGGAGGCCAAAAATTCTATTCGCAGGAAAGGAAGAAGACGGTGGAGTTTTAGGGTTTTTGAGGTTGGTTCGGCTCAACCCAAACCGGTCAATCGGTTTGGTTCAAACATTAAGGGCCAAGGAGCTTCTAATTCGGGCCCAATCGGTATGCTAGAATCGATTTAGAGCCCAAGAGATCCAAGTTCAAAGATTGGGCCATACGTTTTTCTAAGAAACCCCTTGGGCCCACCCATTCCATTAATCCCCGACCCATCGTATTTCATTAACTCAATATCCAACCCATATTTGTTAACCCATGATTTTAAGTGTTCATGTCTAGCCCATTTAATAGAATTATTTTGGGCCCATTAGGCTTCATAACCCAAAACCTAATCCCTACAATCAAACCAACGATCAGCCCATTACTCTTCACCCATGGGTTTAAGTATTTGGACCTTACTCCTTTTCATCATCACTCATGGGCCTGGCCCATTTCGTATATCCAAAATCCAAGCCTTTTCAGCATTACTTTAAACCCAAATAACTCAAACGGGTCAAAACCCAAACCCAAACCAAGCCTGAACCAAGAACTTGCCAGAAAATGGTCCAACCGAACCAACAAGTTGGGGAACCATCGTCTTCAACCTCTGATCTTTAGAATAGAAAGGGAGGCGGCAAGGTTGGGGCTGCAGCTACTGAGGAAAATCCACCGTCTTCCAACAGCTGCACGCAAGCTCCTTGAGATGCAGCGGTGCGATGAGGATTAATTTCGTTGCAGGCAAAAAAAAAAAAAAAAAATGCTCCAAGTCTGATTTTGAGCAGTGGGTGTGTTATTCAGCCTGGGAGGACGATATTGAATTACTACGGTTATGCGGCACCATCATACGACTGAACTTCAACAATTCCATCACCTTAGGGACAAGGTGATTTTCGAAGGGTCGGTAGTGTTAGGACCCTAGGGTTGAGGCCTTGTGGTATGGCTAGTAATCGACAGGGACCCAACACATAAGTATGAATTAGCGTAAAAGGAATAGTTTTTCTATTATGAAGAGAAGGTAAATAAGTAGAATGAGTCTGCTTCGCAAAAATGCAGGCTTCACAAAAAAAATCATCCTCATTACAAGAAGAAACTAAATTAGCAAATATTTTCTTAAAAGTTCCTAGAGGGGGGTGACCTAGCCTACGGTGCCACTGATGAAGGTTTGATATTACCGAATGGACTTGATTAGAAGATGTAGTCAGGGCAGAAGTAGATCCTTCAATCGGCTCGAGCAAATAAAGTCCATTGTCTAATTTACCACGTCCAATCTCCTTCCCTGTGACCAGATCTTGGAAGACACAGTAAGATGGGAAAAATGTCACTTTACAATTCAAGTCATGTGTAAGACTACTAATAGAGAGCAAGTTATTAGAGAAAGAGGGAACATGTAAAACTTTAGACAAAGAAAGTGATGGAGAATGGTGAATGGTCCCTTTTCTAGCAATGAAAGAATAGGAGCCATCAACAAGAAACCAGTGGAGAATATGTAAGAAAAAGGAGGAAAAGAGAGGGGAAAGAAAGGAGAAAGAAGAAACGGAAGCGAAAGACAAAGTAGAAGTGGAAGGGGAGTAGAGGAAGGGAGAGGGAGGAGAAGGGGAAAGGAGTGGAAGAAAGAAAGAGAGGGGGGGAAGGCGAAAAGAGCGGTGGCTTGCAAAAAGAGTAGGAGCCAACAAGCCGGATGAATGGTGGAGGAAGAAACCAGCAAAGATTAGTGTAGAGTGAGGCGATCAAAAGGAGAGAAGAGGAAGAAGGAAGAAAAGAAAGAGTAAGTGTAGGAAAGGGAGAAGAAAAGAGAGAGAAAGAAGAAAAGAAACCCAAACTACAAGGCAAAGAGCAACAGGATAGTGGGATAACCGAAACAAGAGGGAAGGAAAAGGAAGAGTGGAAAGAAGCGGGCAAAAGGCACAAAGAAGAGAGTAGCCAGATTGGGCGAAAGAATAGGACAGGGAAATTGGATCAGAAGTTGAAGGAATGACATAATAAGAGAGCATCGAGATAATTATCGAAAAGGGAGTAGGTTGGATAGTGGGTGAAGTGAAAAGCTCTTGGAATAGTCAAGAAGGACGAGAAAAAAAAGAAAACTACAAAATGGATGAAGAGTGGAAAAGGGGAGGTGGGAGAAAAAAGGGGAGTGAAAAATGCGAGAGGACCAAGAAAGGAGAAGAAAGCAAACGAAAAAAAAGGGGAAAGAAAAGGATAAAGGAGAGCACACGGTGACAAAGGGAGAGAGGGCAGGGCGAAGAGGCAGAGAGGGGGAAGTTGAAGTGTGTTGCCTGGCTTGAACCAGGGAGGAACGAAGAACAGAGAAAAAAAACGAGAGAATAAAAAAGGGAAGGAGGGAGGAACGAAGAACAGAAAAAGGAGAGAAAAGAAAAAAAAAAGGAGCTGATGGGGGATGGGTTTGGATGGGTGAAAGGAACTGAAGAACAGAAAAAAAAAAAAGAAAAAAGAAAAAAGAAAAGGGAATGAGAAAAAGAAGAATAAAAGGAATGGTTTTTTTGAAAAAATTCAGGGAAACGATGGGTTTGAAAAAATAGAAGGAGAGAGAGATTTGCAGTTCTGTCCAAGAACAGGGATGCATGTTGGTAGAATGGCTATGATCTCAAGCCATTTATAATTAAGTGGAAAGTACATTATTACAAGGAATTGAATTACAGAATACAAACTCTAATGAACTCCTAGTAGAATCCAAAAAAGGCTTAAAAGAATGGTGAAGAAAAGTTTAGATGGGTAAGTCCGCTCCAAAGGACCAGAGTTTTGTTGCTTTCTCCTAAAAAGAATAAAAGTTTGGATGGAAGTCCTCAAAGGACCAGAGTTTTCAGGCTCTCCAAAAAGGAGATAAAGTCGACAGAGCATGGGAGAACAACACGTTGGGAGTCAGAGAAAGGTAACCGAGTCCTGGGAGAGGAGGGAAAATGGACCATACTATGGGAAAAGAGGACCGAGTTTTTCTGGATCGCTCTACCGTCTGATGAGATGATAAACAAGAAGATCACCAACAAGAAGGGACCTTAGGTTTAGGAATAACCTTGTAGTCCCCACACGACGTGCCAAGTGTTCTTCTGGTTCTACTGTATGTAATATATCTTCAAAACACAGGAAAATCCGAAAATTTTTGCGACCGTAAACCCCATCAAAGTGTAGGACAGGTCAGGCCAAAGGGAAGCCCCAAAAGCCCCCAGGTTTGATGGTGTCTCCACCATCTCTAGGTCTGATTCTAATCTGGTGGTACCCACTTTTGAGGTCTACTTTGGAAAAGATGTTGGATCCTGTAAGCAAGTCCAACAAAAAGAAGGGATAGAAACTATTATGTGATTTGTGATGCTCTGTCCAAAAGGCAGAACGCTTAGGGGTCAACAGCTGGTATGGCACATGGGGAGGTCAGTGGAAGCAGTAGATCTTCCACCTGTCTCTGTAACTCTTCATGCTCTGTTGGACTCATCCAGTATGCTGGCAAGTAGGGAAGAGGTGCTCCTGGTGGTAGGTCTGTGGCTGCTGAATGTTTCTCAGTGAGGGTAGCCCACCAGGAAGGTCTGCTTGTACTAGATCTGAATACCTCTGAAGAAGTTCTTGGATTGGTGGGGTTCTTCTAGTTGGAGAGACACTTCTTTTGGAACTAGGGCCATGATAATGTTGTTCTCTTTCTGGACTTAAACCCTTTGTGGTACAACAAAAGGGGTGGAAGTGATTTATCCTGAGGGCCTTTTTTATTTAATTTCTCCTGGTAGGTTCAAGGGCAAGAGTACTATTTTTTGACCGTTGTGTATGAACCTAACAGGGCAAGAGTACAATTTTTTGACCGTTGTGTATGAACTTACATGTAGTTTCCGTACCCATGGTTGCAACATCATTAACATACAACTAGGGTCTCCCTAAGATGATATCAGACAATCCCATGGGTACTACATCAGATTTCCTCAAAGTAGGCATGGAGACTGATGGGAACTAGACACTTCTAACCTATCACTGTTGAGAAGGGAAACTCTATAGGATTGGGAGTGCTTCTTAGTCTTAAGGTCGGCCCTTTTTACAAATCCCTCAGACACTACGTTGACACTACTCCCGCTATCAACTATTAGTTTAGCTGTATGTTTGCCTGATTTGAGTCGGGTGTAGGATGTGTAGCTTCTTCTCCAGTATTCTTCCTCTGTTTCAGCCTCCAAAATTTTTTCCATTACATTCACTGAAAAGTTAGTTCAAAATATGCATCTTCTGCAGGGGGTTCAAATCCTTCTCTGTAGTTGCCTGTGATTTCCTCCAAGGTGCTGATTACCGCTGTATTGTCCTTAGCTCTGATACCATTAATGTGACCTAGGAATACTTTGCCAACCTTCAGGATATTCATTTAGGTTTCAGCAATAGTTTAGGCCTCTTAGGATTCTGCAATTAGGGTTTTGGGTGGATTTACAACAAGGCAGCTGCTGAATAAGGGCTTTAGAGGTCTGTGGCAAGGGGAGATAGACCCTGCAGTTGAGTAACCCGGACTTGGGGATGATGTAGGGTTGCTGGGAGCTATGAAGTTCTGCTAAGGCTTTTTTTGAAGTGGTTTTAATTCTGTTTTTGCTGTTTAAATTGCAGAATTGAACCCCAGGGTTTTAGGGTTTGTAATTTCAGGTGAGGATTAAAACTAGGGTTTAGGTCTATAAGATATCAGGACGCTTAGCTTACACACATGAGAAGGATATTGAGGATCAACATAGCCTGGAGGTTGACTCATATAAACTTCCTCAGTAAGAGCCCCATGGAGGAAAGCATTATTTACATCAAGTTGACGAACAACCCATTGTGAAGAAACAGCCAAGGATAGAATGATACGAATCGTGGTAGACTTTACCACCGGACTAAAAGTTTCTTCATAATCAAGCCCATATTCTTGAGTATACCCTTTTGCCACAAGGCAGGCCTTATAACGCTCAATAGTCCCATCAGATTTGCGTTTGATACGAAACAACCACTTACAGCCAATAATATGCCGATCAGGAGGAGGCGTAGTAAGTTCCTTAGTGTTATTAGATAAAAGGGCATTAAATTCGGCATCCATGGCGTGGCGCCAAACAACATTTTTACTAGCTTGACCGAAACAAGAGGGCTCAAGATCAGTAGGGCCAAGAACTTGTAATGCCAAAGGTAAGGGGTATCTAGTGGCAAAATTGCTTTTAGGTAGCTTAGGCACCCGAGTGCCATCAAGGGAACGGGTGACCATCTGATGGAGACGGGAACAAGTGGAGTCGGGTACAATAGAATTGGAGTGCAAATGAGTATCATCCAAAGCAGCCAATGGAGCATGACAAGTGGCTGTAGGAGATAAAGAGGCACTAGTCACAACCATGGGTTGAGGCAAAATAGTGGATGTAGACACCGGAGTGGGCTCAGGAAAACAAGAAACATGCCCATTTGGGTCCAAAGGAGCAGGTGGGCTAGCAGAATGAGTAGAAAAATCAAAATTATTTTCTAGTGATCTAACATGATTTGAAGGCCCAACAGAGGAAATATTCACATGAATTAAAATGGGCCCAACATTTTCTGAAGGAGTTTCAGATTGTAAGGGAGTAATATAAGCCTGAAATGGGAAGACCGACTCATTGAACACAACATGCCGAGACACAACAGTCTTGCCAGTGAGCAAATCAAGACAATTATAACCATGGTGCCACAGACTATAGCCAGTAAAAACACATGGAACCGATCGATAATCTAGCTTGTGAAGATTAAATGGTCGTAAGAAAGGATAGCAACAACATCCAAAAGTTCTCAAAAACCGGTAATCTGGAACCCGTCCAAACAAGCGATAGTATGGATGTGAAAATTTAGAGCAGCCAACGGTAATCGATTCATAACAAACATAGCAGTAGAAAAAGCATTAGTCCAATATTTCAAAGGCATATGTGCCTGGGAAAGCATAGCACAACCCATTTCTACCATTTGACGATGACGTCGTTCAACACGACCATTCTGTTCAGAAGTTTTGGGGCATGTGAAGCGATGGAGAATGCCATTTTCCTGAAGAAATTTGGAAAAACCACCACAAAATTCACCACCATCATCGGTTTGAAGACACTTAATCTTCACAGAAAGCTGATTCTCAGCCATAGTTTTAAAAAGCTGAAAAACCTTAAAAACATCTGATCGTTAAGCAACAGTATAGAGCCAGGTGAAACGTGTGAAATCATGAACGAACGAGACGTAATATCTATGACCCTCAGTAGAAGTCTTAAAAGCTGGACCCCAAACATCAGAGAAAACAAGTTGCAGGGGTGCAGAAGTGCGTGTTGTGTAGGCATCAAAAGGAATTTTATGAGCCTTAGCTCTTATACAATGTCCACATATAGTCCCTGTTTTGAATTTACAGAGGGTAATCCAAATGTAAACAAAACACGACTAACAGTACCAAAATTTATGTGCCCAAAACGAGAATGCCACACTTCAGATGTAACTCGAACAACAGAGTAGGTAGTAACAAAGGGAAATCCAGTAGGCATCGGCGGCATTTTATAGACACCATCTTCAAGAACTCTGGTAGGAAGGACCTGGCCCGAGGATCGATCCTTGACATAAAAATATCGATCATGAAATTCTAACAAAACATTGTTATCATGAGTGAACTTACTAACTGATAACAGATTAGAAGAGGCATGTGGAACATGAAGAATATTTTTCAACTGAAACTGTGAACCAGCAAAATTAACAATGGAATGTCCAGTCTGGGAGATCAACAAACCTGATCCATCACCAATTGTTACTGTTTTCGAACCAAGGTACTCTGCTGGAGAACTAATGGCAGCAGGATTGAAGGTTATGTGATGTGAAGCACCAGAATCGGAGATCCAAGTACGATTAGATCCGAAATTTGTTCCAGCAAACTGAGCCTGAGGATGTTTAGAGAAGGCATCATTCCTCTGATGGCAGAATTTAGGAGAATGTCCCTGATGATTGCAAATGTTACAAAAGAGGATTGAGTGACTTGTGACCACCACGACCACCTGAGCGACCACCATAACTCCGTGAACCACCACGGTAACCATAGGTAGAACGACCCCGAGAAGGACGAACAGAAGATGAAGGACCTCTAGAGGTTGCAAATTGTGAGGAAAGAGAAGAGATGCCAGTTGTGCTGAGATGTTAGTAATATCTTGAAACACAGATTGTGCACGAATTTCCTCACATAATAGCAAGCCATGAAGGTCAACAAAACGAATCGGAGTATCCCGTGTTGTCATAGGGGTGATAAAGGCTTGATAATCTGTTCCTAATCCGACAAGAACAAACAACACCAAATCGGCATCTGAGATTGGAGAAGCGGCAAGAGCGAGAGCATCACCAATACGTTTCACTCGCAGAAGATATTCTTGCATAGACTCATTTCCTTTTCGACTGGAGCTGCATCCGGAGTTGCATGATTCGAGCTTGAGAAGGAGAGGCATAGGTAGTAGAGAGAGAATTCTTGACTTCTGCAGAGGTCTCCAGGCCAACCACCTCTGAATGAACTGACTCAGTGAGAGAGGAAAGGATCCAACTCATAAGAAGCTGATCTTGCTTCTGCTAGATGAAGGACGCAGGATTTGGTACGGGATTACTTGAATCCGAATCAAGAAATGGTGAAGGACGCGGAAGCGAGGCATCGATCAAAGCAAGAAGACCGGAGGGCCGAAGCAAAGGCATAAATTGACTACGCCAAACCAGATAGTTTGTAGATGAAAGCTTCACCGACAGATAGTGATGAGCATTTGAAAAAGATAGAGAAAGAGTTCAGTTCAGCAAGATGAACAGCAGAGGTTGAAGTCTCCGAAGCCTTTGATGCATAAAGAAAGCTGAGTATCTCACCGAAAAACTACTATAAAAGAAAACTGAGAACAGTGACTACAAGAAGCTTCAAGAACTTCAAGAAGCTTCATGAAAGGTGTTTCAAGAAAGATCGTTTGAGAAAAAGTGGTTTTGAGAAAAAGGTGTTTTCAAGAGATAAAGGTATGCACGGATGTCAAGAAAGCACTTGAAGACAAAAGAACACACATGTGAGGACTGCACCTAGCTGGTACCATATAAGATATCAGGAAATGTGAAATCAAAACTTGTGATCTCATAAATGAGATCATACCTTTATATAGACACAAGGGATGAAAATACATCAATAATAAATCTTATCCTAGTCTTTATTCTCTAACAAGGTCTTATGGTTGGGGTCCGAATTAAGCTCGAAGGCTTGGGAGAGGGTTGCAATGGTACTTCTAAATGGAGAAATGGTTTGGTTGATGGAATAGGGAATAATGGATTTCTAGGGTTTGGAGAAAAATTTCCAGGTGCCAAAAGCTTCAAGGAGAGAAGAGGATGGGAGGGAATAGGGTTTTTGTTTACTTGTTTATTCACTGCTGGATCTGAGATTTGATGAAGAAACTGCCTTTTTAATTTCTAAGGTGATGCAGGGTTTTCTCAAGCTTGGAAACTCTGAAGCACTTCCGCACAAGTCATGGCTTGAAATTTTATTAATCAATCAACTTATTTGAGTTGCAAGCCTAGATCTGTATTTATAATCTACTACAAGTGAATTCTACTTGTACTGCTACTTAGACTGGACAAACTTCAAGAGTCCCCATCTAACAACTAAGGAACTTCTACTTGGATTGAAACTCTATTATAACTTGACTAATAAGACTCCAACCAACAAAACAAAAACAAATATGATCTCCAAAACATTCTAGATTTCACAAGCTTACTAGACTCAAACTAGGAAGGGTTGGGATGGGCCGTCCAAATTACCCCTGGTATCATTTGGCACCCCGCTGAGTAATGTGGCAAGATGGCTGCTGTCCTAGGCTCTCTATCAAGCCTTCCTGGAATGCCCCCCTCTCTCAAAAACAAGCATGCACACACACAATACCATCATCACCACCTTTCAAGTATGTGCATCTCCCCCCCCCCCCCCTTTCCCTAGAACAGATGAGTCTCTTGGTTTCCTTCCTCAAAAGGAGTTTTTAGCACTTCCTCTGCTTGGGATATTGTTAGACACTCTGTCCCTCAATCCGTTTGTCCAATATCTTGTGGATTGAAGGTGTTACTGTTTGAAGATCCCCTATGGTTAGCCTGAATAATCAATTTGTCCTTCTTAACTGGCGTATCCTTGTTTCCCTCTACTGTACCCTTGTTGGAATGGTATAGAAGATTCCAAATACCTCCTATACCTTGACCTTGTTGGCCCCATAATATGGAGCACTTTTGCAAGGGAATTCGATTTGTGATATTGCAGATCTGTTTGCTTCTGCTATTTCTCACAACTGGACGGAGCCAAATCTGTGAGATGGACCTGTCTCATTTTCCCTGTTTTTGGGCTACTGTTATAAGTTATTAATGATTTTATTCACAACCCCCCCCCCCCAGAAAAAAAAAAAAAAAAAAAAGGAGAAAGAAAAGAATTTCTTGATTACTCTGTTGGGTAGAATGTGGTTGTATCCTCTCTCCTGCAACTCTAAACCCTTCTCAAATTTCTTCCCTTCCTATCTGGCCCCCCACCATGAAGTGGGGAGACAATGGGAGAAATTGAGGTATTGTTTTGTTTCTTGTTCATATGTGATCAAATCTATCTAATCTATTGTCTAGATGTTCAATAGCAGGAGAGGCTTTTAATTTGGGTAGCGTCTCCTAGAAGTATTAGTGTTTCACTCTTCTGTTGTGCCTGTTTCTTGGTCTTTTACTGAAGAATATTTGAGAATTATGTTTCCCTTTCTTAATACCTTTGAGATCATTCAAGAGTTAGCTTTTTCCTTGTGATGTCTCTTGTTTTCAGGTTGCACTGAAAGAAAACTTAATTCTAACATTGTTCAGAGATGAGGTGGAGTTCTCTTTAATTTCCTGCTAAATAGTATTATAATTATCGGTTTTTTGAAAAAAAAGAAGAAGAAATTATGGTTGTCCTATTTTGCTTTTTGGCTGGCTGATCAGTAATCTTAACTATGCAGTGTGTGCTATTGCATGAAGACTATCAGAGGTATGTTCTGCCACGTGTACTAGAATCAAAGCAAATAGCTAAATCTGGACGTGCAAAGCAGAAAGAAGCTGATCTGGAGTATAATGTTGCAAAGCAGGCTAAGAAAATGCTTAGGTATGACCATTTAACTTTTATATCATTAGAAATAGATTCTTTAGTTGCTTGAGCAAACTGTGAGAGGAAAAAGAGATTTTTTCCTGTCTGGAGTATAGTGTTGCAAAGTAGGTTGAAAAAATGCTAAGGTATGACCTTTGAACTTCTACATCGCTAGGAATTAATTCTTTTAGTAGTTCCTAAGCAGAACTATGGGAGAAGTGATAAATTCTTGTCATAATTTTGGCTTGAAAAATAGTTTATTTCACTACTTTGTTAGCCAAAATTAGATATTACCTTTTCTGTGTGTGTATATATACACAAAATTATTGTTGAAGAATGCGCAAAAAGGCACTATGCCGTGGAGTGCAATTTTCTAATAGAGGGTCTTTCCTCTTTTAGATTATGTGCATTACTTTCTAATTTTGGTGTAGGAGTCTTGGTGAACAAGGTTTGGGATTTTGGAGTCTACTTTCTATTTTTCTGTTAGTTACTAATTCTAGAACTTTCCTTTTCTGTAGTTTCTATTTTGGACGAATCTGAGGAGTTAGAATGCCAATATTTTTTGTCCACAGATTGTAATTTCTTATTACATTTTTGGAGGACAAGTTACGTGTCTCAAGTTATACAGTTAAAGCTATAAATAAAGGCTGCTTGCGATTCTAGTGCCTCTTGCTAGAATCACAGACTTGTGTGGTTTCTCTCAATTTTTCTTCTCTCTTCTTCTCTTTTCTTCTTCTTTTTTCTTCTTCTTAGTTCTTCTTGTTGCTGCACTGTTTTGGCTCATTAAGGTTTATTTTCTGACATGGCATCAGAGCTTTATTGACTCAAAACAGTGTAGTACCTTTCCTTCTTCTGAAGTTCACATCTGTATTCAATTTTCCTTCGTGCATAACCGCCTAATACTGTACCTAATGTATAGTTAGATCATGTAATTATATGAACTGATCTATTCTACCTATTATCCTACTTTTAAAGGTCTTAGAACATAGATCATATTCTGTTTTTCTACCTCTTTAGTCAGTTTCTAATTCTGCACTTTGCAGAAAATTTTCTTTCTCCATTTGGCTACAGTATGCAGAATTTTTTGTTGTTTTTTTCTTCTTCTAGTTCTTGAATATTGGTTCGAACTTCTACTCTATTGATTGTGATATTTACTACAAGTTATAATGTCTTCAATTACTGGTGATTTGACTACAAGTACTGCTGGATCCAAAGGATCACAAGTTGATCTTGTGAATGTCCAGATTACCTCCATCAAACTCAAAGGTGTTTCTTATTATTTGCTTTGGTCACAAGCCAATCGTGTTTGCATACTTGTAATAGGTAAACTTAAATTCATTTAGTCTGAACCTCCAGTTGAGACTGATAAATCCTATCCTAGTTTGACTCAAGATGATGCAATCATAAAAAATTGGATGTGGAATAGCATGAAACCTAATATTGTAGTTAATGTTATGTTTCACAAGACTGCCAAGGGAATATGAATAATTTGCAAGAAACCTATTCCCAGGCTAAAAATATGACTTGGATTTATGGAATCTATGAAGAGTTATTTCAATTTTAGCAAATTGACGAGTCTCTGTAGGATTATTACAACTCTTTTAAAGGCATGATGGAGGAATTGAATTTTTTTCAACCTCTCACTGTAGACATAGAGAAACTTAAGGCACAACAAAATGAATTTTTTGTATATAAGTTTCTTGTTGGATTGAACCTTGGACTGAACCTATGAAATGACATCTTCTTGCTGGAAAACATGCCCCCAACATTAGTGAAGCATATGCTAGACTTCAACGAATTGCCTTGCTTGAAGGTGACCTTCTGGAAGTAGCTCTAAAGGAGAGAGTACTACATTTATTACATCTTGTGGAAGAGGATTTGGTCATGGTTTAGGTGGAGTTAATCGACCTCCTAGATACTGTGGTGTTCAGCAGTTTGATAAGGCATCTAGGCTTTGTACTCTCTGTGGTAAATGTTAGTTGAGTACTATTAGGAGTACAACTTTATTAGAGTTTTTATTCATGTAATTTTCTATTTTCTTGTTACCCAAGTAAGGGTATTTATGTAATAGTGTTCTTTCCACTTTATTATAAATAGAGGGCTTGAGATCACATTGATTAAATAAGCCATTCTACCAACATTGTGTTTCTCAACATGGCATTAGATCCTAAGTTCGATTAGGGGAAGAAAAAAAAAAAAAAGAAGAGAGATCGTTGATGAAGACCTACCTCCTTGTTCTAATTTTTTTTCAAACCCATCGCAAACCATCGCAATTCTCTGATTTTTTTCAAACCCATTGAAATTCTTCAAACCAATCGTAATTTTCTGATTCTTTCCAAAAAACCCATCGCAAACCTTGCACTATCGTTCTTTAGTTTTGCTTGCAATCTGCCGCTGCACTATTGTTCTTCAGTTCTGATAAACATGCATTTATCATTATTTATTTGATTTAATTTCCCATACTTAGTTAACTAAAAGAGAGCTAATTGATTATTTTTGTGTGTTTTTCAGGAAAAAGGTGATTTTGGTTATTAGAGATAATATGGAGTAAAGTTTGCAAATATATTAGATGTTGGTGGATTTTAAATCATGGCATTCAATCTTGCTACCCAAGAAATCATGAAAAGTGAGATCTTAGCCAAATTGGAAACAGGTGGAGGTCTAAGGAACAAAATTGGTAATAAATCTGAAAATCGGGTAAACAGACCTACCTTCAGTATTTTGGGCATATCTCTCTTGTATGAGTTCGGATTGCAGTGATTCAAGATGCTATGGAACGATATTGAAATTATCTACAACTTTCTAGGTTTGAGTTTTTCCAAAATCCAAACGAATAAAGGTCGAATCGACGGGTAAAGAGGGAGGGTTCATTATGTGTGGGAGACATAAAAGAGAAGCCAACCACGGAGAAGAGAAGAAGACGGTGAACACTGATCTTGGCTCTCAACTCTCTCATTGCTTAAGAAGAAGACCACATCTCTTCTCTCTCTCTCTCTCTATGTTTCATCTTTATTTGTCTTATGAACTTTTTGATAATGAGTAGCTAGTTCCTTTTCTTTGGGATGTAGATGACACATAGAGGGGGATCCACATCCCTTTTTTTTCTTCTTCACATTATACTTCAATTCACTTCACATTTAAATAGTCTAAAATCGGTCTCAACTTGTCACCATAAGCAAAAGGCAATACAAGACAACTAGATGGTCAGACCTTTCGGACTACCTGGAGTTCCTATTTTCTGATTCAACCTTAAGTCTCAAAATGTAAAACCCATTACTATTCTCTTAAAAGGGTGCTCATCACATCAGAAGGAATTTCTAAAACCCTTAAATTCTCATTTTGTATCTAAGCAAGGAATTAAAACATTTATCTTACCAAAGCCAGAAAAAATTGGGCACTTTTTATCTTTGTGACAATGCTTTACCAACTATTAACAATTCTTACTCGAGTTGACACCCCCCCACAGTTAATTTATGCATTGACCTCAGTGCATGCAAGATATAAACAAAATGATAGAAGCAAATAGAGGAAAGAGTGTACCCGATGTTTGAAATTGTGATAGAGCACGCAATAGTAAAACCTAACAACAAACAAAGAAAAGAAAAGAAAAAGAACAAGAAATAATGTCTAAACAAATGGGTTGCCTCCCATAAAGCTCTAAGTTCAGAGTCTTCAACCAGACTCAGTGAGATGCAGCCAATGGAGGTGGAGGCCCAAATCTAAATGTGAATGGCGATTGCTCCAAAGAAGTGGAAGAGTCCATCAATATGTTGACTTCCTCAATATTTAGGTCAGATTCCCCCAATGGCAAGTAATACTGCATGGGATCATCAATAAACATGTTTGGAGTATAATCAGCCACTACCTCATCAATAAAGTTAATCGCAAAGCACTCTTCATCCCTATTTGGGTTTAAGGATGCATTGAAGATGTTGACTCTAAGTTTCTTATTGCCAAATGATATGTCCATGACACCTGATCTACAATTGATGCAAGCATCGGCAATGGTTAAAAAGGGCCGTCGAAGAATGACTGGTGGTAACTTATTGGTAGTTGTATTGTCCATATCTAGGATAAAAAAATCAATAGGAAAATATAGATCCTTAACCTTTACTAAAACGTTTTCAAGTAGCCCACGGGCGGGAGGGGGGGGGGGGGGGGCCCCCCCCCCCCTTTTTTTTTTTTTTCCCCCCCCCCCCCCCCCCTTTTCTTTTCCTTTCTCCCCTCCCCCCCCCCCCCCCCCCCCCCCCCCACCCCCCCCCCCCCCCCCCCCCCCCCCCCCCCCCCCCCCCCCCCCCCCCCCCCTTGTTTGATTGATTGTTCTTCTCTTTTTTATTTGTTTTTTCATGTTTCTTTCTTTTTTTTTTTTCAATTGTAGAATCACATCAGTGGATTTCAAATCTCCTAGACCAAACCTATCATAAACTAAACCAGGTAAAATATTCACACTGGCTCCCAAATCAAGCAAAACTTTGCTTATGGATAGATCTCCAATGACATATGAAATTAAAGGTGTACCTGGATCTTTTAAGTGTAGGGGGCAGTTGGTTGGAAATTACCGAGCTGACTTGAACAATTAGGTGCACATTTTTAGACGTTTGAGTCTTCAACTTACGCTTTTAGGTGCATAAATCTTTTAGAAACTTAGCATAAGCTGGGACTTGCTTGATAGCATCTAATAGTGGGAGATTGATACAAACTTGTTGGAATAAATCAATCATCTCTTGCATCTTAGCATTCTTTTTAGAATTTGGAATTGAGGACTCAAGAGCTTCAGGGAAGGGGGCTTTGGGAGTGTAAGACTTCGGAGTAGGACCCTCTACAATCGGAATATGCAACCCCTTACGAGGAAATTGATGGGGAATACTCACAGGTGGTGTCTCTTTACTAGGCTTGTGTGCATCATCCCCAGTTTTATGGGTCAAATCAACCTCTTCTCAACTCTTAAGATCAATGGGCAATGGCTTAGGAGTAGGCAAAGGTGCATAATATTCCTTCCCATTACATGTCACAACAGAGACTGCTTGGACTTGTTCTTTCCTAGACCCAATTTGATGATTAGGGTTAGCTATTGGTTGACTAGGTAACTGGCCAACCTCCCTCCTATTGATGGCATCAGCTAGTTGACCAAGTTGGGTTTCCAATTTGTTAATGGACTGAGAATGGGAATGCAACAATTAAGTGTTTTGCTCTAGTCCACTAAGCGCCTTTAGTACCTTACCCTCAAATGATGAATTATGTGAGGGTTGTGGAGATGATGGTTGCTCATTCCTGTAGGCATTTTGTTGCATATTAAATGGAGGTGCCTATAAGGTATTTGATTGGAGGGATTCGGCATTGAGTTTCGCCATGAAAAATTGGGGTGGGTTCTCCATCCTGGGTTGTAGGCATTGGAATATGAATCATTGCCTAATTTAGAGACTCCTATAGCAATCACTGACATGATGGGATAGGCTAGAACATAAAGCACATGCTTCAATCTGATTAGGTGGAGAGGAACTTGTAGGAAGTGGAGATGTGGTTTGTTGTCCTAATGACAAGAGATAATCCAATTTCTTAGATAGCAAGTCAACCTTAGCACTCATCTCAACGGTAGGATTGATCTCATATAGAACGCTCCTCTTTGGTTGCCCAATGGATGGAATCTCAGTCTTAGTTGCTGAAGCATGGTGTTGGGAGTTTCACTAAGGGTCTCAAAAAGTTCCCATGCCTCATTCTCATTCTTGTGCATGAAAGTCTCACCATAAGAAGAATCAACCATTTGCTTATGTCGGTCTCTAAGGCCATCATAAAAGCATTGAACCAATTGCCATTTAGTAATAGCATGGTGGGGGCACTTTCTAAGTAATTCTTTTAGTCTTTCCTAGGCCTCATGAAATTGTTCTTCTTCTTGTTGGTAGAAACTGGTTATCGCTCTCCTAATGCTATTGGTACGGCCTATGGGGAAGAACTTTTTAAGGAATTTCTGTTGCATTTCTGCCCAAGTAAAAATTTTAACATTGTCCAAAAAATGAAGCCAATGCTTAGCTTTATCTTTAAGGGAGAATGGGAAAAGAAGTAACCTTAAAGCATCAACTGAGAGGTTTTGAATTTTAACTGTGGAGGACACCTCTAAAAACTCATCTAAGTGCTTATAAGGCTCTTCATTGGCAAGTCCATAAAAAGATGGTAGCATTTGAATCACACTAGATTTGATCTCATATTAAGCCGCCTCTATGTCAGGCAACTTAATAAAAGAAATTGGAGTATATGTTGTAGGAATGAAATGCTCACTCAAGGGCCTCATTGGAGGCTCATAGTTTGCCATGGTTCTTTGCCTTCTAAGGTTGGCCAAGGTCTCTTCTAACTTTAAGTCAAGTGGGGTCAACTCAGGGTTTAGGGATCGACGACCATGCATACACATAAAAAAAAAGCTAAATAAGTAAAATTAAAAGAAAATAACTACAGCAAAAGAGAGAGTTTAGGATGTACCTGAAGCGCAATCCACGTGATCTTTCAAACAAAAATTACACATATGGGATCGAAGGGATGGGGATTTTAAAAAAGTTAACCTAAACAACCCAATCTAATGCAAATATTACAATTAAAATGTCCTAAACACAATTATATCTAAGAAATAAAAGATAACAACCTAAACTAATTATCTAATCACTACTCTTGTAGTTACCTACAAAACAAAAGAAAAAGAGATTAGTCAAATAAGCAAAGAAAAAATAAAAAATAAAAAACACTAAAATTACTCAAAAAATTATGCCTAATTGACAAAAATAATCCTAGCAACCGTGCTTTGGCTCCCCAGCAACGGTGCCAAAATTTAATCATGTCACTAACCAATAAAAAATAAAATCCTATCCTAATCTAGCTAGCAGAAAGTACGGGGTCGAAATATGGGGAACTAAAAGGCTAAGTTACTGAGATTGAATTCAACAAAAGTAAATTTAAACTAAAACTATTAATTAATGCAAAAACTTTGACTATGAATGCGTGAAGATCTTTGGGATTTCGAATCCCCAATGCTTTTCCCTAATCGATATAACTCTACACTTCAAACAAATTAAGGATGGTCTTCCTAGATATGCCCTATCTTTGCAAGACTATCGTCCTTCACCGAAGCTTGGCCCACTTAGTTTGCTTAGCTATAGAACATCTTTGGCCAAACTCAAACACAATCAACTAGAAGATATATAACAATCAAATTAATAAAATAAGCATGGTTCATCTACATCCCAAAGAAAAGGAACTAGCTACTCATTAAGACAAATAAAGATGAGAGTGAGAGAGAGAGAGAGAGAGAGAGAGAGAGAGAGAGAGAGAGAGAGAGAGAGAGAGAGAGAGAGAGTTGATAGCCAAGATCAGTGTTCGCCGTCTTCTTCTCTTCTCTGTGGTTGGCTTTTCTTTTATGTCTCCCGCACACAATGAATCCCCCCTCTTTACCCATCGATTCGACCTTTATTCGTTTGGATTTTGGAAAAACTCAAAACTAGAAAGTTGTAGATAATCTCAATATCGTTCCATAGCATCTTGAATCACTGCAATCCGAGATCATACGAGAGAGATATGCCCAAAATAATGAAGGTAGGTCTGTTTACCCGATTTTCAGATTTATTTCCAATTTTGTTCCTTAGACCTCCACTTGTTTCCAATTTGGCTAAGATCTCACTTTTCATGATTTCTTGGGTAGCAAGATTGAATGCCATGATTTAAAATCCACCAATATATAATATATTTGCCAACTTTACTCCATATTATCTCTAATAACCAAAATCACATTTTTCTTGAAAAACACATAAAAATAATCAATTAGCTCTCTTTTAATTAACCAAGTATGGGAAATTAAATCAAATAAATAATGATAAATGCATGCTTATCAAGTTTTGACTGCAATCTGCCGCTACACTATCGTTCTTTAGTTCCGCCTCAGGATGATTAGGGAAGAACAAGAACAAGAACAACAAAAAAGAAAAAGGAAAGCTTCTTAAGTGAGTTATCCTTTGTTTTTTTTCTCGTTCTTCGTCTGAAATGAGAAGCTTCTTTAGTGCATACTCTTTACCCTTTAATCAAACCATATTTTTTTCCTCCTCCTTGCGATTCGATTAGCAAACAAACAAACATTATGTTTGAAGGGTTTAATTTGTAAATTTACATTCTTTCAGGGACTTATTGGCAAATTTGCATTTTTTGGGGACTGTATGTAAATTTACATATTCTCAGGGACCTATATGTAAATTTGCATATTTTCAAGGACTTTATTTGTAAATTTGCATATTTTTAGGGACTTATGTGTAAACGTGCATATTTTTAGGAATCTATTTGCAAATTCAAATTTTCTAGGGGCTTATTTGTAATTTTCCATAGTTTCAAAAGGAAAAAAAGAAAAAAGAAAAAGAAAGATAGAACATGGTATTTTTTATAAGCATTTTTTGATTCCTATCATGTGTTTGGGTGGTTTGGCTTTTACATTTTGTGACATTTCAGTTTCTTTAAAAGGGTGAAGATCGAAGAACTGCAAACATTTTTTCCAACATGGCAACTACCAATGCTACTACTGCTCCCATTGGATCCGACCCCCACTCTTCATCCTCTTTCGGTAAGATTTGATGGAACGTGGTCTTGATCTGCTTACCTTACTATTGCCGGAAGAGGACTAGTTGGACACATTACGGGCACCACTATCCAACCTACTACCACAGGTGTTTCACAGAATAAATGGATTTCCAATGACTCTCTTATTATGTCATTCCTTTTGAATTCCATGCATCCAAATCTTGCTTGGGGATACCTATTAATTGCTACTGTAGCCCAAATTTGGAAGGCTACTACTGAAACATATGGATAGTTGGGGAATGATGCACAAATTTATGAGCTACGAAATAAGCTTTATGAGCCTACCCAAAAGATACTGACTGCAGCCCAATATTATGCTGAGTTGCAATCTCTTTGGTAGGAGTTGGATCATTATGAGGATTATCACCCCACTAATCTAGATGATGTGACTACTTATAGGAAGCACGTTGATATGGTTCGTGGAATTTGTGAGCTACTATGGTTGAAAGGCTTGCTAGAAGATATTGGAGTCTAAGTTCCAAACCCTATGATGTTATATTGTGACAACGAGGTTGCCATTAGTATTGCCAATAATCTTGTACAACATGATCGAACTAAGCACATTGAAATTGACAGGTTTTTTGTCAAAGGAAAGCTAGAACAAGGGCTCATCTGCATGCCTTTTCTGAGGTCTAGAGACTAAGTGGTAGATATTTTCACTAAGGGTTTGAAAGAAGGAGATTTCCTTCCTTTTGTAGGCAAGTTGGGCATGACTAACATCTATGCCTCAACTTGAGGGGGACTGTTAGTTGAGTACTGTTAGAAGTACAACTTTATTAGAGTTTTTATTCATGTAATTTTCTATTTTCTTGTTACCCAAGTAAGGGTATTAATGTACTAGTGTTCTTTCAACTTTATTATAAATAGAGGGCTTGAGATCCCATTGATCAAATAAGCCATTCTACCAACATTGTGTTTCTCAACAGTAAAATTGGGCATGTGGTAAAAGCTTGTTGGGCCAAACATGGAATACTAGAATGGGCCACAGAACTTGCCAATCATGTCGTATCTGATGGTAGTACTGATATAGTAGCAAACAAGGATAATGGTTTTGGATCTTCTTCTGGGGACTTGTCTAAGACTCTTCAAGATGATGTAAGCTAAATCCTTCGCCGTCTATAGACTATTGAGACAACTGTTTCCACATCCACTAGTACTTCTGCTGCCACTCTCTCTCATGCAGGTAACACAACCCTTCACACCTCTACATCCATCGCTTGGACCATTGATTTAGGGGCTTTTTCCTATAGGACTGGTAAGTCACCACTTTTTAGTTTTTTTTTCTAAATCTACTCCTAATAATTTTGTTGTTATAGCTAATGGTACTTCCACACCTATTATAGGCTTTGGAAGAGTTTCCCCCACACCTTCCCTTACTTTGTCTTCCGTACTTCATGTCGCTAATTTTCCTTTTAATTTGTTACCTGTTAGCAGTTAACTAAAGCTTTGAATTGCTCCTTAATTTTTACTCCTAATTTTTGTGGTTTCCAAGACCTTCACACGAGGAAGATGATTGGTGGAGGGTGTGAAAGGAACGGCCTCTACTATCTGGACTATACTGCGCCTATTGCGGCTCTTTTTGATGATGTGTATATGCCCTCGAGTGGCACTGTCATTTATGACATCTTTCCTTAGCTAGATTAAAAGTTTGTTTCCTTTTTTGCAATCTGTGTCTAGGTTAAATTATGAAGCGTGCAAGTTGGGAAGCATCACTGTGCCATCTATCCTTCCCATTCTGTCCCTTGTAGTGAATCTTTGTTTTCTTTAGTTCATTAAGATATTTAGGGTCCTTGTAGAGTTAGTAATAGGCATGTGTTTAGGTATTTTGTTACTTTGTATTTTTCACAACTTACGTTGTTATATCTTTTAAAGACCAGACTGCATTCTTGCCTATATTTTAAAATTTTATTCATGGAATAAAGACTCAATTTTCCCTTCTTGTTAAAGATTTTTGGATCCGATAATGCCTTGGAATATGTACAAAATGAGATATGAAATTTTTATGACTCTTGGAATGATTCATCAAACTAGTAGTTCATTTATTAAAAATGGAGTGGTTGAATGCAAGAATCGCCACCTCTTGGAGGTTGCAAGTGTTCTATTAATTCAGATGAATGTTCCTAAAAGTTAACTGCTGATCATTTAATTAAGTGAATGCCTATGACTTTATTTTCTGACAAATCTCCGTTTTCTGTTGTTTTTCTGAATAGTGAACATTTTTTAGTTCCACCCAAAATTTTTGGTTGTGTTTGTTTTATTCACATAGCATGTACTGTGCATAAACTTTCTCCTAGATATATTAAATGTATTTTCCTTGTGTAATGTCATACTCAGATAGGTTTTCGGTGTTATGACCATGTTCATCGGAAACTTTGTAAGTGTTGATGTGACCTTTTTTGAGGACACCCCATATTACACTATTTCATCTCTATCTAATGAAACCCATGTTTTGAATGATGCTCCTCCCATTCCCTATCTTGTTCCTTCGACCGGCAATTGCAGTGTTCCTCTATAGGTTTATTAGCAGCGATGTAAGTTAGCGGAGCGTATTGTGGATAGTATAGTTCCTTTTGTTGATGCTGGCAGCTCTCCCTTAATGGAGGTTGACGCTAGTCTTACGGAAGTTCCCTCTTCACCCTCTTTGCCAGTGAATTCTTCTAGTGGAGATCCTATTTCTACTTTAGATGACGTGCCAATTGCTTTGAGAAAAGGTACCCGTACTTGCACTTTACGTTCTAACATTGTTTATCTTGTTTCTCATTGTGTTTGTTTCACATTTACCTCCCAAATTTCGTTGTCTTGCCCTTTCTCTATTTGCTATTTATATTCCAAACTATCATAATAGGCCCTTAAAAACCCTGGCTAGAAAGCTATCATGGATGTGGAAATGGAAGTTTTACAATCTCGTTATACATGGTCTTTGGTAGACTTGCCTCCTGGAAAAGATGTGGTCCGTTGTTGGTGGTTGTATACTGTTGAATATCATTCTGATGGTATGGTTGAACGACTCAAGGCTCGCTTGGTAGCTAAGGGCTATACACAAACATATGGTGTCCACTATTTTGAGACTTCCTCTCTTGTGGCTAGACTTAATTCTTTTCAGGTGTTGCTTTCTTTAGCTATTAATTATGATTGGCCTTTGTAATGCCTTCTTGTATGGTGACCTCAATTAAGATGTTTATATGGAGCAACCTCCAGGTTATGTTACTCAGGTGGAGAACACTACTTGCGTTTGTAGGCTTCATAAAGCTATCTATGGGCTCAAACAATCTCCATGGGCTTGGTTTGAGAAATTTAGCAAGACTGTGGAGTCCTTTGGCTTTTTTCAATGTTATTTTGGTCACTCTATATTTGTATGAAGACAGGATGGTGGTGTTGCCATTATGTTGATGATATTGTTCTTTTAGGCAATGACATTGGGGCTATCAATATAGTCAAGGCATACTTATAGAAGTGTTTGCAGACCAAAGACTTGGGTGATCTACAATATTTCTTGGGAATTGAGGTAGTTCATAGTAAACAAGGAGTTAGTTTGTCACAAAGAAAGTATGTATATCTTTTGATAGATACTTGTATACTTGCATCTAAACCTATTGATATTCCCATCGACCATTAGTTTAAATTAAGAGTGGATGATGGTGACTTGCTAGAGGATGTCCATCGTTACAGGAGTCTTATTGGAAAACTTATTTATCTCACGGTTACTCGCCGATATTTCGTTTTCTGTTGGTGTGTTAAGCCAATTTATGGAGTCTCTTAGAAAGGCCTATTGAGATGTTGCAATGAGAGTACTTCGATATCTCAAGAGTACGCCTAGTAAGGGACTGATTTATCGGTCAAATCAGAGTAAGGATTTGGTGGCTTTTTCTGATGTTGATTGGAGGGTTTGCAGCTAATCGCTGGTCTACAATGGGTTATTGTACTTTTTCTTGGTGGAAATCTTGTAACTTAGAGGAGTAAGAAGCAGTCTCCAGTTGCTCAATTTAGTGCTGAAGCAGATTATAGAGCCATGGCTCACACGGCTACCGAGTTGATGTGGCTTCATTCCTTGTTGGGGTAAATGGGATTGCCTATTGCTGTGCCTATGAAAATGTTTTGTGATAATTAGGCTGCTACCTATATTGCCAGTAAACCAGTGTTCGTGATGACAAAGCATATAGAGGTTGACTGTCACTTTGTTCGTGATGCAGTCAAAAAGAAAATTACTGAGACTCCCTTTGTGAGTTCAACTGGCCAGCTAGTGGATTTGTTCACTAAAGCTCTGTTCAAACCAAGTTTTCAGACTATTTGTTGCAAGCTGAGCATGGGAGACTTGTATGCTCTAGCTTGAGGGGGAGTGTTGAAGAATGCACAGAAATACACTATGCCTTGGTGCGTGAGTTTCTAAAAGAGGGTCTTTCCTCTTTTAGGTATGTGCATCACTTTCTAATTTTGGTGTAGGAGTTTTGGTGAACAAGGTTTGGGATTTTTGGAAGTCTTACTTTCTATTTTTCTGTTAGTTACTAATTCTAGAACTTTCCTTTTCTGTAGTTTCTATTTTGGACAGTTTTGGAGTTAGAATGCTAGTATTTTCTATCCACATATTTTAATTTCTTATTTCCTTTTTGGAGGACAAGTTACTCGTCTCTCATGTTTTAAAGTTAAAGCTATAAATAAAGGCTGCCTGTGATTCTAGTGCCTCTTGCTAGAATCACAGACTTGTGTGGTTTCTCTCAGTTCTTCTCTCTTCTTCTCTTTTCTTCTTCTTTTTTCTTCTTCTCAGTTCTTGTCGCTGCACTGTTTTGGCTTATTAAAGTTTATTTTCTGACAATTATCTGACTAATTACAATGCTTCCACAAATAGATATGTTTGCTCAAAAAGGAAGACTGGAGCCCTTGGGTAATGGATCCATATGAAGGCCTTTAGCACCCATGTGATGTCTCTCATTTCATATATGTTAGAGTAAGTTCCATTAATATGTTCTAGGCCAACTAAAAGGGATTGGCTTCTTGGATCATTGCCCTCCAGTTAACTTAGTTGAAGTCATCATTCTTGATACAAGGCCTAGATTGTGTCTTTCCTCACCACTTATCCTAAGGTATTTTAGATTTGCCCCTTGGTTCTTTTAGTTCCTTCATTCTAAATTAAATCATTCCTCCATTTTGGAGCACATAAAGGCCTCCATTTAGGTCATGCCACCTCAAATGACTTAATCGTAGCTTATCATATATCCAAGATAGTCACAAACTGACTCTAATATGATCATTCCTTACTTTGTGTTCCTAGTTTTGCTAGCCATCTCAAGATTCTCAACATCCTCATCTCCTCTACATTGGGTTTATCTACAAACTGCTTCTTAACTACCCAACCTTCTACACCATATATCATGATTCATGAGCTATCGTGTTGACTCTAAATTTTCCTTTTAAAGTTTAATATGTCGATCACAATTCATGAACATCCTTCATATTTTAGTTTTGTGTGAAACATCACCTTCTTTAGTTACGATTGAGCTCAAGTACCTAAAATAATCACAATGGGGAATCTTTATGGTCAATTTTCACCACCTTATGATCCATACTAGTTTAACTAAACTTCGACACTGTCTACTTATCTTAAAGCCGTTGATTCCAAGGTTGATCTCCGATTCTCCAGAACTCCAACTTGGTGTTAATTCCTACTTTTTGTCTCATCCGACAAAACAATATCATTAGCAAAAAGCATACATGAAGTGATACAATCAGGATTGGAAATCATAGGGCAGCCCATAATTTGGTCCCACATCAGCCCACAAGACATGCAGCACCAAGGGCTGGCTGAACCACTTGAAGGGTATTTTGGTCATTTTACCACCCCCTTGAGGCCAAGGTGGTCTAATTAGTTTCCCCATGCTGTTTAGGATTTAGAATCTATTGTTATTTTCTCAATTGAATTAGTAGTTAGAGTTCTGATGTAATCAGGTGTCCAATTAGGACTTTTATTCCCAATTTGATTCCTTGTTTAAGTGGGAAGTTCACTTGCTTAAGCCTCTTGTCAGGAGCTCTAAGTAGAACTCTTCTTCTAGTTGCTAAGTAGAATTTTAGTCTTAGAAGGAATTCTATTTCAAATCGAATTCCTAATTGAGTCCTAATTAGTCTTCTATTAGTTTATGGAGTCCTATTTTAAGTTGTCTTCGTGTAAGGCTATAAATAAGCCATCTCAGTTGTAAGTTGTAACAAGGCTGATTCAATGAAATTGAATAAAAGTTGAGTTTTGGAGACAAGAAGTGTTGTGGAATCCAAAGAGGACCCCCACGATTGCCTTTCAATTCTGCGATTTTCACTTTAGTTCTATTCTTCTACAAGCCTGCGGCAACCCTAGGAGCTTCATCAAACCTGCAAGTATACTCAATAGTCTGCTACTTCCTTCAAGTAAGTGTCACCCAGCTGCTTCCCCTGGCTACCTTCCCTAATCCTTGTGCAAAACACCCCTACACTCCGTTTTCTGGCACAACAGTACTCCTCCCCTCCATTAAACCCCTATTTCCTACTCCCTTTCACCCTCTCAGACCACCAGTAGGATCGCATGCCCTCCCCTAGTCTCATCCTACTTCTATCTTCATCAGTAAACCGTCATTCTATTAGTTTAAAATCTTCTGCAATTCCTCTTCTTCCTTTAGAAATCCTGAACCCTAATTCATTCAAACCCTATGTCTGCCTAACCTTTTACCCGAAGACTAAGCCTTTTTAGAATTATTACATCCCACTTCTGCTCTAACTTCAACTTCAATCCCAACCCTAACCCTAGAAACCCTAGAATTGTAGGACTTGAAATTCCTATCTTGGCTTGGAGAATAAAATTCTGCAATTAGAATATTGTTAAAACAGGATAATTTCTTTAATTCCAGGCCTAAGCTTAACCTGACTGAACCATAAAACCCCTTCCTAGTTAGCCCCAGACTTTCCTAATCATAGCCCTATAGTTTGGAACTCGATTCAGCCTAACCACAGGGTGTTCAAATCTATTATTAGCTGCTGTCCACCGAGTTTTCACCCTAAAACAGCGAGGTAATGAAGTCTAGATTGTCTGCTGGTTCTTAGAAAAGATCCTACTATGGCGCTGCATACCAGGTTTACATCATGAAGGAGCCTCATCTTGAATGTTTCTTGTTTCATCATTGTTGAGAAAGTTGATTGTGGTATAGTGGCTTATTGATCAATGTGATCTCAAGCCCTCTATTTATAGTAAAGTGGAAACAACACTATTACATAAATACCCTTATTTGGTTAACAAGAAATAGAAATTTACATGAACACAAACTCTAATTGAACTCCTAGTAGAATCCAACACTCCCTCTCAAGTTGAGGCATAAATATTAGTCATGCCCAACTTGCCCAAAATAGGAAGGAAATCTCTTTCTTTCAAACCCTTGGTGAAAACATCTGCCACTTGGTCTCTAGACCTCACAAAAGGCATGTAGATAAGCCCTTGTTCCAGCTTTCTTTTGACAAAAAACTTGTCAATTTCAATGTGTTTAGTTTGATGATGTTGTACCGGATTATTAGCAATACTAATAGCAGCCTTGTTGTCACAGTATAACATCATAGGGTTTGGAACTTGAACTCCAATATCTTGTAGCAAGCCTTTCAACCATAGTAGCTCACAAACTCCACGAACCATAGTTGTATATTCAGCTTTGGTACTGGATAAAACTACCACATCCTGTTTCTTACTTCTCCAAGTAACTAGATTACCTCCAACAAAGGTACAATAACCTGAAATTGATTTCCTGTTTAGAGATCCAGCCTAGTCTACATCGGTGTATGCTTCTACTCTTAGATTATCAGTGGGTGACAAAAGTATTCATTTTCCAGGAGTTCCCTTCAAATACTGTAGTATTCTGGTAAACAACCTTCATATGAGCTAAATATGGATCATGCATGAATTGGCTCACTATCCTCATAGCATAAACGATGTCCGGCTTGGTGTGGGACAAGTAAATAAACTTTCTTACCAGCCTTTGGTATCTTCCTTTGTCCACTGGTTCTCCCTTTTTTTCTTTAAGTTTACCTCCAGCTTCATTAGGGGTATCAATTGCTTTACACCCCAACATTCCCACTTTTGATAATAAACTAGGACATACTTTCTTTGGGATAGGAATATACCTTTCTTTGATCGAGCCACCTCAATCCCTAAGAAATACTGTAATTTCCCTAGATCTTTAATCTTAAACTCTTTGCCAAAAAAGTCCTTCAACTTTTGAATTTCTTCACCATCATTCCTTGTGATGACAATATCGTCTACATAGACAATGAGAAGTGTGATTTAGTACCTGACTTCTTGACAAATAGTGTATGATCAACATTGCTTTGCTTGTACCCAATAGAAGTCATTGCCTTCAGGAGGCGTCCAACTAGCATCTAGGAGATTTTTTTAACCCATAAATTTACCTCTTCAACCGACAAACTTTCCCTGCAGTATTGTCATCAGAGAAACCATGTGGGATTTCCATATAGACTTCTTCTGCTAACTCCTCATGTAAGAAGGCATTCTTTATGTCTAGTTGGTGCAAGTTCTAGTCTTTGTTCACAGCTATAGACAGCGGAACTCTGACAGTGTTTAGTTTTGCAATAGGGGCAAAAGTCTCTTGATAATCAATCCCATGGGTCTTGGTAAACCCCTTTGCAACTAGTCCAACCTTCAACTTGTTAACTGATCCATCCATATTTTGTTTAACCACAAACACCCATTTGTAGCCCACTGGTTTTTTTCCTGGAGGAAATGTAACCAACTCTCAAGTATCATTTTTCTTCATTGCTTGCATTTCCTCTACCATAATTGCCTTCCATCTCTTATTAGCATAGGCTTCCTGCCAACTTTTAGGAACATATATAGAGGATAAAGAGGATATAAAAGCACGGTAAGAGTCAGACAAAGAGTCATGAGAGACTTATTTAACTATGGGATGCTGAGTACAAGCAAGGTTTAAAGTATCCCACGATACCATGCGATACTAGCCGATACGTATCCATATTTGACCCAACCGATACGATACATCTCGATACGTCTCTCCATTGAATTACACTAAAATACATTAGCTAGAGCGATACAATACTCGATATAGGACGATACGTCTCTTAAAATCACATAACCGATACGATACTCGATACCGATACTTTAAACCTTGAGTACAAGATCCTGACTCTTTTTCTCACAGCAATATGAAGATCAAAAGAAGATACCTCAAGGGGAACAATAGAATCTGATTCTGGAGCAGGAGACTGAAGTGCTAATGTGTCACCTTTTCCACCTGCCTTAGTTGGTTGTAATTCTTCATTTGATAAGTCTGCACCTCCTTATTTTGGTCATTCTGGTTTTGAAAGACCCCAACAGTGTGCCTCATAGGAGTGGTCTCTCCTTGGCTAGGTTCTTCACATGGTTCAGAAAACGGAGGGGGGAGGATTAGAGTCCTCAGGTATATTGGCCGAAGTCTCCCCCTTGTCTGGAAACTCTTCTTGAACTCTTAAGTTGTGATGGTGTGTGATAGGAAGATCTAGAGTTGAAAAGAACACCTCTCCTCTAGGACTCTCCCCCTGGAGAGGTGTATAGTAAGGGCAAGACTCATTAAAAATTACATCCATGGATACAATGGTTTTCTTGGAAGGAGGATGATAACATTTGTACCATTTTTGAGTAGCAGAATACCCAAAAAATATGCAGCGTAGGGTGCGGGGAGCCAGCTTACTCCGTCGGGCTGTAATTCTGGCATAACACACATCCAAAAATCTTTGGGAGAATAATAAAAAAAGAGGCTCCCTGGAGAATCTCATTAGGACATTTAAAACCAAGTATCCTATTGGGCATTCTATTCATAATGTAAGAAGCAGTGAGCATAGCATCACTCCAGTATTGGTCAGGTACATTCATAGCAATCATAATTGATCGGGCTATCTCTAAAAGATGTCGATTCTTCCTTTCGGCAACCCCATTTTGGACAACCGTATCAACACAACTGGTTTGGTGTATTATGCTAGAGTCAGATAGATATCTCTGAAATTCACCACCAATATACTCTGTGCCATTGTCACTGCGAAGATCAACTGAGTTTTAATCATATTATGAAAATCACGAAAAATCAAAAAACCTCATTTTTTTTGTTTTAAAAGATAAATCCATGTAGAATGAGAGTGACAATCAGTAAAAGCAACAAAGTACCTATGACCAGTAATAGACACACGTCGGCAGGGGCCCCACACATCAGTATGAATTAGCACAAAAGGAATATATTTTCTATTATGAAGAGAAGGTAAATAAGTAGAACGAGTCTGCTTCGCAAAAATGTAGGCTTCATAAAAAAAATCATCATCGTTACAAGAAGAAACCCAATCAGGAAATGCTTTTTTAAGAGTTCCTGGAGGGGGGTGACCTAGCCTACGGTGCCACTGATGAAGGTCTGATATTACCGAATGGACCTGATTAGAAGATGTAGTAAGAGCAGAAGTAGATCCTTCAATCGGTTCAATCAAATAAAGTCCTTTGTCTAGTTTACCACGTCCAATCTCCTTCCCTGTGACTAGATCTTGGAAGACATAGTAAGATGGGAAAAAAAAATCACTTTACAATTTAAGTCATGTGTAAGACTACTGATAGAGAGCAAGTTAGTAGCGAAAGATGGAACATGTAAAACTTTAGACATAGAAAGTGATGGAGAATGGTGAATGGTCCATTTTTTAGCAATGGAAGAATAGGAGCCATCAACAATTCGAACTTTATCCTTTCCAAAAGTTGGAGAATATTGTTAGAAAAAGGAGGATAAACCTATCATATGATCTGTGGCTCCTGTATCAATGATCCAAGGAGTAGAAACTGAAGAAACTTGGAAGCCTGTAAAAGTTTTATTTGAAGTAGCAAGGTGGGAGTTGGTATGGGTAATAGAGGAAGAAGTGGTAGAGGTGTGTCTTGCCAGTAGAAGCTTGCAGAATACGTCGTCGAGTAGCTAACTCCTCCTGTGAAAAACCAATGTCTATAGAGGGTGTTGTGGAAACTATCTTAGATATATGAGCTTTCGGTTTTCCTCTTTTTTGTGCTCTTTTTTGCTCAAAATCAGCAGGCTTCCCATGGACCTTTCAACAATTGGCCTCGGTATGATATGGTTTGTGACAGTGTTCACACTTGACAATCTCCTTAACTGAATCAGATTTGGTGCTAATAGACTGTAAAGCTGATTTCTCCACAGTAGGAGCATGAAGCATGGTTAGTCGATGGCTTTCCTCACACTGAACAAGGGCATAAGACTGTTATAGTGTAAAAAAAGGATAACGACTTAATACTTGCAGTCTTATCTGATCATACTCTACATTCAAACTTGCCTAGAAGTCATATACCCGAATCTTATCAATGTGCTTCCTGTAAGTAGTCACATCATCTAGATTAGTGGGGTGATAATCCCCATAATGATCCAACTTTTGCCAAAGAGATCACAACTCAGCATAATATTGGGCCACAGTCAGTTCCTTTTGCGTAGTCTTATGAAGCTTCTTTTGTAGTTCATAAACCTGTGCATCATTTCCCAACTATCCATATATTTTAGTAATAGCCTTCCAAATTTGGGCTTCAGTATCAAGTAATAGGTATCCACGGGCAATATTTGGATTCATGTAATTAAAAAAAATGACATAATAAGAGAGTCATTTGAGATCCATTTATCCTGTGAAACGCCTGTGGTAGTAGGTTTGATAGTGGTGCCTGTAATGTGTTCAACAAGTCCTCTTCCGGCAATAATCAGGTAAGCAGATCGGGACCAAATCAAATAATTTGTTCTAGCAAATCTTACCGAAAGAGGATGAAAAGTGGGGTAATATTCGGAGCCAATGGGAGCAATAGTACCATCGTTAGTTGCCATGTTGAAAAGATTGTTTGCAGTTCTTCAGTTTTCACCCTTTCAAAAATAACTGAAACATCGCAGAATGCACTAGGCAGACTATGATTCAAATGGTGCATATAAGGAACACCATGTATCTCTTCTTCTTCCCCTTTTTTTGGAAATTACAAATAAGTCCCTAGAAAAGCTAAAATTACAAAAGGTCCTTGAAATTATGTAAATTTACACATAGGTCCTTGAAACTATTTGAATTTACAAATAATTCCCTACAACTATGCAAATTTACAACCAAGTCCCAGAAATTATGCAAATTTGCAATTAGGTCCTGGGGAAATGCAAATTTACCAAAGACACCCCTGAAATATCCGTATTGTTTTTCTTTCTGTTTTTGGGTTAATAGAACCGTAGGTAGAGGAAAGAAACTTAAAGATGGTTGGACTTAATTCTAGGGTCGAAAGAAGAGATTTAGACACACGGATTCAGACCGAGACGAAGATGAAAAAAGACAGAGGTAGGCGGTGGTGGAGACTTACTGTTTGAGATAGAAACCATGCGATTCAGACGAAAGAACCATACGATTTGTTTGAGAAGACAGCAGGAACCATGTGTTTGTAATTTGCGATTGTAACTGCGATTCTTGTCGCAAGAAGCAGCAGCAGCAGGAACCATGCGATTTGTTTGTTATTCTTGTGGCAAGAAGCAGCAGCAGCAGTTATTCTTGTCGCGAGAAGCAGCAGGAAGCGTGGTTCTTCTCTTCTTCCTTTATTTTTTCTGGTCTTTGAGGTGGAACTGAAACGTTAGTGCAGCAGCAGGAACTGAAGATCAATTTTCGTGTTTTTTTTCTTTTTCTTTTTCTTTTTCTGGTCTTCAAGGCGGAACTGAAACGATAGTGCAGCGGCAGGAACTGAAGAACGATAGTAAACCCAATTGCAATGGTTTGCGATGGGTTTGAAAAGGGGGGAAAAATTCAGAAGAAGGTCCTGTCGGAACTGAAGAACGATGGTAAACCCAATTGCGATGGGTTTGAAAAACAATTAAGAAGAATATCCTAATTGAACTTAGTCTTTGATACCATGTTGAGAAAGTCGATTGTGGTAGAATGGCTTATTGATCAATGTGATCTCAAGCCCTCTATTTATAATAAAGTGGAAACAATGCTATTACATAAATACCCTTACTTGGGTAACAAGAAATAGAAATTTACATGAACACAAACTCTAATTTAACTCCTAGTAGAATCCAACAATCATCCATGTTAAATGCAAACTATTGTCAGGGGTATTTTAGGGAGAAAAATCCCTCTCAGGTTATTTGAAAGAGAAAAGCCCCTCTTGGGTTTTCGCTAGTGTAAGCCTCGAGAGAGAGATTTTACCTCTCTTTTTCTCTTTTGCCTTTGTGGTTGAATCCTACTTCGGTTCAACCTATTCTATTCTATTTGATGCTGATTAGTTTCTTCTCAGATGTAACTTTATAAAGACCCCTATTGGGTTGTGAGCAAAGCATTACATGGTTTGGAAGGTTCCATAAGGCTTTGGTTTTCGTAGGATACAGACAGGTAATGCCGACCATACCCTCTTCATTAAAAGGTCAGGTGCCAAGATAACCATCTTAATTGTCTATATTGATGGTATAGTGGTTACGGGCAGTGATAGTGGTGACAATACAATAAATTTCTGAGTCCTGACTTTGAAATAAATGATCTAGGGAAACTACGATACTTTCTTGGGATGAAGTTACTTGTTCTGCTAAGGGTATATTTCTGTCTTAAAGGAAGTATGTCCTAAACTTACTATCTGAAATGGTTACTAGGTTATCATCCATGCGATACCCCTTTGGAAGCTACCATTTGAGAATGAGAACCTGTTGATAAGGGTCATTATCAGAGACTTTTGGGGAAATTTATTTAGCTATCCCACACACGAGCAGTTATTGCTACTGCACTTCTATTGTCAGTCAATTAATGCGTGATCCACTCTCCACTCATGCAGCTATTGTTCTTTGTGTTCTTTATTACTTGAAGCGGCCGTGGTAAAGGAGTCCTGTTATCCCGGAATGATCATCTTTGTATTGAGGACTACCACAGATGCTGACTAGCGAGGCTCACATGACTGAAAGCTCACCTGAGGGTACTGTACTTTTATTGTGGAAACTAGTCACTTGGCATAGCAAGAAGCTGGATGTGGTTTTAAGATCTAATGCAGAAGCAGAGTTTCAAGCTATGTCTTAAGGGATATGTGAGTTGTTATTGCTGCATAGCCTAGTTGATGACCTAGGTGTCCCAATTCCTCTTCCTATGATGCTGTATTATGAGTTATGACATCAAAGCAGCTATAAGCATTTCCCATAATCTGGTACAACATGCTAGGACAAAAGATGTGGGAGATTGATTGGCACTTCATTAAGGAAAAGTTGGAAAATGAGGTAATTTGTATGCCCTTTGTGAAGTCTGGAGACCAACTGGCTGATGTCCTTACTAACGGATCACCTAAATGTATATTTCATCCTATTCTGGCCAAGTTTGGCATTTTTTATATGTATGCACCAACTTGAAGGGGAGGGTTGTCAAGGGGTATTTTAGGGAGAAAAACCCTCTTGGGATTGCTCTAACTAGCTCAAACATTGTTAGTTTTTGTGCTTGAACAACATAATGACAATAATTCAAGCATTGTCGGTCAAAAAACAGATTTGATGTAAAAGGCCCAGCTCCGGCGATGTCTCCTTCCCTGCCTCCGGTGTCCCTCTCTCCCTCCCTTCCGCCTATCTCTTCCCCCTCATTCGAAGACCCTTTACCACCTGCTAAGCCTTGGAACTCATTTTTCTTAAAACCTTCTCTCCCTATTGACAATCTAAACTTCTCCTTCCTTCCCCCTTCCACCACCAATCAGACCCCTCTTGCTCACTGCCCTTCCTCCTCCACTGCATCTGGTGTCTCCCGCTGGAAATCGGCCATTATTGGCCAATTTCTTGGTCCTGTTCCCCCTTTCAACATCCTCAAAGCTTCCCTTGCCAAAGAATGGATGGCTTTGGGCCTCATGGATACTATCCTGTTAGATTCTGGTATTTTCCTTTTCAAATTTTCTTCCATTGACTGTCAAGACCGTGCTTTGGTTGGCTCTCCTTGGTCTGTAGGAAAATCTCAACTTTTTGTGAAACCTTGGTCTCCTTCCTCACCTCTCCGCAGGGTCGACTTCAACTCTCTTCCCTTGTGGATCGATCTTCCTGGTTTTGCCACTTGAATTCTAGAGCTGTGATTGCCTTAGTAGAATCGGCTCTGCAATTGGAACTCCCCTGCGCACTGATGTCAAGACCCTCAAGATGGAGAAGCTCTCGTATGCCAGATTATGTGTGGATTTCCTTGCTGCTAAGCCTCTCCTTGCCTCGGTCTCCATCTCTGATGATAATGGCTTGCTTTATGATCAAGTTATTGTTTATGATTGGATTCCCTTACGTTGTGATAAGAGCCTCTCTTTCGGTCACGATGATGCTTTCTGCTGCTCATCTAGCCTATCTCGGAAGAAAGACCTTGCTGTTCAAGAAGCCGCTGCAGTTCATGTTCATGAGGAGATGCCTCCCATAGATCCTCTGAGAACCATCGGCATTTTGGAAAAGATCTTTACTCCGGTTATTTCGAACCATCCTCTTGCCGTTGAAGACGCCGGAAATAATGCTGATCCAAACCCCTTCATAGTCAAAACTTATCGGAGACTCAGAAGAGGAACCAAGAAAGCCTCCGCCGGGGTCCGCGCTGCTCCCAAGGCTATGAAAAGTTCTGCTACAACCTGCAATACCCAGATCCCTGCAAATCTGCTTCTCACGTCAGGGCCTGCTGCTGCTGCCGCTACTGCTGAAGCCTCTCCTAGCTTCTGCACCTCGAAGACAGTTCCCATGGTTTCGAAAGTCAAGCTCCGACCTGGTCGATCAACGACTGGTATGTCCAGTCCTGGAAATGTTTCTCATCCTCCCTCCTTTCACGAAAATGGCTTCCTGTCAAGCACCGCCTCTACCCAGAAATTTGGTAACCCTATTTTATCTCCTACTATCCCCTGTTAGACCAACGGCCCAACCTTTCTAGTTCATCGCTATCCAAAGCCACCACTTCAAATACTTCTAACCCGAAAAAGCCCAATACCCTTTTCCATAAATCCAAACCTCGTTCCGGCCCATCTCGAGGCCCATCTTCTCCCAATTCCCCTTTGCCTCCCATTTTACTTGGGCCTCCCCTCTTGACTTTGCCTGGCCCATCAAAAGCCCCCAATGTTATTATCCCTAAGCCCATTTTACCCTTATAACCCACCACCACATCCATCTTACTTACCAAAACAAGCACCTCCCAACAGCCCACCACCGCCATCTCTCCTCTTAACCGACTACCCACCACCATCAAAAGACAGCCCAAAGTTCGACCATCCCCTGGCCCCTCTTTGCCTACCCACCCCGTAGCCTCTAAACCATACCATTTACTCACCCCTTTGAATAGCTTTGTCAACCCTGAGCCTTCATCTCCAAATTCCAATTCCTCCATTGACCCGGACCTCTTTGAAACCCCATCTCCCCTCAGCTCCCCCTTGTGTGAGTTTCCAGCCTTCAACTCCTTTTCTTTGATTGCCACTGACTCCCCTTTGTGCTCTTCCCCCAATAACAACTTTGATGCCCCCTCCCCTTTTAATCCCTATGTCTGAGTTCTTTATCTGGAATGTTAGGGGTCTCAATACCCTGGCTAAGCAAGCTGAGGTTAAAAATACAATTAAGACCTCAAAAGTCTCTTTGTGTGCCCTTCTCGAAACCCATGTCCAAGTGGACAATGCTCATCGGATTGCTCAATCTATAGCCCCTTCTTGGTCTCTCATCTCCTACTACCCCGAGTCTCTTAATGGTCGCATCTGGATCCTTTGGGACTCCGCCCTTTTCCAAATCTCTCTTCGTAGATCATCCCCTCAATTCATACATCTCAGCATCCTCTCAAATAACTTGCCCCCTTTTCTCCTCACCATCGTTTATGGTTTTAATCAAGTTGCTGAGCACTCTCCCCTTTGGGAGGATATCCGCTCTATCTCCTCCTCCTCTCCGGACCTCCCATGGGGCATCGGTGGGGATTTCAACATCATCCGCTTTTCTTATGAGCTCATTGGAGGCTCCTCCCTGGATCCTGCCGCGATGGGAGACTTTAATGCCTGCTTAGATGATTCTGGTATTTCTGACCTTCGATGGTCCGGTCACCCCCGTACTTGGCATAATTGTCGTTCCGGTCCCGCCAAAATTGCCTTGAAGCTTGATTGTTTACTTTGTAATGCCTCTTGGTTCTCTTCTTTCCCCGCCTTTAATGCCTACTTCTCCAATCCCAATCTCTCTGACCATTCCCCCTATTTTGTCCAACTCACTCCCCCCTGCTCGTTTGGCCCCAAGCCCTTCAAATTCTTCGACATGTGGACCTCGAGTCCTTCTTTGCTTCCCATTGTCATGGAAGCATGTTCAAAGCTTGTCCATTGCTTCTCCTTCCCCTCATTGCCTTCGCTTGCAGGCTTCGCAACACTTAGGAAGCCCTCCGCTTTTGGAACTCTTCCACCTTTGGTAATATTTCCTCTAACCTCTCCTGTCGCTCTAATCTCCTTCGGGTCCAATCTCTTCTTCAAGATGATCCCTTCAATCCCTCTCTTGCTGAAAATGAAAAGACCCTCTCCTCTGAGCTCTCTTCCCTCCTTGCCCACGAGGAAAGCTTTCTCCGCCAGAAAGCTAGAATCAAATGGCTTGAGCTTGGGGACTCAAGTTTTGCATATTTTCATCGGTCCCTGAAAGCTCGAAATAATCTCAATTCCTTACCCTCCTCATCACTAGTAACTGCTCCCGGATCTTCGATCCTGCTAGTATCAAGGAGGAGATTGTCTCCTACTTTTCAAATCTCCTGTCTCCCCCTCCATCTCTTCCCGCCCCCCCTCTCCCCCCTAATCTCGTCAACAAATTCATTGATCCTTCCATCATCCCCTCTCTTTATGCTATCCCTTCCTTTGAGGAGATTCTTCTTGGCATCCGGTCCCATAAGTCCAATAAAGCTCCTGGGCCTGACGGATTTAGTATGGGTTTCTTTCTTGCCTCTTGGGATTTCATTGAGAATGACCTTGTTCAAGCCATTCACAGCTTTTTCTTTAACCCTTCTCAGCTCTCCTCCATCAATCAAATTTTTCTTTGCCTCATTCCCAAGAAGCAAGGAGCCTCCTCCCTTTCCGACTTCCGCCCTATCTCCCTTTGTAACCTCATCTACAAATTCATCTCTAAGGTCCTAGCGAATAGGCTAAAAAAGACTCTCCCCTCCCTTTTTAGCTCGAATCAGTCTGCTTTTATCTCGAGGCGTAGTATTGCAGACAACATCCTCCTCTGTGCGGAAATTGTCCGTGGCTTTGAAAGATCCGCTCACTCTTCGGCTGCTCTTTTGAAGGTTGATCTTCTTAAAGCCTTTGATTCTATTCGTTGGGACTTCATTAGTGATGTTCTTTCTTCCATGGGCTTCCCTCCTCCCTTCATTCACTGGATTGAAATTTGTATCTCTTCGCCCGGTTCTCCATCATCACCAATGGCTCGCCTGCTGGATTCTTCTCGTCCCGCGTTGGCATTCGCCAAGGCTGCCCCCTCTCCCCTTACCTCTTCTCCTTAGCTTTAGAAGTCCTCTCCCATATCCTTCAATCCAAAACTGACCAACTCCTCATCTCTCCCATCCCCAAGTGTAAGTCCCTCAATCTTACCCATCTCGCCTTTGTTGATGATCTTATGATCTTTTAGCGGAGCATCAATCCATCTCTTCCATTCTCTCTGCCCTCTCTGGCCTCTGTGTCAACCTTGATAAATCCACTCTCTTCATCTTTAGAGTCTCTGATCAGCTTCGCTCCTCTCTCCTTCTGCTCTCGGGTTTTAAGCCTGGCTCCTTCCCCATCGTCTACCTTGGCCTCCCTCTCATCCCTGTTAGGCTCACTTGCCACCACTGCCTCCCAATGATTGATCATATCCGGAAGAAGCTCCAACTTTGAAAGGGTAACCTTCTGTCCTTTGCCGGTAGAGTAGTTCTCATTCGCTCTATGCTCTAATCCTCCTATCTCTACTGGTGTGGGATCTTCTCCATTCCCAAGTCTACCATCCATTATATGGAATCCTTATTCTGCACCTTCCTTTGGAAAGGGAGGGAGGCCTCCCGTTTCATCCATCCTGTTTGTTGGTCGACAATTTGCCGCCCAACCTCTGAGGGAGGCCTTGGCATCCGTAGGATCTCTGATGTCAACCTCGCCTGCCTTCTCAAACTCATTTGGAAAATTGCCTCTAAGCAAGATTCCATTTTGGTTAATTGGGTTCATTCTCACCTCCTTCACTTTGACTCCTTCTGGACTTCTCCCATTCCCTCCAATCCTTCTTGGGTCTGGAGGAAGCTCCTCTCCCTTGTCCCCTCGTTCTCACTGCTATTTCTACCATTATCTCCTCTAGCTCTTCCACCTCCTTTTGGCTCGACCCGTGGCATCTGATGGGCATTCTCTACACACTCTTTGGTCCCCGAATTGTGTATGACTCCCGAATTCCCAAAGACACCCCACTGTCTGCTTTCATCACTGATGGCTCCTGGAACCCCACTCCCCTCCCCCTTCTCACACAGGTTTGGGATTCTCTTCCCCCTCTCACTAGCTCTGTTGACGATCTCACTGTTTGGCTCCCTTCCCCCTCCAAAAACTTTTCCACCTCCTCTGCCTGGAACCACTTTCGTGCCCAAAACCCTAAACCCCCCTGGGTTCCCTTGGTCTGGTTCAAAGGTTCCATCCCTCGCCACTCCCTTACCCTTTGGAGAGCTCTCAACCAAGCTCTTCCCACCCAATCTTTCCTCATTAGCCGCTATAACCCAGTCAATCCCAACTGCATCCTTTGCTGGAACGACTTGGAAAACCCCGAACACCTCTTCTTCTCTTGCCCTTTCTCCAGATCTATTTGGAGAAAAAACCCTTGCTTCCATTTGGCCTCGTTCGAGGCGCTCCTATGGGTTTGCGCGTGATTGGTCTTGGATGGTGAGAAACTTTTCAGGCTCTTCCATTTGTGATCGAATCGGTAAGATTGTTTTATGTGCGTCTATTCACCACATTTGGTGGGAGCGCAATCTCAGAAGATGGACGTCCAAATCTCGCTCTATTGACTTGATTTGGAATGCCATCTATTTTGATGTTTCCTCTAGACTGTTAGCTTCCCCTCATCCCTCTGTTGATGATTCCCCAAGGAACAGGCTCATTGTTGTCTCCTGGGGTCTCAGCTCTTCTTTTTGGTCTTCCTCTTAAAGACCTTGTTTCTTTGTTTTCGCTCTTTTAATATAGTTATTTATTCATCCAAAAAAAAAAAAAAACTAGCTCAAACTTTGAGAGGGATATTTTCCCTCTCTTTTTTCTTTCTTCTTGGTGGTTGTTCAACCTCTTCTGTTCTAATTCGATTATGATTAGTTTCTCCTCAGATATAAATATGTAACTCTATAAAACCCCCCTACTAGGCTGTGAAAAAAGCATTACATTTTCTAAGAACTCTTTTCTTAAGAACCAAGACAAACAAATATTGGCTTAAAGCCATCTATTTTGATGTTTCTACTAGACTTGTAGCTACTCCCCATCCCCTGATTAATGATACCCCAAGGAACAAGCTTATTGTTGTCTCCTGGGGCCTTAACCTTTCTTTCCGGTCTTCTGCTTAAAGACCTTTCTTGTTTGTTCCGTTCTCTTTAATATATTATTTATTCATCCAAAAAAAAAAAAAATGGCTTAAAGCCGATTCTTGGTGTAACCCAACTGTAAATGGGAATTCACTACTTTGACCCTTATAGTTCCTACACTAGTCACCGCATGAATCCTAATGTTGTATCTTATCAATTATACTTTTGATTTAGAAATTTAGAATGCATAGCATGAACTTATAGAAAATGAAGTCCAAAAGGAGTTCCAACATAAGTGATAATATCAATATTCTATGTTTATAAATAATAATGCATAACTAGAAATATGAAAAGTTTAATAGAACTCCAAACAAGTGATAATGAAGCATAATTATGCAATATTCGAAAATCCTTGGTTCACATAGGCAGGAAAGAGCTCACTAGTGCACAAGCTCCTGCAATTGCACGGTCTGGGATGGCCAAATGTACACAGCCTTACCCCCTGCTTCACAGGAATGACTGTGTCCAAGTTTTGAACCCTCAGTCAAGAGTTGCAAAGTTGCAACTTTACTTTTGCACCAAGACTTGCCTACTCTGGGAGGAATTCGTTGTCCTCCAAAGATGGCAAAGTGTGGATGTGGAGTTGTTCTATTGTTTTGATGAAGTATCCAAGCCAAAAAATTTCATATAAAGTTGAGTAGTTCATGTATTGGGACAAATCAGTGACTGTCAAAAGCAAAAGCAGAAGACGTGACAGATCGGGATAAAAGGCAGAATAGTTTTTTTTTTTATTTAATGCCTTATCTACAACTTAGTGATTGGCTATATTATATACTGATGAGTAGTTGAAAATTGCAGTGAGGTGCATGAACAAGCATTAATGTCTTGTGATGCTATACATCAAGAGAGGAGAATACTATTGAAGCAAGAAATTGAAAGAATACTTCTATTTTTCACCGATCAGCCAAGTTTATTGGCTCCCAACATTCAGGTATTCCTTAGTCGCCAAAAAAGTGTTCTGTCTAAATTGCGGGCTTCCTCAAAAGTGCTTTGTGATACCTGTCAGTTCATTTGAATCTTTGAATGATAGACGTGAAAAATCTAATCTTGTTTTTATGGTATGTAAGGTGCAGCAGCAGTAAACTTTGCAATTCTAGGCATCTCTCAAGCCTGTATGATCTATTTTTCTTTCTTTTTGAGATACGAAAGCTTGACTTGGGCATGAAATAATGGATTTTTCTTGTGACAAAGTTGACTGCAGACTTATTTTTCTATCTTGACCTTTGAAATTTCCTAAAGAGGGGGGTGGGGGGGTGGTGAGGGGGGAAGAGGGTTATAAGGGCTTAAAATGCGTCCTGTTGTTTCGTGTCCTTTTCCACATTGGGCATGTTGGTCAAGCCATTATCTGATTATATCCTTGAGAAAATGAAAGAAATTTTCTCTTGGGTTGTGCATGAAACTGAGAATCCAAACAGTATTGTTTTTAACAACAATAAGAGTTCCAGAATCTGGTTATGTGTTGGGAGGTCTTTCATATGCTGACCTGAAGTCGGTCATACTTTTATATATTTACTTTAATTGATGTAAAATCTAAAATGGTTTGAACTTTTTGTTGGATACTTTGTGATCTTTTGTGATCTTTTTGGAGGATGTAATGCTTTGGGGTTTACGGTGTAATAGAGATTTAAAAAAAGAAAAGAAAAGAAAATCTTGGATTCAGAACTCAAACATGAATCATCAAAGCAGAAGCTACAAAGAACATTTTGAAAATAGATGAAAAAAGGAAAAGAAACAAAAAACTAGAGATATAAAATCAAAATATATGAAGGAAACCAGAGATTAAATCTAGGAAATGAAGAAATAAAGAAAGAAACATCAGTTATTGATACAGCCGTTTCATTCAATGGATTAACTGCAGTCCCTTCTTCTTGATCCTGTATCGATCTGTATCCATTTTGGATACTCAAATAGGGTTGGCTTGGGCATAAGCTCAACTTCTTTGCCCGTTCACAAGTCTCCTTTAGTCTTAGAGAAGAAAAGACGATTATTTGTCCCTAGTTTTTAATGATTTAAATTAAATAATTTAAAGTCCCTTATCCAAATTGTAAGAGGGAGTGAGGTATTGGATAAATCATGGAAAAGACATAATGTATTAACTTTATTCAATCATAAATGCATCCATTAGCATGATTAACAGATTATTTTTGGGGGAATCAGAAAGCAAACTACAGGCCATAAGGTAGGTCAGGTAGCATGAAGGTCGGTGGGCCCCTAATTCTGCAGTAGGTAGAATTTGAGCTTCTTCTTTTTGCCATATTTGAGCCTCAACAATTTTCACCACATTTCAAATTGAAATGGAGAAAAATGTTGGGACACAAATAATTAGAAAAGTTTGAACCATTGAAGTTAAGTAGCAGCTGAGTTATACAAGTACAAAGTAAGCCATATAATATCAAGTAGGGCTCAAATTATCAATATTGACGTGTGACTTATTCATGAGTCCTTTTCCTATTCTGGTCCATATTTACCCAATTGGCATGCCATCAGGGGCGGACCGGTAGAGGGGGCGAGGGAGGCCATGCCCCCCCCTCGGATTTTCAGAAAATAGTACTAATTCCTTTATTTTTTATAGTTTTTATACAAATTTCCTTAATTTTTCCGGTTTTTTGTCTACCCACATGTGAAATGTCACTATTTGCCCCCCCCCCAAATATTGAGAACTGTTAGAAAAGGGCAATTTAGGAAGGGATTGATCCATCGAGAGTTAGTACTTTGCGCTAACTCTCGATAGGAAAGAGTGTTAGGAATTAAGAGTTTTATACCAATTGAAATAGGTTTATGCTTTCCTATATAGAATAGACTTGTAAATTAGCCTATAAATAAAAAAGTTACTTTGAGGAGTGCTCATAAGAAAGATGAGCCTCCACAACTAAATCGTGGCTTCCATCCTCTCCTCTCCCTCATTCCTCACCTTATTCTTTCTCAAAATAACATGGTATCAGGGCTGTAGGTCCTCTTATTCCTTTCGATTCTATAAAAAGGAAAGAAACTGTACCTGGAGAAGAAGCAATTGAGAAGCACAATCGTTTCTGGTTTTTTTTTATTCAGTTTTGAATCTGTTTGGTGTGGCTGCTATCGGTTCTGCTTCATAGGAGAAGAAGCAATCGATTGTGAAGAAGCAGCAATCGTTTCTGGTTTTTTTTTTTTTTTTGATTCAGTTTTGAATCTGGCTGGTGTGGCTGCTATCGGTTCTGCTGCATAGGAGAAGAAGCAATCGATGGTGTTGAGACTTCGAGACTTCGAGAAAGAGTGAGAGAGATCGATCGTGGTTCCTTTCAGTTCTGCTTCTTAGGAGAAGACCTACGATCCACTTTCAGGTTTGGTCTTGAGTTTCGGTGGTTTTAAGGAGAGATCGATCGTTGAAAGACCTGAGATAAGTTTTCTGCTTTGGTTTGGTTTTAAGTTGGACCAAGTTGGTTTATTTATGTTTATAAGATTAATCTGAATCTGGGATTAATCTGGGAATAATTTTGATTTTGATTTCTGATTTCTGATTTCTGGGATTTGATTTTAAAATTGTTTGATATGGGAGAAACTTCAAGTAAAAATACTATGACTGAAATTATTTCTTCATCCTCTCATTGGTTAACTAAGAAGAAATTGGAGGGTGGATCAAATTTCCACCAATGGAGGGCTATAGTTAAAATTGTTCTTACTGGACGGGGACAGATAGATCATTTGACTAAGACTGTACCCATAGATGATGATACTTGGGCAATTGTTGATGCACGAATACTTGGGCAGATGTTTAATTCCTTGGCCGATAATATTATAGATTTGGTGACTCACTTACAAACTGTGAAGGAATTATGGGAGTATTTGAATGTGTTGTATTATGGTCAAAATAATCTGGCTAGAATCTACGAATTGTCCCAGGAATTTTATCGAGTAGATAGAAAAGGTAGAGATATTACCCAATATTTTGCAGATTTTAAAAGAATGTATGAAGAACTTAACTCTATTCTGCCTATCTCCTCTGATGTCAAAACTATGCAAAATCAAAGAGAGCAATTAGTTGTTATGGGTTTCTTGGGAGGTCTTGGAAAGGAGTTTGAGGCAGTTAGAGCACAGATTCTTGGTAGTGATCATGTACACACGTTAGCTGACACATTTTCAAGAGTTCTTCGTGTTGTAAGGGAGAGTACCAATAATTCTACAGAAAATTCAGCTTTCGCAACAGTTTCTCGAGGCACTTATGGTGGACAGAATATAGGACGAACTCGAGGAAATAATACTGGAAAATATCCAGGGTCACACAACTCTACTAACAGTCCAGGACAAGTTAAGACTTGTCATCATTGTGGTCGTCCAGGACATATTCAACGATACTGTTGGAAGCTTCATGGAAAGCCCCCACACATGGCGAATGCAATTATCACTTCTGAATTAGCGTCTACAACTACTAAAGTTCATCCTGAGGGTAAGACTGTAAAGATGACTGAGGAAGATTATATTCGTTTCACTCAATTTCAGGCCACTCAACCACAATCAGCTACTGCCACCCTTGTTCAAACAAGTAATGCTACTGCTTGCCTTTCAACCACATCTCGCCCATGGATTATTGATTCAGGAGCTTTTGATCATATTACCGGGGCTACAGGTATATTTTCCTCTTTTGTTCCATCATCCTCTTTGGTTACACTTGCTGATGGCTCTCATATCAATGTTAAAGGAGTGGGTACAATTCGACTCACTCCATCCATTACCCTACCCTCAGTTCTTTACGTACCTAATTTGCCATTTAACCTATTATGTGTTCATAAATTTACTTCTACTAATAACTGTTTGGTGAAATTCTTTCCTGGATATTGTTTATTTCAGGATCTTACGACGAAGAAGATGCTTGGTAGAGGCCGTATGTCTGGGGGGTTGTATCTATTCGAGGAGATATCCTCTACTGCTTGTTCTAGTATTTCCATCCCCCATCAAATACATTGTCGGTTGGGGCATCCCTCTCTGGAAACCCTAAAATTGGTAGATAAAAGTTTTCATTCTCTTTCAAAGTTGGATTGTGAGTCTTGTAAATTTGGAAAACTTCATCGTGTGAGTTTTCCTCCTCGTATAAACACTAGATCAGACCACCCTTTCTCTCTAGTTCATTCTGATGTGTGGGGACCTTGTCCTATTAGTTCTACTTCAGGTTACAGATACTTTGTTACATTTGTGGATGATTTTTCGAGAGTCACTTGGTTTTATTTAATGAAAAATCATTCAGAATTATTTGACATATTTTGCAATTTTGTTATTGAAATTCGTACTCAATTTGGTGTTCCTATTCGTACTTTTCGTAGTGATAATGCCAAAGAATATTTCTCTGATCCGTTTTGTAAATTTATGGCTTCTAATGGGATTCTTCACCAATCCTCCTGTGTCGATACTCCTCAACAAAATGGGGTTGCAGAAAGAAAAAATAGACACTTATTGGAGGTCACCCGTTCTGTCTTATTTGAGATGAAGGTTCTTAAATCCTTTTGGGCTGATGCAGTTTCAACTGCTTGTTATCTTATTAACAGGATGCCTTCATCTGTCTTAAAAGGTGGCATTCCTCATTCTCTCTTATTTCCTTCATCTCCCTTATTTACTTTGCCTCCTCGCGTATTTGGTTGTGTGTGTTACATTCGTAATCATCGCCCAGGGATTTCTAAACTTGATCCTCGTGCACTTAAGTGTATTTTTATGGGGTACTCTTGCACTCAAAAGGGATATCGTTGTTATTCTTCTGACTTACGAAGATATTTTGTTACTGCAGATGTGTCATTTTTTGAGTCAACTCCTTTTTCCACTGAATCCCATAGTTTAACTGACCTAAATGATGATCTATGTATTTTTCAAAGTGTTTCTCCACAGGGTACAGTTCCTTCCCCTCTACGCTAGACATCACCAAAGTGTACATGCGCCGGCAAAAACCATCAGCTCCCCCCTCTGCACCTACGGTCTCTACCTCTGTGCCGACTTCGTCTGTTGATCCTGCGGACGTTCCTGCCAAATCTGACCTTGATATTCCCATTGCTCTTCGGAAGGGTACTCGTTCTTGTGTTCAGTATCCCATCTCTAACTTTATTTCATATTCTAATTTATCACCTGGGTTCTCTCTTTGCTTTATCTACTAGCGAGAATTATCCTATTCCTAAGAATGTTCTTGAAGCCTTGTCTAATCCTAAGTGGGTCAGTGCAATGAACGAAGAATTACAAGCCTTAGAAGACAATCAAACTTGAGATATTGTGCCTTTACCCTCAGGAAGATAGCTATTGGTTCTAGGTGGATATTCACGGTGAAAGTTAATCTTGATGGTTCGTTAGCTCGCCTGAAAGCTCGTCTCGTTGCCAAGGGCTATGCCCAAGTTTATGGCATAGATTATGCTGATACTTTTTCACCTGTTGCCAAGCTTACTTCCATCCGTATTTTAATCTCTTTTGCCGCTACATACAAGTGGCCTTTGTTTCAGTTGGATGTGAAGAATGCCTTCCTTCATGGAGATCTACATGAAGAAGTGTATATGGAGCAACCACCTGGGTTTGTTGCTCAGGGGGAGAAGAATAAGGTTTGTCGCCTCCACAAATCATTATATGGTCTTAAGCAGTCACCTCGAGCATGGTTTGGACGATTCACTACTGTTGTAATAGAATTTGGGATGACTCGTTGTGAAAGTGATTACTCTGTATTCTTTAAAAACTCTGATGCAGGCAAGATCTTTCTTGTAGTTTATGTTGATGATATTATCATTACAGGAGATGACACTTCAAGAATTGATAGGTTAAAGACCTACTTACAAGAGAAATTTCAGACCTAAGACTTGGGCAAGTTAAAGTATTTTCTAGGAGTTGAAGTTGCCCAATCAACAAAGGGCATCTTCTTATCTCAACGAAAGTATGTATTGGATTTGCTTTCTGAAACAAGAATGTTGGGATCAAAACCCATAGACACTCCCAATGGAATGTAACTTAAAGTTAATGCCAGAAGATGGAACCATTCTTGATGGTCCAGAGGAGTACAGAAGGCTTGTTGGGAAGCTGAATTATCTGACTGTGACTAGACCTGACATTGCCTTTCCTGTCAGTGTTGTGAGTTAATTTTTGTTCTCCCCACGAACATCACACTGGGATGTAGTTATATGAATTCTGAGGTATCTTAAGAAAGCACCAGGACACGGGCTTCTTTACACTAATCATGGACATAGAAATGTAGAAGGATTCTCTGATGCTGATTGGGCTGGATCACCTATTGATAGAAGATCGACTACAGGGCTACGCTCATTCATTGGAGGAAATCTTGTATCATGGAAGAGTAAGAAATAAACTGTGGTAACAAGATCAAGCGCAGAATCTGAGTATCGTGCTATGGCACAGGTAACATGCGAGATGGTATGGATAAAACAATTACTCCAGGAATTAGGAATTGTTAGAAAACAAGCATTAAATACTCAAAACAGCAGCTGAACTTGAACAAAGAAAAGAGATAAGAAGAAGAAGAGAAGAGAGATGAAGAACTAGTAGAAAAGACCTGTGATTCTTGCTTAAGCGTCTAGAACCACAAAACCCTTTTATTTATAGCTTCTAATGAATCTAATACAACTGGAGAGACAAGTAATTGTCCTCTAGAAAAATGAAACAAAAAATTACAACTTTAGTAACTTCCTAGCTCCTAAAATAGAAAATTCTGAAAATAGAAACTACCACCAAAATAGAAACTATGCTTTCTAAAAACTCCCAAACTTTTGTAGCAAGACTCCTACATTAGAAATAGAAAGTACGGTAGCATCACTAGCATTATACTGTTCACATGAACATTACAAACAGATTTTACTGTTCACGTGAACAGTAAATATCTCAAAGTGTGTATACTTCAACAGGAATTATTGATGACACACCAATGAAGTTATGGTGTGATAATCAAGTTGCGGTTCATATAGCATCAAATCCAATCTTTCATGAACGTACCAAGCATATTGAAGTAGATTGCCACTTTGTTCGTGAGAAGTTACTGCAAGGCATAATATCCCCCAAGCATGTGAGGACTGGAAAACAACTTGCAGAATTGTTCACCAAAGCTCTAGGGAATACAAGGGTTACCTATATTTGTAACAAGCTGGGCATGAGTAATATATATGCTCCAGCTTGAGGGGGAGTGTTAGAAAAGGGCAATTTAGGAAGGGATTGATCCATCGAGAATTAGTACTTTGCGCTAACTCTCGATAGGAAAGAGTGTTAGGAATTAAGAGTTTTATACCAATTGAAATAGGTTTATGCTTTCCTATATAGAATAGACTTGTAAATTAGCCTATAAATAGAAAAGTTACTTTGAGGAGTGCTCATAAGAAAGATGAGCCTCCACAACTAAATCGTGGCTTCCACCCTCTCCTCTCCCTCATTCCTCACCTTATTCTTTCTCAAAATAACAAAAACAATTTTCAAAGGTAAAATAATAGGTATAAACATCATTCCTAATTAAAAACTAACTCCTCAATCCCTATTTATTCTCTCCTCTCTTCTCTCTCATCTTTTTCTTCCTATTTATTCTCTTCTCTTTCTATAAACGTGAGCTAAGGAAAATTTTGAAAAAAAAATCTTGTTAGGTATTCAAAATTTCATTCCTAATTAAAAACTAACTCCTCAATCCCTATTTATTCTCTCCTCTCTTCTCTCTCATCTTTTCTTTCTAATTATTCTCTTCTCTTTCTATAAACGTGGGTTAAGGAGATTTTCGAAAAAAAAAATCTTATTAGGTATTCAAAATTTCATTCCTAACTAAAAACTAACTCCTCAATCCCTATTTATTCTCCTATCTCCTCTCTCCTTCCTTTCTTCCTATTTATTCTCTTCCCTTTCTATAAGCGTGGATTAAGAAAATTTGGAAAAAAAATATACTACACAATTAGGTACTCTTTCTCTCTCTCAATTTATTTATCGTTTCTCTTTTTCTCTTTTTTTTTTGTTATTCTTTTTATTTGATTTATATTCTATGTTTCTTTATTTCTTCTGCAATTTTTGTTATGTGATTTTGTATTCTGATTTGTGAATAAAATATCTATAGTTAGTAAGGTAACTACCATTGGTTTGCATCTCTTACCCTAAAAAAAATTTGGTTTACATCTCCTACCAAAATAAAATTTTGGCTTGCATCTAACTTTTTAGGGTTGAAGTCATGTGTGTGTATATATGTATACATATTTTTTTGTATTGTTGTTTTAATTTACCTATATTTTGTGGGGGGGAAAATATCATTATCAATAATTTGTCTTTTTTTTCAAATATGTGTGGGGCCCACAAAATATATGTGGGTTATTCCCTAATATAATAAAATAATTTAGAGGTGGAATCTTCAATAGGTCTTATAAGGGCCACACAATATGTGTAGCAAAAAAGCATTAGTGCTTCCCCAACGGGAAGGTTATCTGGCTTTCATTCTTCGCCCGCCCCCCACCCCAGTATTGAATCCTTGGTCCACCCCTGCATGACATATTGTATGAACGTAACCAACTAAGCTACCTACTTCCATTTTGTATTTTTTACCATTTTTCGTTTGATACTTTTCCCTCGTCAAACCAGGTAACAACTTTAATCTGAGATAGTTCTGGATAGTTTTTATGGAAAAGAAAAAGAAAAAGAGTTAAGCTGGAATAAAATTCAAAACAACACGAAAAGTTTTCCAAAATATTGGTGAACTGCTGGTTGATCTACAATCTGGATTATTAGAGCTTTTGATCTATCCTAGAGTAGACTTGCTTATGTGGTTTGATATACTACCGCATTGTGCATTAACTTCCTGTACTCATCTTTCCCCACTGGTTACAGTTGTGGAGTGTGGAGTATCAGTTTTCTATTAACGGATACAGTATCTATATTTTCCACAGATTTGGAAGTGAAGCTTCGGATTCCCATGAAGTTATTAGAGCAATTCTTAACAATGTTTTCCTGCCATATTCATATGTGGGTTGTTTTTCTTTCTGAATTATACAGATGGTATTTTCTGCATTGGCCTTAGCTCAATCTGAGGTTATTTGGTACTTTCAACATGTTGGAGTTGGATCACCTAAATCTAAATCTGCCAGGATGTTACCAGTTGAGATAGTAAGTCATGTTCCTTTCTATGTGTCAGTTACTTATGAAACCGCATAGTTTTCTTGAGACTTTTAACACACCTTTTTTTTGAGAATGCTTTCTGTGTCAAGCAGCTTGGCAACTGCTTGAACTTAACAAAGTCTGGTTTTCATTGCAGGATCCGAATGATCCTACAATAGGTTTTTTGTTGGATGGGATTGACCGTCTTTGCTGTTTGGTGCGCAAGTACATCTCAGGTTAGTTGGGTTTAACAATATATTATCATCATTATGGAATAGGATGTCCTTTACATGGCTTGTGAAGGATAATGATTAGTATTGAACCATGTGGAGGGTTCACTGTGATCAAACTGACTGTTGGTTGGACACTCGGACTGTCCTACGCTCCTTTGGTGTTGGGTCAACTGCAGGTCAAGTTTGGAGTCCCATATACGGTGTAATGCCCTACACATACTGCACTTTCAGTCCTGTATTTTTAGGGGTGTAAGTTGAATTAACAAAGTTCAATCTTCAACTAAATTATTGAGCTTAAGGGAAATGGGATAGGACTGCCTAATCAATTTTTGTGTCAGCATGTCGTCAAATAGAAAAATATCTGGTTGTTTTTTATGCGGTGTCTAAGAAACCTTATGTTTGTACTTTATTGTTGTTATAATTATTAGTAGTTTATATTGTTATTGTTATTACCTAAGATAACTGTAAGAGAAGTAGTGAGAAATGCAATGCATAGGTTAGGCCTTGTATCTAGTATGGCCTCAAATAGAGGTGATTGGAAAGCAATGATCAATGTAGCCGATCCCATTTAGTTGGAAAAGGATTGTTGTTGTCAGCAAACTTACAAAAAAATTCATGTGCTGTCTAAAATTACTATTGCCCCCCTCATACCTAATGGTTTTAATTCTTAGGTTTTAATGTAAATATCCATTATACCCTTTATTCTAATAACTAAAATTCCAAATTTCGAATCCTTTAAATTGAAAAAACTTCAAATATAACAACCCTTGTGGTTTCAATAGATGGGTGAGGACCTACCATTCACCCATCTTCTTCAGTTTCCATAACAAAAGAAACATCCCCATAACAACTCTAGGATTCTAAAGCTAATGTCTGCAGGAAGAGTTTGGTGGAAGAGAGGTAGAAAGAGGTGGAAGTGGACTGTGGTTGATGTGGGGTGTGTGTTTATTCCGAAAAGCAGGGAAAGTAAACCAGAATAGTTGTTTGCTTTTTGTTTTTTGTTTGTTGTTTTGTTCAGTATATAAGTATGTATGCAAAACACACATGGAGGCTACAACTAACCACTTCATCTTGAGTTTTGGTCAACATCATGAGTTACAACTAAAGCTACTGTCAAAAGTCCAACTTAAGGGCCCCAGTGGGCAAAAGCGATAGGACAAAGAAAGGGAATACTGAATTGAAATGTTTAGACAACGAAAGATTTATATTTATTGGAAAACGAATCAGACAATGTTCAGGAAAAATCTTCCAGCTCTAAATTCTACTTGCAGTCAAGAGAGTCTCAAGCAGATCTTTGGGAGTCTATTGAATCCATGGAACTGTTACCATTGCACTGCACATAACAAAAAACCAGTTCATCCATCTTCAGAGATCCAATCATAGGTCTTCCAAGGGACTGAACGCATAGAAATCATCAACCATGAGGCGATCACCATTTGATATAGAAACTGTGATTCCACAGAGCAGCTCATCTGAATGGGAGACCTGAAGATATGATGAGATAGAGGTGTCTACTTGGAGTAGCTAAAGGGAGAGCGAGTGGCTTTGGCTTCTGTTTTTGCAATTTTGACTGCTGCACTGCAGACAGTGGTACAAAACTCCATTTCCTTTGATTGAAACATCCGAAATTTCAATGAAACATGGTATAGGTCTGTTCCATGTTTTGATACCTTGTTTCGGTGTTTTTTTTGGCCTGGTTTCTATGTACAGCTTAATTTGGGGCCATCAAGCACAATGAAAGTGTTATTTTTACCTAAAACCTAACTCAAAGTGGTGTTCTTGATCATGCCTAGTTGTATGCAAGTGAAATTGGAAGTCTAGAAACAATAAATGCGTGAATTACAATGAATGAATGAATAAGATATCATACAAAAGTATGACTGCTGTTGATGGCCTTACTGAGGATTGATTACATTCTCCTGTTGCCCAAATCAATGGTGTTCCTTGATGTACAATTGATCCCCTGGAAAAAATCACATTTTTCGACCCAGATTTTGTAGCGGTTAGTTCATTTGCCTTTTCTCCGGTGCCTGCAAATCCTCTGGCGATCGTAAACACGTACGGTCGAAGAAAAAGCAAGCCAAAAAATCTGCTGCCGGTGATTTGTGACTCTTCTCCGGAGGTTCAGATCCGTACCTGCTACAAAAGTCTGAACTCTACAGACCCGTAGCCTTGCCGAAGACTACCTCTGCAACTCAAAGACTAGTCGATACTCCGCCTGCTTCCATCTCCGAAGGCCTGCTGCACACTGCTCTAGCTTCGCCTGAACCTTCTGAAACAGGAGCAGTACCTCTAAACCTTGACGATCACGTTACCGATAGCCTATCGATGCCATCCTCCGCAAATCCTGCCTTGGTTCACGCTGAAACCACCCTACAAATTACCGCTGGTTCTCTCATGTATCCTAAAGATAAAGCTCCCCTCTCTCATCCCCTTTGTTTGCCAACCCTTAAATCCAATTTGATCTCTGCGATGGCGGCCCACCGCAAACCCTGGCCCAAGCCAATTTCCCTTGGCCTTTCTTCCATTTTAGGCCCTTTCGGGTACTTACCCCAAGCCCTACCAGTTTGGCCTATGACTCTCTTCAAAACTTGGGCCCCTAACTAATCCTCTCACGAGGCCTCTTCTTACACTTTAGAAACCCAGCCCACAGCCCAAACCCTACTCAAACTTCCCAACTCCATTAGCCCTATTTTCCATGCTTTATCCCACCATTACACCCACCCAACCCAACCCAACAACCTCTCTCTATTATCCATGAGTACCCGTATCACTCTCTCCCCTGAATTCTCTCCCTTTGCCCATCCCCCTTAAGCCGCTAACCATTCCAGATCCTATTTCCCCTTCCTCTAGCTCAACCATTGACCCTGACCTTTTTGAAACCCCTTCCCCTCTCAGCTCCCCTTTGTGTGAGTCTCCCTAATCCAACCCCCTCTACCCTCTCCCTAGCAGCAATATGGATGCCCCCTTACTTTAGTCTAAATGTCGGACTTTGTTATTTGGAATGTTAGGGGGCTCAATTCCCCTTCTCGTCTAGCCTATCATCCCCTTACCCTTTAGAGGGCCCTTAATCTTGCCCTCCTCTCCCGATCCTACCTTAGCGACCGCTATATCCCTGTAATCCCAAGTTTTTCCATTAGTTGGAATGGTTCGGAGGCCCTTGACCCACCTCTTCTTTTTTTGCCCTTTTCCCATATCTATCTAGGAAAAAGCCCTATCTTTCATTTGGCCCCGCTCGTGATGCTCCTTCGGGTTTGCTAGTGATTGGCCTTGGATTCTAAGAAAATTTTCAGGTTCTACCATTTGTGATCGGGTTGGTAAGCTCGTGTTTTGTGCCACTGTCCATCATCTTTGGTGGAAGCACAATCTTCGTAGATGGACTTCCAAATCCCGCTCCAAAGATATGATTTGGAAATGTTATCTTCTTTGTTGTCTCTTTAAGGCTTGTAACTTCTTCCCTCCCCTTTATTGATGATACCCCAAGGATCAAGCTTATTGTTGTCTCCTGGGGCCTCATCTCTTCTCTCCGGTCTCCCTCTTAAAGGCCGCTTTGTTTCCCCTTTAGTAATTTATATATTTATTCATCCAAAAGAAAAAGAAGAAGATATATCATACAAGATATTAGTGTTTTGGCTACATTGGCTGCAACGTTGTTGTAGAGCATAAATTTGTTGATTGCCAACCTAGCTTCCTCCTCCCTACTACCTTCTTTACCTCTAGCAAACATATATGGAATGCTTCTTTGATAGGTGTTTTGATGCTTGAAGAGGGAGGGGTCTTGGTCAAATGTGGCATCATAATGTCTAGTCTTCCTCCTCCTTTCGGTCCTCTCACTTCCATGAAAACTATGTCTAGGTGGCATGGATGTCCTTGACCTCAAACCACCTACTCCTCTTATCTGTTCATATTGCCTCACATTCTCAAAATGTAAGGATTGTCTGCTAGCTTCCATTGTAGCCTTCATCTGTCTCCACTCGGCCTGTCACTCAATACCCATAACCCTCCTCCTCTCTTCATCGTCGTTTGACTCCTCATCAACATCAACAAAAGGTCTAGCCAGCATGGTATCCTCAAATTCCCTTTGCTTTTGTGCCATCTCCTCCTTTCTTCGTCTCCCTCCCTTTAAAGTTGTTGCAATTGCTTTTTGCACTTCATAAGGAACCTTGGGACACTTGAAAACGCCTTTATAGCCACCAGCCAAATGTTGCTTAATCTAGTTAAACCACCAGAATTCAAGGTCTTGAGGCAATACTTGCATCAGGATTTTTCTTGTCGGCAGTCAGTGGATCCCCATGTTGCCAAGCAATGTCCTGAGTCCCACTGTCAGTGCCACCACTCCCACTAGTTGTCATTTAAGATACAAGTCTACAACACTGAAATACATACATGAATGTTCCCAAATATTCATTAGAAAAATTTTTAGATAAATAAAAACATGTAAAAACAATTTATACACAACAAAACACACACTTTGTTCTAAGATAACATATATACAATGCTTATTTTAAAAATAAACTATATAATATGAGCATATTTAAAAAATATATATTATTTTTTATAATTATTTTATGTAAAAACAATTTATAAAACAACAAAACACACACTTTGTTCTAAGATAACATATATATAATGCTCAAACAGACATGTTTGTATTTTTAAAATAAACTACATAATATGAGCATCATTTAAAAAAAATTTAATAAAATATTATTTTTCATAATTATTTTATTTAATTATTTAAAAATAGAAATAAATACAACAAGCATGATGATCAAAATATGAATACACGGGATTGTAGCCCTCTCAATGAAGTTTAACTTAAGTGATAATCACATTCATATCATAAGTATTTTTTTATATTTTTTAATTTTAATTTTTTAGATAATATATTTTTCAAATACGAAAATTCAAAAGATAAATTAATAACAGAAAATTAAACTTGTTTCTATGAAAGTTTAGATCAACAACACACCCATTGTAGAACATTCTATTTGAAAAAATTCAAATTTGGGGGAAAATTTTACCTTTGTTGAAGATCTAGTTGAAATAGGCTTGAATGATGATAATCTATTGTTGTAGATGTGTTAATGATGTTTAGAAGTTGAATCCCCAACAAATTCTGGCAAAAAACTCAACTTTCCGGCCAATTTTGCATTTTGCAGCGAGAGAGAGGCTTGAGAGAGGCGAGATATGCCTCTCTTGAGCGAGACAGGGGGTTTTAAAACCCCCTAAACAGATGGTTGGACCACCTTTGGCGAGATCTCCCATCTCTCCCCTCTCGACTCTCATCTCGTCTCGCTATCTTCAGATAGCGAGCGGAGGTCTCGTGAGATCTCCCACCATGGTCAGCAGTTAACAAATGTATGTTATCGGGGGGGGGGGTAATAGTGAACCTATGCAAACTACAGGGTCGATTAGTAACTTGCGTAAGTGGTGGAACTGTGGGAGTCAAGCAGTAGTTCTACAGAAGTTCAGGTAGGTTACAGTAATTTACCCTTATTATAATCATTATTCTGTTTGTCATTGTCGTTATTGTTACTAATTTCATTTCATTGCCGCCTGCTGTGAAACTAGAATAAAAGATTGTGCAACGTGCACTGCCATAACTTGCTACTTGGCCTGTGGTCAATGGTTTGGGGGCCTTCATTGGATAGGCTCATCTAAGAGATAAAATGCTTGAATAAATGATCATGGCCATGAATCTTTTTTTGACTTGAAAAGTTTTTTGGGCTATTGGGACACCTTTCTCTGTGCCACCTACTAACCTTCTTGGTAATTAGTTTGTCATGACATTGATCCATAGTATGAAATTGACATGTATTTTCAGTAGGCATAATTGATGACAGATTCTCACACATTGATTTTCAACCATATTGTTTTTGACTTGCAGATCTACCAGTATTTGTTTATGTACTGAAGCTTAATAGCATTTGTGAATTTGGTTTTGATAGAATTGTTATCACTTATGATGTATTCCTGTTATGAACGGTTAAGGTCCCATCCCAAAGATTACTGCCTAGTTTGATGCAGATTTGCCTTGTGATCTAGTGACGCTAGCGTAATTTTTTCATTGTGAGAATAGCAGCTTTTCCTCTTGTGCTCTGGTAGTGACTAACTTTCTTTTCTGCAGCAATTAGAGGCTATGCTTTATCCTACTTGTCATCCTGTGCTGGTAGAATCCGATTTTTACTGGGTACTCCAGGCATGGTGGCTCTTCACCTTGACACTACACTAAAAGGGCTTTTTCTGCAGATTGTTCATCATCTTGAGAACATACCAAAACCACAGGGAGAAAATATTTCTGTCAATACATGCGATCTCTCTGTAAGAATTCTGTTCTGCTTTTTTCTGTTACAAGCGATACAACTACTAATATTCCTAAGAGCAATGCTTTTGAACTGCATGCTTCATGACAGCATTTATGTCTATAGATATTATGTGTCACTATATTGTCTTGTAGCCTAAGTTGAAGTGCATGATTTTATCTAGCATTGGGGGGGGGGGGGGGAAGGATATGGATAAAAAGAAGGAAAGTTTTCTGTGCTACACTTTCCTGCTTGGTCTACTTAGGAAGGCATTCCTAGCCACAATTTCTGCTATGTGGTGGTTTAGGACTTAAGGTGGGGCCAAAAGGATCACAGTTCATATTTCAATTTCTGCTGAAGAAGAATTATGCACACTGAGATAAAGCTCTAAAGATATCTATAGTTGAAAATACTTTGTTACAGTGGCTTGTTGGTGATTTGAGAGCAAGTCGTGGTTTCTTGGTGCACAAGTTATCTCAGAAATAGAAAATTCTGTTTTGGAAGAAAAGTAGTTACAGATTTAGAAAGTATTGTGTGCTTTGTAGAATTAGAAAGTTACTAATTCTCTAATAGCATTAGTTTATATTTTCTTTTCTTTTTGAGAGTATTGTTGGTGGCTTCGCCAGTGTTTTGCTGCTGGTCCCAAGCCCGGGTAAAAGAGGAGGGTTGGTGCGTCAGGTCGGCAGCCGGCACCGAAAAAAATCTAGCCAAATCTTTTTCATGGATTCGACCTTATATGACAAAAGCTATGCTAGGGAGTTCCCCGACAAAAGAAGTGACTCGCTACACTATGGCCCGTGTGTAGTGATAAGTGGGCAAGGGTTAGATAGGGCGTCCCCTATAAGCGACTCGTCGCATCGGCGCCCGGATGCGATGATAAATAGGCAAGGGTTCCCGCCCCGTGGACGAGTGCGGGTAAAGAAGCTAGTCCAAAAACGTAGGATTAGATTTGCATCTTGGAACATAGGTTCTTTAATTGGTAAGAGCTTAGAATTGATAGATGTTCTAAGGAAAAGAAGGATTAATGTAGCTTGCATTCAAGAGATTAGATGGAAGGGTAAAAAAGCCAAAGAGTTGGATGACTTTAAAATTTGGTATACTAGGGATAAAACAAATAAAATTGGAGTTGGTATAATAGTGGATAAGGATTTAAAAAATGATTTGGTGGATGTTAAAAGAGTGGGTGATAGAATTATTGCTATCAAGCTTGTAATGGAGAAAGAATTCATAAATATAATTTATGCATATGCACCTCAGGTAGGATTGGATGAAAGTCTAAAGCTAGAATTTTGGGGAAATATGGATGGATTAATGCAAGGTATTCGTCAAGGAGAAAAGATTATCATAGGAGGTGATCTAAATGGACATATTGGAAAAGATCCAAGAGGCTATGAGAGTGTACATGGAGGATATGATTTTGGAGAGAGGAATAAGGGATTTCAATTTTAGATTTTTCTATTATTTTTTATCTATCTATTATAAACATTTACTTCAATAAGATAGATGAGCATTTAATTACCTTCAAAAGTGGACAAAGCCAAATAGATTTTTGCCTAACTAGAAGGATTGATAGATTGTTATCCAAGAATTGCAAGGTGATACCGGGAGAAAGCTTAACTGCACAACATAGACTTGTGGTTTTGGATATGTGCTTAACCTCAAAAACACATAAAAGGTCCAAGGTTAACTATCCCAGGATAAGATGGTGGAACTTGAAAGGAGAGTGCTCGAAATCCTTCATTAATGAATTAGTCAAACAAGGAAAGTGGGATTTTAAGGGGAATACCAATGCGATGTGGAATGAGATGGCTATGTGTATCGAGAAGGTGGCTAAAGATGTCCTAGGTGAATCGAAAGGAAAGCTCCATTCTTATAGAGAGACTTGGTGGTGTGATAGTTAGGTTCAAGCTACCATTAGGAATAAGAAAGCTAGTTTTAAGACATGGCAAAGAACTAAGGATGCTGAGGATCTTCAATGGTATGGGTTGGATAGAAATGAAGCGAAGAAAATTGCGGGAAAAACAAGGGAAAAGAAGAATGAAGAATTATACAATAAGTTGGGCACGAAGGAAGGGGAAAAATCTATTTATAAGATAGCTAAGATGAGGGATAGGAAGAGTAGAGATCTTGACCATGTTAGATGTATTAAAAATGGAGATGGTAAAGTATTAGTATGTGATGAGGACATTAAGAAAGTATGGGAAATCTATTTCTCTAGTCTACTAAATGAGTATACTTAAAGCACTTATGATTCAAAAGATTACACCTCTCACCAAGGCACCAATTTTCAAACTTATATACGTAGAATTTCGATGTCCAAAGTAAAAGAACCATTAAGGAGGATGAAACTCAGCAAAACACAAGGTCCTAATGAAATCCCAATAGAAGTATGGAAGTGTTTGGGAACCCATGGACTAGTTTGGTTGACTAAGTTGTTTAATAAGATAATGAGCACAGGAAAAATGCCAGATGAATGGAGGAGAAGCGTCATGGTTCCAATTTACAAAATAAAGGAAATATTCAAAGCTGTAATAACTATAAGGGCATTAAATTGATGAGCCATACTATGAAATTATGGGAGAGAATAATTGAAACCCGTTTGAGACACTTAAGTTCAATTACGGAGAACCAATTTGGGTTTATGCCGGGAAGATCTACAACGGAGGCTATTTACCTAATTAGGAGACTTATGAAAATGTATAAAGAATGTAGGAAAGACCTTCATATGGTATTTATTGACCTAGAAAAAGCTTATGATAGAGTCCCTAGAGCGTTAATTTGGCAAGTACTAGAGAAAAGAAGTATTGCAAGTAAATATGTAGTTATAGTTAAGGACATGTATGATGGTTTAGTGACAAGTGTAAGAACAATAGGGGGACAAAGTAATGAATTCCAATTACAGTTGAGCTACATCAAGGATCAACTTTAAGCCCATATCTATTTGCACTTGTAATTGATGAATTAACCAAAGACATTCAAAATGAGGTCCCCTGGTGTATGCTTTTTGTTGATGATATTGTGTTGATTGATGAGACTTTAGTGGGGATTAATACCAAATTAGAATCATGGAGAGTAGCTTTGAAATCAAAAGGCTTTAAACTAAATAGATCGAAGACAGAATATCTAGTTTGTAACTTTAATCATGATCGGACAGACGATGAGGTGGTGATACTTGACGATAAAGAGATTCCTCAGAGTGATTGTTTTAGGTACCTAGGTTCAAACATAAGTAAAAGAGGTGATTTAGAGGATGAGGTTTCCCAAAGAATTAGGGTGGATGAAGTGGAGAGGTGTGTCCGGGGTCTTGTGTGATCAGCATATTCCATTAAAGCTTAAAGAAAAATTGTATAGGACCGTTGTTTGACCAGCTATAATGTACGGTGCAGAGTGTTGGGCTATTAAAAAGAATCATATAGATAAACTCAATGTAGTAGAAATGAGGATGCTAAAATGGATGAGTGGCAAAATTAGGATGGATAAGATAAGAAATGATTATATTAAAGTTGGTTTGGGAGTTGCTCCCATAAGTGATAAGTTTCGTGAAAGTCGTTTGAGGTGGCACGACCACATTCAATGGAGACCTATAAATGCCCCTGTACGGAAAAGTGATATAATCCAGATTGAAGGAACTAGAAGAGCTAGGGGTAGATCTAAGATAACCTTAAGAGAAGTGGTGAGAAAAGATATGTATAGTTTAGGTCTTGTATCTAGCATGGCCTCGAACAAAGCTAATTGGAAGGCAAGAATCCATGTAGCCGACCCCATTTAGTTGGGACAAGGCTTGTTGTTGTTGTTGTTGTTGTTGTTGTTGTTGTTGTTGTTGTTGTTTTGAGAGTTGTTTCTAGAAACTTAGAGAGGCAGTATTTTATTTTTGAAATGTACTCAAATTAGTAACTGATTAGAGCTGTAATTCTCATCTATAAATAAAGCTCTTGGCTCTTGGGATAGAGACGCAGACAATTGAAGTAGTCTCTACCCGTTGCATTTTCTCTTCTTTTCTCCTCATTCTCTTCTCTTTTCTTCTCTAATTTTCTGGTTTTACTTTCTCACCTATGACTACACCTTAATAGGAGATTATGATTTATTTTGTGGCATCAGAGCCTACCTACTGAGGTCGTGCTTAATTCACCTTCCATCTCTTGGTGTTCTTTTTGTGGTTCGTGTGTGGCAGCAGCTGCCTTACGCTGCAACCGTGTGATCTTACAAGAATGAAAATCTAAGAAGATAATTACATCTTCTATGCTTGTAGTTGTTCGTACTATCAGTAGTTAGAGCGTAAGCTTTCGTCATGGCTAATCCTTTAAAGATTCTGAGCAAGAAAGGTATGCTCTTCCAAATTACAAGTAAGTTGAAAGGAACCCAAAAAAAAATTCTTTGGGCGAAGGTGATGTATGCATTTATTCATGCCCAAGGAAAATCAAAGTACTTAAAGGAAGACTGTCCCGAAGTTGATTCCCCACTGTTTCTGCACATGAAACATGGACTCGTGAAGATGCTATAGTCAAGATATAGATTTAGAATAGCTTTGATTCTCCTACTGCAAATAACATTATGTTTTATGACACATCTAAGCAGATATGGGAGGATTTGCGGGATTACTTTGGTCAAGAAATAAAATATTTTGCGAGTTTATGATCTATATGCTCGGATGTTCAATTACTCTTAGAATGATTGTTCGTTGATGGAATATCATAGTAGATTTAAAGGACTAGTTGAAGAATTGCAACAACATCAGCCTCTTACTGCTAATTTGGAACTTTAAAGATACAACGGGCTGAATTCTATGTTTCCAAATTCTTGGCCGGTTTGGATCAAGAATTTTTTATAGGTAAAAGTCAAATTTTAACATCTGAAACTATACGAGTGATGCTCTCTACAGGTTGTTACGTAAAGTACACAAGACAGCAATGAGAATTCATTAATGGTTGCAGGCCGTGGTCATGGCTCTTATCCCTTAAGGGGAGGAGGCATTGGTCGAGGTGAGGAAGGGGAGGAGGTCAAACTCCCCCTCCAGATTTATCCAGGGAAAATCGAGTGTGCTCTTGTTGTGGCAAGGAAAATCATACAGAAGAAAATTGTTCGAACAAACATGGTTGGTTAGAGTGGGCAGAAAACTATGTTAATATAACATCCAAGGTTCAATGTGTCGGCGATATATTGCCATGTTGTTGGGGGGCGACACGACTCCCCCTGGTGAAACAACTTATTCCAAAAATCGCCCAAAAGTCGATTTTTCGGTGATATATCGCCAAATTCACCATATTTAACAGAATTTCATTTGGTTTTCCACCGATTTTTCATTCGATTTTTGCCAAAGTGACGTAGGACCTCTACAGGCTCCAGGGGCGTTGCCCCCACACCCTTGCCAAGGCAGCCTCCTCAAACGCCTATGTCCATCGACAACAAAATGTGAAGCATGAGCCATACTCAACATAATTGTGTAATGAATTGTAGACTTTAATACTTTTCTTCACTAGTTATGTATTTTTGTTCACTTTGCATGTTTACATTAGTTTATATGAGTTTTCCAAACTTCCCGTTTTGCCCGCATATAGCCGGGCATGTGCCAATCAAAAACTTTAGATCAAATGATGTTTTAGGCCAAAATAATGCTCCTAGTGTGTTTATTAGGCTACACAACAAAATTCAAGCCAAAACGACTCTAAATACCCTCTAAAACTAGGGGTAGAATTTTCATTGACACCCTGCCAATAGTCAGCGAAATGTCGCCGTGTCGCTGGTGTTGACAACCAACAACACACGACTTTTCGCCGACATGTCGAACCTTGATAACATCATCTACTGGAAGGAATACCAATGAGAACACATTTATATTCTCTCCGGTGGCATCCAAGTTCCTTATCTGCTAGTGTTGACCTCAATCAAGTGCTAAAGCGCCTACAACAATTATAGCCGAGTCAAAAACACATCCACCATCGATCTTTCCCAAACAGGTATGTTGTAGCATGGACCAAATTCAATCGATATGGTCGAAATATTGATAGAAATGTCTGCAAAATCTGAAATCAAAACGAAATACATGTACAGGCACGAAAAAGTGTCTTGATTTTTTGGCCCGATACCATATCGAGCCGAAACGACACAATCTTAAGTTATAAAATGTCCATTTTCGACCCAGTTTTCGACTTACCATCATTTTCGACCATACCGAGCAATATCGCCTCAGACATTTCGACCCTATTTTGATTTTTTTTGTGATCTCTCTTGCTTTCATCCCTCTTTTCACTACAACTCCATTTCATTCAAACACTAGATTTGCTCCTCTATTTGTGCATTTTCTTAAATCTTGCAAGGTTAGTAACCAATTTCCTCATTTTTTTATTTTTGTTTTGTTTGTTCCTTAAATCATCTTAGATTGCTTCCAAATTTAAGTATGTTTACTTTAGAGTGTTGATCTATGAATTTGTAGTGTCAAAATTAATTTTTTATTCTTCCTACTATTTTTTAATTTTTCTGTTATTAAAAATTATTTAGTGAATTATGTATATTGCTAAAAATGTATATGTATAGTACATGTATGAGCTTCAAATTAATGTATGTGAGAGTTGAGACACCATATTGCTGTGATGGTGTTGAATTAATTTTTTTCTTTGTTAATTATGTAATTTTACTACATTTAATATATATTTAAATAATTAAAAAAATTTAAATATTAAAAAAGCTAATTAATTTCTGTTTTAAATTTAAAAATAGGAGAGTATTAGTGGAAGCATGTATGCAATTTTGGAGCATGTTGTGGATATTTTTAAGATAGTGTGTGTATTTTATATATTTTTAAATTATTTATATATTTAAAAATAGGAGATTATTATTAGAAGAATGTATGTCATTTTTGGAGCATATTGTGGAGCTTTTCAAGATACTTAGTGTGTATTTCTTGTATCAGGCACTCTCTTTCAAAGATGTCAGATATAGCTTGGCAACACGGGAGGCCACTGACAGCTGATAGAAGGAAGAGCAAGTGTAATTACTGCAAGAAACAAATAGGAGGAGGTGGGGCCACTAGACTGAAGGTGCATCTAGCTGGTGGAAACAGGGATGTAGTAGGGTGCCCGTTGAGGTCAAGAGGGCAATGGCCTCATATATTAGTGGGGGAAAGCAAAAGAGGAAAGATAAGAGAACACAGAGGGAGGAGTTCGAGGATGCATGCTTAGATGACCTTCTAGATCCCGAGGATTATGGTCTAGATGAGCCAGGAGAGTATGGATGTGACCCTGATCCAAAGCCCGATCAGATCAGGAGGGCGATGATGATGAGTAGGGAGCAACAGAGGGATTTGGGTTGTGTGCGCTCTAGAGAGCCAATAGGTATGGGAGGCACAGACGGCTCCCAAGTCCCTATGAAGAGGACTCAGAGTGTGAGGCAGGAGGTTCCTATCCCACGGGCTCCCACAAGGGGTCGAGCTTCGTCAACACATCCTATAGATCCGGATTTTGAGATTCTTCGCAATGATCCGGCCCTATTTGCAAGGCCTTAGCATAAGCAAAGAAAGTTGAAGCACTTATGGGGGAGTGTGAAGGAAAAAGTGGGGATGGCTTTCTCCAAATGGGCTTATTACCATAGGATTCCAAGTACATACAACCCGGGGCCCTACTATAGAGATATGATTGAGGAGATAGGCAAGGCTGCGAGTGGTGTGCAGGGCCCCACTCCATATGAGATATATAATGTCTATTTGTTTAAGCATAAAGAGAACTTAAATGAGTATATTAAGGGATTAAAGCCCATGTGGGCTCATTATGGAGTGATTGTGATGGCTAATGGTTGGACTGGTCCCACTAGACAGTCCATCATCAATTTCATGTTGAATTGTGATGGGAGGACAATGTTCCTCAAGTCAGTAGATGCATCCGGTGATAAGAAGGATGCAAAATATATTTATAAATTATTAAAGCAAGTGGTGAAGGAGGTTGGAGTGGAAAATGTGGTCCAAATTGTGCCTGATAATGGCTCCAACTACAAGAAAGTTGGGTTGAAGATGCAAGAAAATCCAGGTATCTAAACATATAGTATTAATTTTTATTTTTAAATACATATATTTACATTACATGTACACTTTATAACTTTGTATTGATGCCTTGATGGATGGACAGATATAAGCTCTTTTGGACTCCATGTGCTACTCACTACATTGACTTAAAGTTGAAGGACATAAAAAAGGTCAAGCTTGTGAAAAAGACCGTGGAGCAAGCTCGACAAGTTAGCACCTTCATCTATAACCACACATATGCATTAAGGATGATGAGGGACAAGTGTCAAGGTGAGTTAGTGAGGCCAAGCATAACCAGATTTGCTACTAATTGGATAGCACTGCAGAGCTTTGAGAGTGGGAAGATTGGCCTTAGGAGCATGTTTGCATTAGAGGAGTGGTTTAGCTGGGAGGGTTCTTCATCCATGGGAGGAAGGAGAGCACAGTTGACCATACTCGATGAGACTTTCTAGCATAATGTGAGGATAGTGGTAAAGATGCTTGAGCATGTGGTGCATTTGTTGAGGATAATAGATCAGCAGAGAAAACCTACTCTACCACACATATTTGCTGCAGTAGAGAGGATGAAGCAGCAAGTTGCTCAGGTCCACCCACACGGCAACAAAAGAGTCCTCAAAATCATCGAACTTAGATGGCAGTCTATGTTGCAACATCCACTGCATAAGGCTGGTGGTTGTTAAGTCTAGTATTTAATTTAATTTTCATTATGTTATCATGCTATTAAGCATTAAGTATTCCCTTTTATGACATACTTTTTCTTACACAGCATACTATTTAAATCCCAAGTACCATTACAAGGACAATCTTAGGATGAGGCAAGATTTGATGGATGTTGTCCAAACTGTAGTGGAGAAGTTGGAACCGGATCCATCTAAACAAGCAATCATCCTTATGGAGGTGAGATAGTGATTTAAATCATTTGATATTCACAATTCATAGTTTTATACTAAGTCATTAACCTAGTCACTAGTTATTGTTTTTGTTCTTTATAAAGGCATTTAGGGATGCCACTAGGAGCTTCGGTCGTTCCCTGGCCATATCGGGACGGGAATCCGCCCCTGGTGGTAAGTTCATTCATTTATTTCATTATATATTTAATTAGTATATTTTATCTTTAATTTAGTTATTTAAGTATTAAAATGACTTGGAGTCTATGTTTGTTGCAACTGAGTGGTGGTTGCAATTTGGACGTGACTCACCTCACTTGAGTGTGATTGCAAGCAAAGTGCTCTCCTAGACATGTTATGCCACTGGTTGTGAGCGAAACTGGAGCACCTTCAGCGTCATTCACTCAAAGAGGCACAACCGATTGGGTGTGCAGCATCTAAAGGACCTTGTCTACATGCACTATAATATTAGACTGAGAGAGGATCATATTAGACAGCGGATGGACGGAGAGAGTAACAATATCGAGTTGGCCGACATATCTGAGATGGATGATGACGATAACCTAGTAGTTGACTGGATCAGGGATAGTGGAGAGCCATTGCTGGATGAGGAGGGAGGTCGTCCCAGTAGACAGATTGTAGAGGAGATGGGGACTGATGTGGAGGACTTCATGGCCTAGGAGGGAGTGCACATGCAGCGCCCGCCCGTCCCTTCTTGCCACACCCTAGTGCATCCACCCAGAGTGAGGATTTGATTGTCTGGTCCCACACTAAGGATGAGGTGACTCAGGCCTTCGGCGATGACGACGATCAGAGATGCTAGATTGGGAGAAGGAAGCATGGGAGGAAGGGAACGAGGAGAGCCAAGAGGCATTCACAAGAAAACGATCAAGTTTAGAGGCAATCTGGGAAGAACCAACTTGACAATTATGCTAGGTGAGGGGAAGACCAGACCAGCGAAGGTCCGAGATGCCAAAGTCTTCAATGCAGTCATTGAAGTTTTCCATCGCAACCAGGTCAGGCGAGGAACTACCAACACACTCATGAGAGAACCTGATAATGTTGAAGTCCCCACCCACCCCCAGGGCAAATTAGAGCAGGAAGAGGAGATAGCTCGAATGTCCTCCCGAGGGGGGATCCGGTTAGAGGGACTATTGAACCCATAGATGATGGAGAGGAGAAACGGGGTGGATAGATTGGGCTGAACATTGAGATGCATTAGTTGGGGGGAGGATCTAAGGAGGAAATCTGGAATCTAATGGGGTCCCAAAGAATCCAGATGCGACCTTTGGATAAGGGAGAATAGTTCGAGAGGAAGGACCAAGTGGGGGCTATATTCTGGGCAATCCGATGGGAATTATCTAAATGGACATGGGTTTCGAGGATGGCACAGAACGAGACTTTAGCATTCTTGATTGTATTCTTAACCTCAGCTTGTTTAGCAAGGGAGTTGAGACCCCCGACATTTCAAATAACAAAATTAGACATAGGGAACAAAGGGGGTGGGGGCATCAATATAGTAGTTGGGGGAGGTGCAAGGGGGAGAGATGGCAAGGGGGTTCAAGGGAAATGAAGGGGATTGCTCGCACAAGGGGGGGGGGAGATGGGAGATGGGGCTTTAAAAATGTTTGGATCGATAGAGGAGCTAGGAGAAGGAGATAAAGCATCAGTGGGATTTCTGGGGTTCAAGGATGAGGAGAGGAGTTGAGATTCGGGAGTGGGGAGGATAGAGGATGAAGGGTTCTGGGCTTTGGGGGCATTGGGCCGAGGGAGGAGGTGTAACGAGCGGCAATTTGAGGGAGGGAGTGGGAGATGGGCTTCTAGCGATGGGAAGCATCGGTGGTATTAAGATGAGTAGGGGAAGTGGGCTTCTGGGGGTGGATACTAGTTTTGGATTTAATATGGGCAGAGGATTTGGGCTTAGCGAGCTTGGGAGGACATGGGCTGGGGCTAGACCCGAGGGAGTTGCGTCTAGACAGGTTAAAGGGGATAATGGGCTTGGGTTTGGGCCGACGGGCTAACGATAGACAGGATAAATTAATGGGCGATCGTATTAAGGTGGCAGGGGGTAAATAAGGGAATTCCAATGAGGGGGTATGGGATAAAGGGGCTATTTTGGTTGAGCAGCAGGTCAAAGGAGAAAAGGTAGTCAGAGGCGGTGATTTTGGGGTACTGATTACCTTCATAGAGACTATGTCCAGCTTTCTGTTTGTGTCGGGAACGGAAAGGATGCAGAGCTCCTTTCCAGGCAATTGCTTTTCAGGCAATCGAACATGGGTCTGCAGCAACGGAATCAGCAAACCAATCGGGGAAAAAGCTGCAGCGGAGGTAGCTTCCTGAGAAACAAGGACTTGACCAATGCTGAGCAATTTGCAGGAGATTGCAATAGCAACAGTAGCAGAGGTATGGATGAGAGGAGCCTTGGGAGCAGAAAAGGCCGACGATGACAATCTTAGTCGTCTTCTTCTTCGCTGGTAGTAATCTTCGGGGAACAATGCAAGGCTTTGAACTCTTTCTTGGCACCAACAAGGGTAGTAGCAGACAAGCGCTTGTCAACGGTGGTTTTTTCCAGAATATCAATCATCTTTAGAGGGGCTTGAGGAGGCATGACCATCTTCTTGACCGTGGAGCTTGCTTTGAGAGGCAGGAAACCAGAAGAATTTCGAACATCTGAGACATGCTTATGAGATGTAAAGGTGACAGAGGACGACCCAAAAGAAGAGCAGGTGGCATCAACGTGACCGAAAGAGGAGCAAAGGCCGCATCGTAGGGGCACCCAATCATAAACAATGGTTGGTTCATACATCAATCCATGGTCACCAGTGATAGAAACAGTCGCTAGGAAGGGCTTGGCAACGGCATACGAAAGCCTATCCATCAAGAGAGTTTTGGCGTCAGTGCGCAAGGGCTTTCCCACATCAGAGCCAATGCGGCTAAGACAATCAGTATTCCAATGTTCCAGAGGCAAACTAGGGAGGTTAATCCACAGGGGAAGGGAGTTGAAGTCGACCTTGCAGAGGGGAGATGAAGGGGTCCAAGGCTTGATGAAGATCTGAGATTTTCCAACAAGCAAAGGGGAGCCCTCCAATGCACGAGCAAGACAGTCAAGGGACGAGAAATTGAAGAGATAGATGCCATAATCAATCAGATAAGTATTCATAAGACCTAAAGATTTCCATTGTTTAGCAAAGGAGGCCTTAACGACGTTGAGGGGGAATAGGACCTAAGAATTGGCCAATGATGGCAGATTTTCAACGGTTAATACCAGGAGCAGTGGAGGAGGTAGGGCAATGAGCGAGAGGGGATAGGTTGTTCATGGTAGGAGGATGAACGAAAGGTTGAGATTTTCAGCTGGGGGGATTTGCTTTGAGAACAGGGAGTTCCAAGGTTTGGGAGTAGGAGGTGGGGGGCCAGAAGTGGGCCAGGATGGGAGGAGGGGGCCGGCGCTGGAGAAGACAAGGGCTGTTATTCTCACGTCTTAACCAAACTTTTTCATTATTAGACTCAGGTAATTTGTAGCCAAATACATATGGGTTCAAACCATTATATTAATTGGTACTTCACAGTTATTGCTGATGCGAAGTTCTCCACGAATGGCCTCAGCACTCGCATTATAGTTACAAGGTATTGCCATTCTCATTGTGTCCATGTTTTGCAGTTAGTCTTGTTAACTAGTATAAGCATGATCCCTGCTCCTCAGACATGGATGCAATATATTGTATCTTGAGGCATTTGAAGGCCACTACAGGGAAAGGAATCTTGATTTCAGCTCATGGACACTTGAAGATTGAGGCATATACGGATTCAAATTGCGCATGATGTCCATATGATAGGAGGCTACCTCTGGGCATTGCATGCATGTGGGAGGTAACTTGGTGACTTGGAGAAGCAAGAAACAAGCTATAGTTGTGAGGTCTAGTGCCAAGTTTGAGTTTAGGGCGATTGCTCGGGCATTTGTGAGGTACTATGGCTGAGAGGGCTGCTTCAAGAGATTAGGTTAGATTCAAAGGTTCTTATACAGTTGTACTCATATGGTAAGTCAACAATCAACATCGCTCACAATCCAGTACAGGATGATAGGACCAAGCATGTGGAGATTGATAGATATTTCATCGAAGAGAAAACTAAGGCTGGGTTAATCCGTATCAGTATTGTTACTTCAAACAATCAACAGGCTAATGTGCTTACAAAGAGCCTAAGCACCAAGGTGTTCAACAATATTGTCGGCAAGTTGGGCATGATAAATATATATATGCTCAAACTTGAGGGGAAGTGTTGTAAGACAAAATCAATTAAGGAAATCTGCGTGATTTGGTTGGGTAGATTTGCTTTATGTACTTTCCTTTTTATTCTTTCCATATTGAGGGTAGATTTACTAGGATCTTTAGGTTCTCTTATAATCTTATATTTTTCTTGTAAGATTCCCACATTGGGAAAATTTTATTTGTTCTATATTTGGTTAGTTTTAAGTATAAATAAAGCTCATGCTATGTCCCTTAGACACAAGTCAAGATTCTTTCATTTTATATTTGGAAACAAAAAAATTTCCTTCTTGGTTTTCCTGTCTCTAAATGAGGAATTGCTTTGTTAGGCCACTTTAATGGGAGTAGACTTCCTTTTGGTACAGTAAAGATATCCTTGAATAAGCATTGGAGTACTCAAGGGACCATAGAAACTTCTTAGGCCATGGAGTTTTCGTATTCGAATTTCTCAAGAAGATGAGTAATGAAAGCCCTTTAGGTCAGCCTTTGGCAAGTGAATAGAATTCTTATTTTCCTCCACCAATGGAACAAATATCTACAAATCAACAAGGCAAGGGCGAAGCCAAGATTCAACAAGGGACCCAAGGGGGGCATGGCCCTTTGGAAGCTCTGTCCACATCGACAACGCCACAAAGCTAATATACAAAAGGGAAAATTTCCTTGATGTAGTATATTTAAAAAAGATTTACTTGATAAAGTTGTTTAAGAAAGTTTTACCTGGATTTTTTCATAATGACTTTCCTTTGGCTAAACCAATTTCGCAATATCTTTGTTATACATTATATCTTAATTGTTATGGGAATAAAAAAACTAAACATTCGGAATAATCTATAGGCAGAGATGTGAAGAGAAGGCGTGCTGCCCAACCTAATAAAGGGGGCAAGCACTTGGTTGGACTAAAAGCTGCCTTGAATCTGTTAGGGTCTTTTTGTTTTTAGAGTATATTATTAAGAACATTCTAAAATTTACAATAATATTTTTTAAATGTAATTTGAATTTTGATAGCAACTTTTGCTATCAATAATCTTTTATTTTTCTTTTAAGGAATAAATTATCAAAAAATAAAAGGATTGGTAACGAAATTGAGTAAATTATTAAAAATATATTGAAATACAGCATGAGGACTAAAATTGTAGGAGTGGATTCATTAGAATTTAAAACCTTTAAAAAAAAATCATAAATTCTGGTTACCGAAATTTAAGACTAAATAATTGAGATTTAAAAAAAACTTTAAACGAATATTTAGGTAGTTAAGATTGAAATCTAAATCTAATTGCCTAAACCTAAATCAGAATCACTAGTGAGATTAAAAAAGAACCCAATAGATAACAAAAATCTGAATTTCTTATTAAAACACACTAAAGAAATACTTAAAAGTAAAAGTAGTGGGGGCTGAACTGTGAGAAGAAATAACTTGAACAAAAATTCCACACTACAAAACACCCAACCCCCCCCAAAAAAAAAAAAAAAAGAAGGAAAGAAATGAAAAGAAAAGAAAGGAAAAGCAAGCATACTAATCATGGTAATTAGTTAACCTACAAATTACAGATATTCCCATTCACAATATAAAAATCAAAATAAAAAGCATGCAAACAAAAGTTGAGAAAAAGAGTCAGAAAATATGATGAGGACATCAGTGGACATTTCTGAGTTAACCAGCAATGCCGGCGTAGAGATCATTCCACGACAGCATATATGTGGATGGATGATGAGTTTGGAGGCTATTAGATTGCTATGGTCCTATAGTTCGATGAGGAGCACTTTTTTATTTTATTTTGTTGAGTTTTAGTGGGTTGGGTGTTGGTTTGCTATTAATTTTTTTTTATTGTTATGTTTGAGTCCTTGTGGGCTAGGCCTAAAGTATTTTTAGCCCAATTTTTTATTACTTTGGGTTTGAGATAGAATTTGCTATTTTATTTGGGGTTATTTTGGGAATTCAGCATGTAGGGTTGGGAGGGATTAGTTTCTATTATTTAAAGCTTGTATGAGAATTGATTGGTAGCATGAATGAATGGGAAAAAAAAGAAAAAAAAAAAGGATTTCTCTCTCTTGCGCTAATCTCCTTTGGCATGAATTTCTTCCTTTCTCAGGTAAGTCTTCTTCTCTTCTCCTCCTACCTTCTCTCTTGTGTGAATCAGGCTCCTCTCCTTTTCTTTTCTTCTCTGTTCAGCATATTTGCTTTCTTCTCTCTTCTTTCTTTCTATCGTCTCTTTCAATTCTTCTCTCAGTTCTTTTTTTGTTTTACTTTTTCCTCCTCTTTCCCTGCTATTCTGTCCCCTTTTTTTATTTCTCTGTCGTATCCTTTCTTTACTTCTTCCTTTCTTTTCTTTTTTCTTCTTCTCTATTCTCACTTCTTGCACAGCAGCCTTGCTGTATTTCTCTTTTCTAACCCTATTGTCCATTCTTGTGTTTCATCATTGCCCAGAAATTCTTTGTTTGTATTATTTCTGTTCCTTGGTATTTTCTAACCCCTGTTTTGCAGCCAGAACCATTAGGTAACTTTATTGAGTCTCTCCTTAAATATCTCTTGTTTTATATTTCTTCCTTCTGCAGTAGTTTCTCTAAAACAAAACTTCCAAGGTTTCCTTAGCTGAGTTTATTGTTAGAAATCTGATATTGTCTAGGACAGCACTATTTTTCTTTAGGTTTCTTGATACTCTTGCATTCAACTTAGGGTTACGGTGCTAAGATCCCCATCCCCTTGTTTCCCTATTGATTCTTGTTTAGTTGTGTTCATTAGTTAGGACTTATTGTTTATTCCTCTGCTTTAACTTTCTTTATATGCATGCTTAATCAGATTTCAGGTGCTGCAAGTTCTTTTTTGATGTCTCCCTCTAAGAGTCTAGTAGCTCACTTGTAGGTCCCCCTAGTTTCTAGGGTTTCTCCTGCATCAAAATACCTATGATTGAGCATGGAGAAGATTTTGGAATAAGATGAGAATTGATCTCGCCTAAGGAAGCTGCTAGCGTTTGGCTTTTCCCTAACCCACATGTGTGGAAAGAGGAAAGAAGAAATAGGGAGAAATTTTAGGGATTCATGAGTTAGTTTCTAATTGGGTTTTAATTAGTCTTCAAAGTGATTTCTATGGGTTATTTTTCTCCTAAATAGGGTTTTAATGGCCCATACACCCAATTTTTTTGGGGGGGGGGGGGGGTTGGGGAAGTAATGATATTTCACACATGAAAAGAGGAAAAAATAAAGTGATCAAGGGAAATTATTAGAAAGTGGGCCTCTTGGAAGCTCTACCGATGCAGCCAGATGGATCTGCACTCCATCCCACTTTGGATCACACTTCTAGGCCTTCCTCTCCATTGCTAGTATGAAAAGGGGTTTAGTATTGTTGGGTCCTTAATCAGCTACCCCCATACTGTAGTAAGAGAATTGAAATGATTTCTCTCGTGCAGATTTGTGTTCAAGTCTGTCACCATTTGTAGATGTAAAAGGCTTATCCTTTCAACTAAAGGTGCATCTTGAAGTTTGAACGTCTCCCTCCCTAGTGTCTTATATGCTATGCTCTTGGCCATGGTTTAAGATCTCACTCGCGCGAGATCTCGCCCCTTCCAAATACCAAGATCTCGATGGAGTTGGTGAGATCTCGAACAAGATATGGTCTTTTTTTTTTTTTTTTGGCCAACTCAATGGTCCAACTCGGTGGGTTTTAGGGTCCAAGTTGGGCTCAAACTTGGTAGTTACCTTGATTTAGGCCTTTTGAACACACATGTGGCCTTGGATTTGTGAGAAAACAACCCTAACTATGAGTTCTATGTCAACCCTGAGTGTGACACAGAAATGTTGCAGGATTGGAGAATGCAAGGTTATACAACATGTAATATAGAACTTTTAAGGCTTATAAATGAAAAGTAAGTGTATCAAATACATTAAATGACTTAAATGTCATTGAAATTCCATCCAAATGAGTGTCACAGTTTTGAATCTCGATAATAGAATAATAAAATTATATAACCATTAGAAGTTCTATATAAATCATAACTCATAAGTTCATAAGACAATCCTAGAATGATTGATCTTCCTTTTCTGTTGTAAATGTGCTAAGAGTAGTTGTAAGTGAAAATCCAGCTGAAATCCGCAAAAAATGGGGCAAAAATTGAGAGTTCTAGTGAGATTTGGGGCGAGATATGGCGAGATGTGGGAATCTTGACCTTTATCTCGTCTCGCCACTCATCTTGTCTCACCTTCTTAAAAAAAGCAAGATATCTCACGAGACCTTGCCCCTTCCTACTATCGTGCACAAAATCAGCCTCTTGTGGAAAGTCGTAGCATCCCAATCTCCCTATCTTTGCCTTTCATCCTTGGAACCTCGGGTTCCTTAAGTGCTAGTCGCGATCAAAGAAAAATTAGGCATCACAAGCATTGTTGCAAGGCGATTCTACCTTTGGGTGATCTCTGAAGCCACGACGTTGATCTTCCCTCTAGACCACTACTACCACAAGTCCAAACGGCTTCAAAGTTCTTCGAACCTTTGGTCCCATGGTACAAGATCTCACTCTCCAGCGAGATCTCGCCACCTTGAAAAATCGAGATCTCGACCATCTCGGTCGAGATATGTAATTTTTTGGCATCAACTAGGTGGCCCATCTCGGTGGGTTTTAGGGTCTCAATTGGGCTAAAACTTGGTATTTAGCCTATTTAAGGCCTTTTGAACACATTGGTGGCCTTGGATTTGTTAGAAATTAAGTAGAATGTTTGGCAGAATGGCTTATTGATCTATGATCTCAAGCCCTCTATTTATAATTAAGTGGAAAGTAAACTATTACAAGGAATAGAATTTTACATGAATGCAAACTCTAATTTAACTCCTATACAAACTCTTATTAGACTCCTAATGGAATCCAACAGTATGATTTCTAAGCCTACCCATAGTGAAAAACCAAAATGTTGTAGGATTAGCCGATTAGGGAATGCAAGGTTATATAACATGTAATATAGAATCTTTAAAGCATATAAATGAAAAGCAAGTATATTAAATGCATCAAATAACCTAAATGTCTTTAAAATTCCATCCATATGAGTATCACAATCTCAATTTTCAAGAATAGAATAATAAAATTATACAACCATTAGAAGTTCTATATAAGTCATTAAATCATAAGTTCATAAGACAAGTAGAAAATGATTGATTTTCCTTCGATGTTGTAGATGTGCTAAGAGTAGTTGCAAGTGAAAATCCTGCCAAAATCCGCAAAAAAATTGGCAAAAATTGAGAGTGTCAACAAGATATGGCGAGATTTAGGGCAAGATATAACGAGATCTCGAACGAGATATTCCAACTCTCTGCTCTCGATCTCCATCTCGGCTTGCTTTTTTGAAAAATTGAGATATCTTGCGAGATCTCCCACCATGTTTTGTCCCCAAATGATGGAGATGCCAGCATTGATCTCCCCTACGCAACGTTGGCAACCCATCTTGTCAGCATCCTTCCACCTACTGGTTGGTTGTCTTGTCAACCCCACTGCTGTCCATCCCTGCTATCCTCCTATTACCTCTACAATTTCTGCTTCGGATTATAATCCCCAATATAGAAAGTAAATTTCTCTTGTTTGTGCCCTCCCCACTTTCCTACCCTTTATCCTATTCATCATTAGTGGGGCCAACAGCTCTTTTCTTTACTTAGTCCCCTCCTTGGGCTCACCCTTTCCTGCCCCCTCATCCACCTGGTCCTAATCTTTTGGCTTCTGCCGCATGTCCCCCTGGATTCTGTCACCCTCCCTTTTTACCCAACTCTTATGGGCCTAGCGCCTTTCACAAGCCACTCCTTCCCACCCTCCCAGATCCAACCCAGATTTTATTCCTTTCCCCTCCCACATCCCCCATCTCTTCTCCCTTCCTTGATAAGTTCTCCTCCTCTCTGTTCAACTACTCATCTGACAAGGAGAAACCTCTGCCCCTAATTAGGGATTTTGATGCAAGTGTATTGTGGGAGTAATAATTTGTGTCTTAAGACCACATAGCTATGGTCCATTTAGTAATAAGAGACAGACGGTAATTACAAGGAGATCCTCTGAACAATACGAAATTATGATTATACACAAAAGTACCCTCAAAGCTCACATTACAGCATTCTTTCCTCAAGTTTGTGGATAGATGTGGTGCACACTCTTCCTCATTTCTCAAGTTAGTGCTTAGGTGTCCACAATTTAATGCTATATTTCTATCTCGACACACAATGGGCACTCCTCTTTCTGAACAGAAGTAGGGAGGTAGGAATCATCAAATGACTAGTTGAGTAGGATCAGAGGTCAGTTTGGATAATTTATATGTACCATGTGAAGAGAGGGTTTCCCCACAGAAGCTGCTGGTCCAGTCTTCATATACTTAAGGCTCCCAAACTTTGTCCTGAAGCAACTAGTTGTGTCAAATTTGTCCTGAAATGATTTCTAACAAACCCTGAGAAATTTTCTTTTCCTGGAAAGGGAACTGCTCAAAAGGTCTTATCACTATCATGATCCTCATCGTCAGCATCATTGCTTTTTGAGTCACAACATCCAATACCTTGGGGCATACTAAAAGTAGTACCTAAAAGGGCTTGCCATGCATTGTTGCTACTTTTTGCTGCTTGTTATAAAATTTTCAATTCTAGTGATGCTACCTTTTCAGGTAGTTCTTATATTTCCCTTCCTTGACAAACTATGATTTGTGTTCTAGGATTTTCGGAAGGCTTGGTTGTCAATATTAGTGGTCGTCACATCTTCTCGGTCATCGATAAACATTAGACATTTGGAGAAAGCTACCATTTCCACTGGGAAAGAAGGATTGTTATCAGAAGTAAATGCTGCTTTCAATTGGTCCAGGTGCTCCCTTTTCATTGATTTACTGTTTATCACAGACTAATTTTGTTGCCTTATTTGTTACAAATTTGGACTGGAGAAGGTTCTGTTATTCATTATATTCAGGGTTTCAAATTGGTATAATATGCTTTAGATGAATGAAATTTTGTCATTGACTCTATCAATTGCTGGGAAACAAAGCATGGAACTGAATTTTAGGGTTTTGAAAAGTTAAAATCTTAAAATCCATCAACTCTCTAAGTGGGAAACATTGCTTCCTTTCTCAAACAACTGAGGTTGTCAAGATACTAAGGTTCTTCATAACTGATTGAGGATGCAAAAAGGTTTGGAGTTCCAAATTGATTAATTTAACCATTACTGATAATAACACAAATTAAAAGGCAATTGGGTTGGTGTTTGCCTCACCAGCTCCACTCCTCCCCCCCCCCCCTGGGATGCACGGTGGGTGGTGGCATCTCAGGTTTTGGTAATGATGTTGTTATTCACCGACAAAAATTTTGAAGTAAAATTCAACAGGGATTAAAAAAACTCTGTTCATCTTTACTTCATAGGTATGGCAGATGAAGACCTGATGGACCGTCCAAAATAATCTTTTTCAGAAAAATGTTTAGCCTGTGTTGACATCTTGCTTAACCTAATCTCTACACACGCTTGTGAACGGCAATTCACACTCCAACACAGCACAAGAAAGCACACAAAAGAAGAATAGATATTAGAATAAAGGATTATGTTTGTCTCATTCAATTTCAGCAACATACAACCGAGTGACAGCATCAACAATCCCCTGCTATTCCCTTTTATCTTCTACCCGAGAGCTTGGCTCTCCTACTGCAAGCATAGATGCCCCTTTACTCATTAATTGCCTGTCCTCTCTTCTCTATATATATCGTAATCCTAGCTAACTGTTGCTTTCCACGTAGGCTATAATTTCTGTATTTCTCCAGCAAGTGTGTGGTTGCTCCCCAATGACCTCTTGCCAGTTGTCCCTGCCTTTTTAGTTGATTCTGTCCCCCACATGTTTAGTTGAGGATGATTCCCTGTGGTGCCTGCCTTTCTTGCGTGTGTACACCTCAGACATGAGGTGCTTATCAGCCTGTCAGCACTAGCTACTTGAATATTTCAGGAAATATAACAATACTAAAATGTAGTTATTTTTCGTGTCTATCTATTACTCTTTTATAGTTGTATGTATTTTGTTGCTGGGAAACTACTGACAGCAGATTCATCCATCATCTTTTTATATTGTTTTAACAGTAAAGAAACATTACGATTAAAAAATAATCAGAATTATATGCTGATGGTGTTTAAGCTCCATGAAGGCCACAAAACATAAAATATGACAAGAAAAGAATTTGGCGAACCATACACAAGGATTTACTGTGTTGCTTCTTGACATTACTAGTCAAGTTCTAGGTGGTTGGTGGGAAACCTAGTTGTTGTTGTTGTTCTTCTTCTTCTTCTTCTTCATCTTCTTCTTCTTCTTCTTCTTTGTATGTTCATTCTAATTTTCCTTCTTCCATTGAAGATTAGAATCTTGTTGTAAGTCTTTCAGATACCTGTTTCTTCTTCATTTTGCTTTCTCGAGTACTATTCTGTCCACTAACTGTTATTTTAGCAGCTTCTTAATTTTGAGCAGATCCTTGGCTGTAGTAGACACCAAAGACAGTCCCATGAATCCTACTAATTGGAGGTTGTTACAAACTGCCTTCTAGAAGACCTGCGGCAGCACCTTATTGACTTGGGTTTTTATCCTGTCCTGCTAATTTGTATTTTTACACACTATTTTGTTGCATCAGTAACCAATTACATCCCTCACTTCTATCCCACACTCTCCATTTTATTTTGCTTTGACTTGTCAATCCTTCACTACATGTGCTGTTTTTTGCTGTCTCTGACCTTGAGTTTCTCCGTTTTAGCCACCTTCTATTTTCACAACTCATTGATATCTTGATGTCTTCCAATCTAATTGTCGAATCACATCTATTTTTGGCAACCCTTCCATACATCTTAAAGGCCTTGTGATCAGCGTTGCATTGAGACCCGATCATGTTGGATTCTACTAAGAGTTCAATTAGAGTTTGTGTTCATGTAAATTTCTAATTCTTGTTACCCATGTAAGGGTATTTATGTAATAGTGTTCTCTCTACTTTATTATAAATAGAGGGCTTGAGATCACACTGATCACAATAAGCCATTCTACAACATAATGTTTTCTCAACATGGCACCACAGCCTAAGTTCGATTAGGGAAGAGAGACCTACCTTCTTCTTCTGATTTTTTTTAAACCCGTCGCAAAACCATCGCAATTCTTCATTCTACCGTTTTTTTTCTGGCTGTTCATCAGTTCAGTCTCGGTAGACGAGAAGAAGAAATTTGATTCAGTTCTCGGTTCGAATAGGGTATTCGGTTCGCCACTACCACTGCTCCTGCAATCACTGCTTCTGCTGCCGCTGCTTCTGCATCTGCAACTTCCACTGCCGCTGCTCCGCTGATCCTGAACCTACCGGAGCTTCTGCAACTTCCGCTGAAAGAGACTCCTGAAGACCAGCTGTTTCAGGAACCTACATTGAAGGGTGACGACTAAAGAACTGCAGCCAATTTTTTCAACATGGCACCGATGGTACTACTGCTCCCACTAGCTCCAAACATTACCCTATTCTTCATCCTCTTTCGATACGATTTGATGAAACAAATTATTTGATCTGGTCTCGATCTGCTTATCTGACTATTGTCGGAAGAGGACTTGTTGGACACATTACAAACACCACTATCAAACCTACTACCACAAGTGTTTCACAGGATAAATGGATCTTGAATGACTCTCTTATTATGTCATTCCTTTTGAGTTCCATGAGTCCAAATATTGCCCGTGGATACCTATTACTTGATACTGAAGGGCGGGCCTGGCGCAATGGTGGAGTCTCTCCATTGTGTGCTAGAGGTCGCGGGTTCGAATCAACCTCTCTACAAAGCAGGGGTAAGGCTGCCTAGAAAGTCCCTTCCCCAAACCTCACAGTGTAGGAGCTTCGGCACTGGATATGCCCTTTTTTATACCTATTACTTGATATTGCAGCCCAAATTTGGATGGCTACTACTGAAACATATGGACAGTTGGGGAATGATGCACAGGTTTATAAGCTACGAAAGAAGCTTCATGAGACTACCCAAAAGGAACTGAGTGTGGCCTAATATTATGCAGAGTTGCGATCTCTTTGGCAGGAGTTGGATCATTATGGGGATTATCACCCCACTAATCCAGATGATGTGACTACTTATAAGAAGCACGTTGATACGATTCGGGTATATGACTTCTTAGTAGGTTTGAATGTGAAGTATGATCAAATCAGAGTGCAAGTATTAAGTCGTTCTCCCTTTCCTACACTCAAACAGTCTTATTCCCTTGTTCATTGTGAGGAAAGCCATCGATTAGCCATGCTTCATACTCCTATTGTGGAAAAATCAGCCATACAGTCTGTTAGCACTAAAATTGATTTAGTAAAGGAGATTGTCAAGTGTGAGCACTGTCACAAACCATATCATACCAAGGCAAATTGTTGGAAGCTCCATGGAAAGCCTGTTGATTTTGAGCAAAAAAGAGTACAAAAAAGGGAAAATCGAAAGCTAATCTTTCTGAGACAGTTTCCACAACACCCTCTGCAGACATTGGTTTTTCACAGGAGGAGTTAGCTACTCTACGACGTATTCTGCAGTCTTCTACTGCCAGTACAACCTCTAATACTGCTTCCTCCACTTCACATACCAACTCCTAACTTGCTACATTAAGCAAAACTTTTCCAGGCTACCATGTTTCTTCAGTTTCTGCTCCCTGGATCATTGATACAGGAGCCACCGATCATATGACAGGTTCATACACTTTTTTCTTATATTATGCTCCAACTTCCGTTAAAGATAAAGTTCGTATTGCTAATGACTCTTATTCTTCCATTGCTGGAAAAGGGACCATTCAGCATTCTCCATCACTTTATCTGTCTAAAGTTTTACACGTTCCCTCTTTCTCTATTAACTTGCTCTCTATCTGTAGTCTTATACATGCCTTGAATTGTAAAGTGACTTTTTTCCCATTTTATTGTGTCTTCCAGGATCTGGTAACGGGGAAGGAGATTGGACGTGGTAAACTAGACAATGGACTTTATCTGTTGGAGCCAATTAAAGGATCTACTTCTACTTACTGCATCTTCTAATCAGGTTTATTTAGTAATGTCAGACCTTCAGCAGTGGCACCGTAGGCTAGGTCACCTCCCTTTAAGAACTCTTAAAAAAGCATTTCCTGATTGGGTTTCTTCTTATAACGATGATGATTTTTTTTGTGAAGCCTGCATTTTTGCGAAGCTGACTCGTTCTACTTATTTACCTTCTTTTCATAATAGAAAATATATTCCTTTTGTGCTAATTCATACTGATGTGTGGGGCCCTTGCCGACGTGTGTCTATTACTGGTCATAGGTACTTTGTTGCTTTTACTGATTGTCACTCTCATTCTATATGGATTTATCTTTTAAAACAATAAAATAAGGTTTTTCAAATTTTTTTTTGTGATTTTTCATAATATGATTAAGACTCAGATCAATGCCACTGTGAAGATCCTTCGCAGTGACAATGGCACAGAGTATATTAATGGTGAATTTCAGCGATATCTTTCTGATTCTGGCGTAATACACCAGACCTGTTGTGTTGATACCGCTGCTCAAAATGGGGTTGCTGAAAGGAAGAATCGGTATCTTTTAGAGATAGCCCATTCACTTATGATTGCTATGAATGTCTCTAACCAATACTGAGGTGATGCTAGACTCACTGCATCCTACCTTATGAATAGGATGCCCAGTAGGATACTTAGTTTTAAATGTCCTAATGAGCTTCTTCAGGGGACCTCTTCTTTTATTATTCCCCCAAAGGTTTTTGGATGTGTCTGTTATGCCAGAATCATAGCCCATCAAAGTAAGCTGGCTCCCCGTGGCATACGCTGCATTTTTCTAAGATATTCTGCTACTCGAAAAGGGTACAAATGCTATCATCCTCTTTCCAGGAAAACCATTGTCTCCATGGATGTCATTTTTAATGAATCTTGCCCTTAATATACACCTCTCCAGGGGGAGAATCCTAGAGGAGAGGTGTTATTTCCGACTCTAGACCTTTCTATCACACCACCACAACACAACTTAGGAGTTCAAGAAGTGTTTCTTGACCAGGGGGAGACTTAAACCAGTATACCTGAGGACTCTAATTCCCCCCCCCTCCATTTTTGAACCATGTGAAGAACCTAGTCACGAGGAGACCACTCCTGTGAGGCACACTATTGAGGTATTTCAAAACAAGATTGACCAGAATAAGGAGGTGCAGACTTATTAGAGGAAGAATTACAACCGGCTAAAGCAAATGGAGAAAGGTGATACGTTACCACGTCAATCTCTTGCTTCAGAATCAGATTCTACTGTTCCCATTGAGGTATCTTCTTCTGATATTCCTATTGCTGTTAGAAAAGGAGTCAGATCTTGTACTCAGCATCCCATAGCTAAATATGTCTCTTATGAATCTTTGTCTGACTCTTACCGTGCTTTTATATCCTCTCTATCATTTATATCTGTTCCTAAAAGTTGGCAGGAAGCCTATGCTAATAAGAGATGGAAGGCAACTATAGTAGAGGAAATGCAAGCAATGAAGAAAAATGATACTTGGGAGCTGATTATACTTCCTTTAGGGAAAAAAACCAGTAGGTTGCAAATGGGTGTTTGTGGTTAAACAAAATATGGATGGATCAGTCAACAAGTTGAAGGCTAGACTAGTTGCAAAGGGATTTACCCAAACCTATGGGATTGATTATCAAGAGACTTTTGCCCCTATTGCGAAACTGAACACTGTCAGAGTCCTGTTGTCTATAGCTGTGAACAAAGGTTGGAACTTGCACCAACTAGACGTAAAGAATGCCTTCTTACATGGGGAGTGGGAGGAAGAAGTTTATATGGAAATCCCACATGGTTTCTCCAATGACAATACTACAGGGAAAGTTTATCGGTTGAAGAGGTCAATTTATAGGTTAAAACAGTCTCCTAAATGTTGGTTTGGACGTCTCCTGAAGGCAATGACTTCTATTGGGTACAAGCAAAGCAATGCTGATCATACACTATTTGTCAAGAAGTTTATTACTAACATCACACTTCTCATTGTTTATGTAGACAATATTGTCATCACAGGAAATGATGGTGAAGAAATTCAAAGGTTGAAGGACTTTCTTGGGAAAGAGTTTGAGATTAAAGATCTAGGGAAATTACAGTATTTCTTAGGGATTGAGATGGCTCGATCAAAGAAAGGTATATACCTATCCCAAAGAAAGTATGTCCTAGATTTATTATCAGGAGTGGGAATGTTGGGGTGTAAAGCAGTTGATACCCTATTGAAGCTGGAGCTAAACTTAAAGAAAAAGAGGGAGAACCAATGGACAAAGGAAGATACCCAAAGGCTAGTAGGGAAGTTTATTTACTTGTCCCACACCAAGCCAAACATCGTTTATGCTATGAGGATAGTGAGCCAATTCATGCATGATCCATATTTAGCTCATATGAATGCTGTTTATCAGAATACTATAGTATTTGAAGGGAACACCTGGAAAAGGAATACTTTTGTCACCAATGATTATCTAAGAGTATAAGCATACACTGATGCAAACTGGGCTGGATCCCCAGATAGGAAGTCAATTTCAGGTTACTGTACCTTTGTTGGAGGTAATCTAGTTACTTGGAGAAGTAAAAAACAGAATGTGGTAGCTTTATCTAGTAGCGAAGCTGAATATAGAGCCATGGTTTATGGAGTTTGTGAGCTGCTATGTTTGAAAGGCTTGCTGCAAGATATTGGAGTCCAAGTTCTAAACCCTATGATGTTATATTGTGACAACAAGGCTGTTATTAGTATTGCTAATAATCCGGTACAACATGATCGAACTAAGTACATTGAAATTGACAAGTGTTTTGTCAAAGGAAAGCTGGAACAAGGGCTTATCTGCATGCCTTTTGTGAGGTCTGGAGACCAAGTGGCAGATGTTTTCACTTAGGGTTTGAAAGAAAAAGATTTCCTTCCTATTGTAGGCTAGTTGGGCATGATTAATATCTATGCCTCAACTTGAGGGGGAGTGTTGGATTCTACTAGGACTTCAATTAGAGTTTGTGTTCATGTAAATTTCTAATTCTTGTTACCCAAGTAAGGGTATTTATGTAATAGTGTTCTTTCCACTTTATTATAAATAGAGGGCTTGAGATCACACTGATCACAATAAGCCATTCTACAACATAGTGTTTTTTCAACAGATCTCCCTAAACTAGGAGTTGGTTTGTTGTTAATGGTTATTAGTTGACTGCCATTCTAGATCTTTTTGCGCTACTGCTTCCCCGCCATGGGTAATTTGATAGCCATTACATGTTTATGTGGCAATTTGTCCACAAATTCGCACTCCAACTAATTTTCCAGGTGGCAGAAAGGTGGCCCAAGGCACCAACTAGAGAAACTTAACCATTTTCTCTTTATTCTAGGCTTTGAAAAATTCTATGGTTTATTGTCCGTAACATCCAGTGCATGCATTCAGAAGCACCTATCAAAATATTTAATGAGCAATTAAGTAAATATTATATGAATTGACCAGCTCCATTTAGTTTGGATATGGCTATGATGATGATAAGGAGATGTGATATTGTAGATGTGTCGATGAACTTGAGTCTCAGCTGTCAAAACATGGAAGTCTTAAAAAGCTGTACTTCTATCACCACCATCTTACAACAGTAAGTATTTCCTTTCTGGTTTCTTTGGGGTTTTAAGTCCCATTACTCCCACTTATTTTTTTCCACATTCGATTACATTTTCAATTTTCTCTATGACAATGTAGTTTATTTGTTATCTGATGGTAAAAGTGTGGAATCAGGTGTTCAGGAATACCATGTTTGGTCCGGAAGGGCGCCCACAACATTGCTGTGCATGGCTTGGAGTTGCTAGTAGTTTTCCAGAATGTGCCTCTGCAGTAGTTCCAGAAGAGGTACTAGAAGTGTATATATTTTAATGTTTGGTTGTCTTACCATTAAGCTCCATAAGAGTATAACAAAATCTAGTCCATTTACCACTTACTTTTGACCATAGTTAGAAATTTCGGTTCAAGGGCGAGATGGCCGAAACACCAAAATTTTGGCACAAATTTAGTATGGTAGATTTTGATGAGTTTTTGATTAGATGTTGCTTTGAGCTTGCCGGTGTCTATGACTTCTTCTTGTGTTCAAGACCGATGCTGCCTTTTGTATCTGTTCCCATTTGAGGGGGAGTTTTAGGGCCACAGGATCATGTCATGTGGAGGAGAGAGAGACAGAGAAAGAGAGGGTTAGGGTGATTAGGGATTATAAATAAGGGGGAATTGAGAGGAGAGGGAATGGAATGTATATGTGAGTGGTTTTTGGGCAGCCTATGGCTAAGGGGCAGCATTTAAAACTAGATTATTTTGTTAATTTCTTGGCTTCGATATTAAATTCCTATTTGATTAGAGGGTTCTTATTAACTGGTATCAAAGCAGTCACAATCGCAGGGAGGCAACACGGCACTGTCTTCTTTTTCCGGTGAAAGAGAAGTGCTGAATGGCTATTGGAGGCCTTATTTATTTGCTGGAAGCACCACATCAAGGATGACCAACTGTTCAGAGTAGCTCTCCAATGCTTGGAAGGAGATGCGTAGATTGGGTCCACAGGAGCTGTTGGCCAAAGTTGGATTGGGCGAGCTTCATGGAGGCCTTAAAAATTGATTTCAGTGTTAAGGCCCCAGGATCATGCCATGTGGAAGAGAGAGAGAGAGAGAGAGAGAGAGAGAGAGAGAGAGAGAGAGAGGAGAGAGAGAGAGGTTTAGGGTGATTAGGGATTATAAATAATGGGGATTTGAGAGGAGAGGGTATGGAATGTATATGTGAGTGGTTTTTGGGCAGCAATGAATGCTGTGGGGGTGACTGGCACCATTAAAACCAGATTATCTTGTTAATTTCTTAGTTTGATATCAAATTTCCTCTTTGATTTGAGGGTTCTTATCAAGGGGGGAGTGTTAAACTTAATGCATAGTCCCCCTGTTGTGGTTTGTGTTATTGCTTTATGCCTTTAGATAATTTCCTAGTCAAAGCCAGTTTCCTATTTAGTCTTCAGAGTTAGTTAATTAAGACTTATGTTCCTTTTTATTTTGTGTTTTGACTTAAAATAAATAGACTTTATCTGTTAAGTTGACTTGGTATGGTGATATGTTCCAGCACACAGCCCTTTTCTCCCATTGTTCTCTGTTCTTTTCCCATAACTTTTGTGAATCTCTCTCTCTCTCTCTCTCTCAGGCAATAGTTAAATGCTAACTTACATGGTCTGGGATTGTTTAGTAGGTGTGTCTTTTCTTGAGAACTTGAAAATTAATATTTAGCATGCCAGTGTAATAGAAGATGGATGAACATTACTTAAGAAGCAAAAAGTTACATGGATCATCACTAGAAGGAATGCCCTTCTTGGATAGGTCTCCAACCTGCCTTGGGGGGGGGGGGGGGGGGGGTTCTAGAAGACTGTTTATTATGTACTGCCATTTGCTCTAATACAAAAAATTAGATGGATCATTGCCCATCAAGGGAGGTCTCAGAATATTTTTATGCTAGTTGTCAGGGCTCTTATGCTCATTTCTGTAGGCATATACATCAAACAATATTACAAAATGATTATTTTCTGTGTGTGTTTGAAAATTTAACACCCTTTCTCCTAATTGACTTGCGATTGTATTCATGACAAGAATAATTCATGAGAAAGTTCTTCCTGATGATAGAAATCTTCAATATATAATGGAATTACAGTTATCCTGTTATGTGTCAGTGCAGTTAACCAAATTTGGCCGAGATGCAGTTCTATATGTTGAATCTCTGATTGAGTCCATCATGGGTGGATTGGAAGGACTAATCAATATTCTCGATTCTGAAGGAGGTTTTGGCTGTCTTGAGATTCAGGTCATTAACTTTCAGTTTATGCAGGGGCTAATTCAACATAATTAAGTTCTAACGACTAATTATATGCACATCTCAGCTTCTTCCAGAGCAAGCAGCAATTTTCATGAATTATGCAACAAAAGCCTCAAACCCTAGCATGAAATATCCAAAAAGCATCTCCGGTTTGCCATTGCCTGGCCATGAGAGCTTCCCCGAATGCAATGGTTCTATCAAAATGTAAGCATGAAGAGTGAACTAAAACTAGATTCTTTTGCAAAAAAAATTCAATGGTTAGAAGACAAAAAACTGATTGATGTACTGGTTTGAATGACTTACAGGCTGGAGGCTGCAATGCAGAGGTTGACAAATCTATGCTCAGTATTGAATGATATGGAACCCATATGTGTGCAAAACCATGTCTTTGTTTTAAGGGAGGTGGGAAGTTTCTCTCTTTTATTTTTTCTTCTCCTTTTGATACTTCCAGCTGGGTTTGTAGTATAGTTTTAATTTTAACCTGCTTCGTAGTATATTTTCAATTTTAACCTGCTTCGTAGTATATTTTCAACTTTAATCCTGCTTTCATCAAAATTGGAACTATTTACCACATTAGGCTGTGTCTGTAGATACATGAAATGACTTAAACTGGTATACTAACATCTGTAGAGATTATTCACCCAAAAATATTTGTGCGGAAGATATGTGCACGTTTACATTTTCCTAGTCTCCTTCCAATGTAATCTCTCCATTCATGCATTACAGATAGAGATTATTCACCCAAAAAATATTTGTGCGGAAGATATGTGCACGTTTACATTTTCCTAATCTCCTTTCAATGTAATCTCTCCATTCATGCATTACAGAATTTCAGCGTGAGTTGACTGTTCTGACAAGCAAAACTTTCTCCTGTGAGGGACTTGTCTGGTGTATTTATGGCTTAGAGATCCTTATAATCAGCTGTAAAGCAGATCTTAGAGAGTTTTAGAGGACCTGGATATGGTAGATTCCAATTTGTTAAACTTCACATCTCAAATAGCATATAATGGCTGAAGCACACGATGCTGATTTATATTTGAAAGTATTTCAGTAATATTATTTTTTGCATCAACGAAAGCAAATAAAAGTCCACTAGTGTCACTTCTAGTTCTATCAGTGTTATGACATTATATCATTTTGGATCCAGTCCTTTTCAAGCCAAAACCAAAAGAAAAGAAAATTTTGCATGTAAATTCAATTACAAATAAATAAATAAAAAAGAGAATTCTACTTGGAAATTTTCCTTGATAGTTTTTACTGAATGTAACAGAGCCTTTTGAATCTGGTTCCAATGTATCATTGTTTTGTACCTTTACTTTTGGATAAGCCTGCCTCCACTTGTTCATACTTCAAGCATAACATGCAGCTTGTTACTCTGCAGTACATGAGAGAATGCATGCTAGGAAACTTCAGGAGGAGACTTCTGGCTGTCTTAAAAACTGATAATGATCTTCAGCGGCCATCCATTCTGGAGTCACTGATCTGCAGACATATGAGTATAGTTCATTTAGCAGAGCATCACATTAGCATGGACCTGACCCAGGGCATCCGTGAAGTCTTACTCACTGAGGCCTTCTCTGGACCAGTTTCATCCCTTCAATTGTTTGCAAAACCGGCAGACCAAAGCACTGGAACTGCTGTTGAAGCCATCTGCAACTGGTATATTGAAAACATTGTGAAGGATGTGTCAGGTGGAGGGATTTTGTTTGCACCAATGCATAATTGTTTCAAAAGCACACGGCCTGTTGGTGGATATTTTGCTGACTCGGTTGCCGATTTAAGGGAGTTGAAATCCTTTATTCGCATTTTTGGTGGCTATGGAGTAGACAGACTGGACAGAATGACGAAGGAACACACAGCTGCACTCCTAAATTGTATTGACACATCATTGCGCTTGAACCGTGAGACACTTGAGGTATTTGCTGGAAGCATGCATTCTGATGACCTGGTAGAAAGAGAGGTATATTTGAAGCAGATAGTGGACATAGATACAGTGATTATATTCTGCATTCAGGCTGGCCAAGCTCTAGCTTTTAATCAGCTTTTGGCAGTGGCTGCAGCTTCTGTGTTGGATGATGGTGCACCTCTAATATTTAATTTGCTAGCTGATGTTGCTAAGCATTTACCTGGTGAGATTCCTGACAGGAAAGAAATTAAGAGGTTGAGAGAGGTGACAAATAATGTTGGTGTGGTTCAAGATCATGATTCAGAATGGGTGAGGTCAATTCTGGGAGAGTTAGGTGGTGCCAATGACAGTTCGTGGAGTCTACTGCCATATTTCTTTGCTGCGTTCATGACATCCAGTGTCTGGAACACAACTGCTTTCAATGTTGGCATTGGGGGCTTCAACAACAATATCCACTGCTTGGCTAGGTGGGCATTATTTTATGGTTACATAATTCTATTAAAGAATGGGTGAGCCTTAATCCAATTGTTTAGTTGTACTAAGGGGTTCGAAACATGGAAGTAGCCTTTTCACAAAGGTTATTTTTTCCTCCTTTTTTTTTTTTCGGGGGGGGGGGGGGGGAGTTGTAATGGGAGAGAATCCGTACATTCCCCTTTCCTAGATGTCCTTTTTTTTTCATTTTAAATCTATTAGGGCCTGTTTGGTTACTTGAGTCTGGAAATTTCAAAAATCTAGAGATTTCAAATCTATGGAGTCATGCTCCATAAAATTAACTGTTTGGTTAGCCTGAATCTTTGGAATGAAATCTATAAACTTATCCTAAAAAAACATTTATGGAGTCATGGTCCAAATATTTAACGCTTTTATAGTAGGTAGGCATGAAATCCAGGGATTTCACCTCATACCCATAAATCTACAGATTCACATTTTTAGTGTAAAAAGGTGAATCTCTAGATTTCATGAATCTAGGGATTCACACAACCAAACGGGTATAAATCTCCCATTTGTGAATCCAGAGATTTCAAATCTCTGGATTCATGTAATCAAACAGGCCCTTATAAGTAACCAAGTGTGAATACAACAATTCTCGATCAAAAGGTAAAAAGCAAAACATGAATTTCCTATTTGGGAACAGTGGCATATGGAACCCTTCAAGTTATGGTAATTTAGTTTCATATCGGATTTGAGCAACAATATCAGCTGACTGATGATCTCAGCTGTAGAACTATCTTCAAGATCATTTATTGGATAATCTATGTATATATTGATATACCAGTGATTGTTGTGCAGAGCAATTCAATGACATCCAATGGATGACATGTCCAAATTTTGGCCCAAACAACAAGATGGATGATTATAACTATCTGATGTGCTGCTCTACTGGCTTAGCCATGTCATTATTGGATGCTCTGAGCAGAACTGAGTCGGAGATAGTTATAATTATCTCACTGGAAAAATATTCACAAACCTTGTGGTTACATACTAAACAAGACTTTTACTACGAGATTTTGATTTCTCTTGTAATGCTTCATTTGCTCAAAGCACCTTACTCATTCAGGCTAAATGTTGTTCTTGCAGGTGCATCAGTGCTGTGATTGCAGGCAGTGAGTTTGTTAGGATGGAAAGGGAACAACAGAAGCAATCCCTCTCTAATGAGCATGTTGCTGAGGTTATGGAGCCTGAAATCCATAGCCATTTCTCTGTTGAGGCAAATATAAAGTCTATGATGCAACTTTTCATTAAATGTGCTTCAGAAATTATACTAAATTCTTGGAGTGAGGGTAACAGGTACTTCTCCTCTTGGTTTAGTAGTAGCTGCAGTTGTTTATCCTTGGAAGGATTGCTTGATTAGTCTTACACGTCTATTATCCTTATGTGTTCATCTCTCGGTACAAAAATCATGATTTCCACAGCCATACTGGCTGAGTCTTGCTTAAAGAGTTACCAAGTTAATGCTGGTCGCATGTGTAATTTTTCTGTTTATTCATGATGGATTATACATGATGTAGCACCCGAGAAATTCTTCCTCCTTTTCTTTCATTGGGGGGGAAAAACTCCAGTGGCATCAGTGTATTCTCTCTCTGTGGCCGCCTGGTTGGTTAGGAGTAGGAGATTTTCCTCGCATTGGCATATTGTGGAACCCTGTTTCTTTACGTTATATTTAATTACTAGTGTCTTAACCTGATTTAATCTTTCTCGAACAGGTCCCATCTAATAGCAAAGCTGATCTTCCTAGACCAGCTTTGTGATTTGTCCCCTCATCTTCCGAGAAGCACTCTTGAGCTCCATGTTCCTTTTGCCATTTGCCGTTCTCTATATAGTCAGTACTATTCCAGTTCTCCTCCATCCATCTCGCTTGCGTCGCCAAGTCCATCGCCTCGACAATCACCTGCCTTATCTGTTCTCCATGCATCTCCAACATTCATGCAGAACCGTGGTGATTCGACACGTCAAGCAAGCACTTATGATTCAGGTTATGTAAAGATGACAGCTGCCCGTGGACAGGAGGATGTCGCAAGCCTTCGTAACCCTGACAACAACAGGCTGAGGAACATTCGTCGTTCTGGACCCTTGGAATACAGTACAACGGGAAGAGGGAAGTTTGTTGATGGCTCAACTTCGGCTACCACAACAGGGCCAAGTCTATTGCCCAGGTTTGCTGTATCAAGGTCTGGTCCATTATTATACAAGTAGAAAATGATCAAATTTGACAAGGTTCTAGATTATTATTGTCTTCTGATTGATGAGGAGGTATTCAGCGATTCGGTTACTTTTTAGAGTATAAACAAATATAAATTAGGAGTACCTAAAATCATATGATGATGTATTATCATCCTTCCTTCTCGCTAGTCTTACTACTTGGTTCTTTCTTTCCTTAATAATAAAGAACAGGGTTTAGTCGGAAGATTTGTCAAGAAAATGGAAGACAGGTCCTGAAATTATATTTTTGAGCTTCCATGTATACTACCGGTCTAGTTGAAAACTACTTATGTGAATGCTTTGACACTACGTACGAATGGGTGGTTCTTGACCACATGCGTTGGCTTGGAAATCACCATGAAAAAGTACTGCAAGATTGGCTGCCTGCTGAGGAAATTTCTCTGGTGGCGAAGCATTGAAGTGAAAATGGTTGTGCAAGTGTTTGCTTCAACTCGGTACAAGTTAAACCAGCACCCAGAATCTCATGGTGATCGGTGCTAACTCCTCCACCATTGAAAGCACTGGACCAGGCACACTAAATTGCTAAAAGAGATTTAATATCTCATAGCTTATTATTATTACCTCTGCCCATTTGTTTGGCATGTGTTTGCCATGAGGTCCTTCACTGTTTGGTCAAGCACTTTGGTACGCATCACATGATATGGGAGGGGCACATTCAGTATAGTGAAAGATTAAACAACTCAAATGACTTGGAAGCTTTGTTTTTTGGGATGAAACCAAACGCCAATTGACCTACTGGAAATTCAGGGCAACCAATTATTGGAGATTTAGTGCAACACCGACAGAAACAAGCGTGGCCATTGGTGCCAATATCGGTTTTGATAAATAAGAGTAACAGACACTAAAGAAGCCTTATTTTGTAATTTCAAGTCACCCACGTTCAAACTTCAAAGGCTGTTTTCGTAATTTTGGCAAGTATAACGGCTACTAGTAGAGAAGAAAAATCATTTGTTGTGCACAATAGCACACTTTTATACCAAATAGAAGGCTAAGATTAAAAGTTTAATTTTAAAATCCTTATTGTATTTGCTTTGTTTTCTCAGCCAACCATTTGGTACAGGAGTGCAAAAGGAATGTGCACAATCAAGGATGTTTTCCCGCTACTAATATGGGTACTGACTGCTAGCCATGTATGCTGTGAAAACACTGTAATTGTAGTCAAGTAATACTATTCTCTACTTTTTCACTAAAAAAAACAAAAATTGCAGTTATTATATATATACTATATATTAACACAATGTATTAAATAACTGAGAGCATTTTTTTAGTCATTCTATGTTTGAAATTTAAATATACTTAATGGCAACTAATGGTGTTAATCAATGTATCTAAATAACATTTAGAGATCGAGCATTTGTAGTCATTCTATGTTTGAAATTTAAATGTCACTAATTTTAAATAGGATATGAGGTATTATTTGGGATTTTGTCTATTTCTTTACTTTTAATAAAATAAAATAATACTTAAAAAAGAACAAAAAAAAAAAAAAAAAAAAAAAAAAAAAAAAAAAAAAAAAAAAAAAAAAAAAAAAAAAAAAAAAAAAAAAAAAAAAAAAGGCAGAACTAATGGTAGTTAATCTTTTTTCAAAATAAATGAAGTTTAGTGAGGGTGAGAAATCCAAATTAATACAAAATAAAGAAAAGTAAGGTGGGAAAATCGATTACACAACAAAATAGATGAAGTTAAAGAAACCAATATTTCCCATCATAATTCAAAATAATTGAAGTTTAGGGTAAAATTGACATTTAATCTGGTTTTATAAATGGGGTACATCGTTGATTCTTAATTTTAACGAGGGCAAATTAGACATTACAAAAATTCAAACTTAAAACATAAAAAAAAAAAAATTTAAAAAAATTTTAAGAATAAGGAAACTAGGGGGTATATCTTAATAATTTTATTTTTATTAATGTAATAAAATAATATTTGGGTCACCTCTGAACCTAGACATAACTTAAGCCCTTGGAGGAAGGGGAAAAAAGGGGGGAGAGAGAGACATAACGTAGGCCATAAAAAAGACCCAATCAGATTTTAACCTTTCATTAAAAGGACTCTTATAGTGAAAAATCATCCTCAAACTTAGTACAAAGAGAGTGATTAAGAAAAGGAATCAACCATTGGGAAAATAGAATTTTTCTAGGACTTCGGTGCACATGGATGGATCTGAGTGAATCAAATTCTATGAAATCAAGAGTTATTTGCATGGCAACCCTTTAGCAAGGTCGAAATTCGTGATTGTCCCCTTAAGGGCAATATATTCTACAACACTCCCTCTTCATAAAGGTGAAAATTTTCAAGTTGTCCCCCTTAATAATAACCATTTTGACTATTAAGTTATGGTTGTAAAATGATGATTATAATGCGTAAGGATCAAAATATCCCTCGTCAATTCTTTTTTCACTTCTTTCCATTTACTCTTTTTCCTCCCCCTCGGGCAAACCCTAGAAGAGTACGTAAAAATCAGATTCCCTCCAATATATTTTTTTGTAGTTAGAAGGACATGAAGTAGAAGAAGAGAACTTGAAGGGTTCATTGTCCGTTTGGAAGCTGATACTTGGAACATACTCAACCAGACAGCGAACCCACTTACATAGAGGCACAAGTGAAAAGATAAAATAAAAACCCATCTCATCTATAGCATTACTTCTCAAAAGAAAGGTAACAACATGAAAAATGGATATTCGCATCAAGTTAGTCACTCAGTAGAAGAAGTAGAGAAAACTAGGAGATCTGGGGCGGCAAGGCGGGTACCCAAAATTCCATTCTCCACAAATCTAAAGGCTAATTCGAAGATGAACATAAAGTCTTGCTCGCTGCACTGTCTTTATGAATCGAACCAGATCATATCTGTCTTCAAAATTGTACTGAAATCCCAACAGCCCATTGCATTAAGCATGAACAATGTAAGATAAGAAGAAGAAAAAGAAAGAAAAGAAAAAGAAGAAGAAGAAGCAAGCAAGCAATGAGAGATTAGGGTTAAGTAACCGTGAAGAATCACAGCTTAGGTGTCACCTTGATCTGCCAAAATTGCTTCCTCCGCTGCTGTTGTTCTGGTCCGATAGCAACAAAGAAAACAGGTCCACTCGATTCTTGCGGCAGCGAAACCGATTTGACCCATCAAGACGCTAGTAGTCTCTTCTCTTCCAGCTTTCTCTCAGTCACTTATACAAGCTTGCTGATGTTCCTCCCATTTTTCTAATTTTGTTGACTCTTTGTATTAATGGATTTTCTTCCTTTTCTTTCTTGTTTGCTTCCTCCGAACTCCCTGGATTTGCAAATTGAGAGAGAGAGAAAAGTGGGGTTTGGTGTAACTGTGACGGTGGTGGGTGTGGTTGCAAATTGCAATCTCGCGTTAATAGGCACCAAATTTCTTTACACGATTTTTCGTTCGCCGGAGTTGGAGGCGGAGGAGAAACAGTAAATAGAAAGGGAGTGAAAAAAGAATTATCGAAGGGTATTTTAGTCCTTACACATTAACAAATCTTTAATAATCATTTTATAACCCTAACTTCAGGGTTAAAATGCTTCACCACCAATGGCGCCGGTAACTTGAAAGTTTTCACGAGTAAAATTAAAAATTTTCATTTTAAGCAAAGGGGGTGTCATAGAATATATCGCTCTTTAAGGGGCCAATTACGAATTTAGACCCATGTAAGAGACGCCATCCAAAAAAATTTGAAATCAAACACTTTAAAACATGTCAATGCAAGGTTGGTAAAGTAGTAAGATCCATACTTCTTAATGGATAAGTCATGGGTTCAAGATGAGAAAGCTCCTTCTGAGAATATAATCAAAGCGTGTTCAAGTCGACTTAGATGAACCTCAGAAAAAAATAATAAAAAAAATAAAATAAAATAAAAATTTGTAAATAAAAAACACTCGAAACATGTCTTAATTTTCTTCGATGCACAAGGAGCGCAAGCTAGACAAGTTAGGATTCATTTGCTCGTTCGATAAAGGCTATTGTAGTCAATTTATAGGCTCCTCCAGCGCCAATGCCATCACGATGAAACCACCATAGCCGCAAGGCCCGCAAAGCTTCTACTGTTTTGGGCACCTCTTCAATGGTTGTAGACTGAAAATGATGGAGGTTCACAGTTAGGGCTTCCAGAAATCATGAGTTCATTTCCACTTGTTGCTTCGAGTAGAGCCATGTCTGCCGCAAGTTCCTTCTGTCTTCTGCGGTGATCTGTCAATTTCCCTCTCTGGTTTGCTGAATTTCCTTGTTTTTCTCAATGGCTTCTTCTGATTTCTGTTTATTCTTCCAGGAATTCCCTGACACTGCGAGCTTTCCAGAATGCCAAAATCTCATCTGTGTTTTCCAGCAATCTCGCCCGCCAAACTCTTGTTGTTCTTCCTCTTCTCCCCCGAAGGTATTCCATATTCAATTGTCTCTTTTTTTCAGTTTTTTATTTTGGATTTGTAAAATATATGATTGTAGTCAAAGTGTCCTCCTAGTTCAGGAGTTTCACCCTATTTGGGTTCTTTTTTCTAGAATTATAAAGATATGGTTATGGACACATTTATCTGAAGTATATATGTTGTGAGCCCAATTTTTGGGAACCTAGAGCAGAGGAATTTTAGAGGGGTGGGGAGTAGAACTCAGAAGATTGGGGATCTGGGAAGGAGAAGAAGCGCAGAGAATAAAGAGACTTAGAAGTTGGGGAAGAATATTCTTCATTCCCTTCAACTGCCTTACTCTATTACATTTATAGTCCAGGTTTCCCACCCTATTTTCATGACTGTTCTACCCTTAATACGCCCAAATAGGACATTCACTTGACATGACATTCTACCAATTATTCCCTTACAATTTAACCCTCCTTATTTCCGGTACCTATAGACTCGATTCAGATGCCACTCCCACTAATTCACGATAACAAAAACTTCCTGGAACATTGCTGATAAATCATTCCAACAACTCGTCAAGGCTTCAAACATGCAAGTCACAATCTGGACCACTGCCTCGGAAGTTACATGACTGCCAAGAGCGAATTTGGCCATAAGAAACACTATCATTACCAGGGCCGACTGCAGAAGTGGCTAAGCATCATGTGAGTGCTTCCCTCGCCCATTACGCCTTCCATACGCCCAATACCCACTGGAGCAGTCCCTTAAGATGGGCTCAAGAAATTTTCCTCTCTCTTGAGTTCCCACTTGTTGCTTCTCCATCCTCGATTCTCTAATCTTTTCGCTTTCCTGATAACTTGGGAGCCATATCAGAGTTCCATAACTGCCCAGCAGCCTTCCATGGTCCTTGCCATAATATATTGAATGTTCAAGCTTTGCTGCAATCTCTGCACCAATTACAAACTCACTGCCCCAACAAAGTTCTGCTTTCTCTAAAAATGGATAAATGTGCATGCATAGCTCTCCATCTAAAATGTGCTGCAAGTCTTGATCTTCATTGAAAACTTTTTCAGATACTTTGGAAACTTTCAAATCATTCAATTCTGAAACAATCAAGGCTGAAACTTTGCATACATCTGCAAGTGCCTTGATTAAAAGGTGACTTGAGGAAGGATTAACCTGAACATTGGTTGCATGTCTCTCATGCCTCTCCTTTATCACAGCCTTCAATTGGTGAGATGCTTCCACTACAATCTGCATGGCCCATGTACTTCCACGACCTTCTCCTACAAAAATATGTTGGACATAAACTCCACCCACTCCATGAAGTGCCTCTAAACAGAATGTAAATGTTGGAGACGTAAATAACTTCTGGGTTGACTCAAAATCAAAAAGCGACTCCATCAATCTAACACAAGCATTGGTTGAATATGAAAACTCGATGTCAATAGTAGAATGACCCCCCATCTGATAGAGATTCTTTGTAAGCTGCAACGAACTCCATTGCTAACAAATAACACAGTTCCAGATTTACCTGGCATTCCTGCAGGGCTTTTAAATCATTCGACCCTCAAGAGAGTGAATGAAAAACCTTGGGAATTCAACAATATCCTACAATGGCCTACTCACAATTTTCCTCAAGGAACTACATTTGGGTAGGAAAACCTCCGAATTGTATCTTAGCAACCTCGGAAGATCAACAGCCATCACACCAAGTAAATGACGAGGAATTCCCGATGTAAGAAGACCGCACTCTTTGAAAATACATGTTGTGCTAAGCATATAAGTACCCAAGAAGACTGCACTCAAGAAATTCAAAAGATCTCCAACATTTGGAGTAGAGCTATTGGACTCTAGCATTGTGAATTCCACGGTAGTCAAAAGAGCCCCAAGCCAGGTACGTAGAGGCACTAAACCAAAAAATTGTCCTTCATCCCAAACATCAATCTGTCATAGTGCGATGTTCCTCCCAAATTTACCTCCATTCGCAATCTCATCATTAAGCGCATCTAGGAAATAAAGATTTGAAGACACAAGAGACGTGGGCACATGGGGTTGGAATTCATCTTCAATTGGAAACTTCTCATACCACTCTAGCTTGTTGGCAACCATGAGTAAATCCAGCGACCTTGACAACAAGGCATTCCACCTCTTCCATATGTAATCAATCATTAGGGACACCCATTTATCCTTGAATGCAAGACAATTCTCCCTTACAACCACCTTCTCACCTACCAATATGTTCATCCTCTTTGAACTGAGCTCTTGAAGGATCCCCTTGACCTCATCTAAAGTAATTGACGAGACTACATAAGATAGAACGAGCATGTTCTGATTAGTCCATCTCCACCAATTTGAGACCCATCAAGTAAACGCTCATTGTGCTCACATAGAGTGACGAGAGCATCCGCTATCATGTATTCTACTAGGTCAATAACTAACGTCAAGCCAAACTCAAACCCAAGCTGTTGGATAACCTGCTTGTACACCGTAGGAGTTTCGTTGCTAGAGAAAAGGTGCCGCCACACTGTCACAAGGGTTAAGGTCTCCATATGTGCCATCACTCGCGGCTCTGTTTAGATCGGCTGAAATTCCTTGCTCAAAACGATGGAGGAAGAAGAAGATAGTCCTGTATTTCCAAAAATGCCCCTGTTGATGAGATGTAGTGAATGGATCATTTATTATTTGGGCCCATTTACCTGTTTTAGTGAACCAAACCAATTCTGCCGAGCAGCCCAAGTTCATTTGTCCAGTCACCAATCAGTTCAAGCAGGTCTTCTTCTTCTCTTGCACCTCATCTTCGATGAAAACCCTAAGGTTCTCTTCAACCGCCGCCATGCCTAAATCCATCCCCGCTATAACAAATGACGGAAATAGATTGTGGATGAGCAAGGTGCCAAACCCCATCGCCTCCGCTGCATCTTACAATGAGGCCACCGTCTGTCTCTCCTTGTTGTGATACCATATTTCAGCCAAGGAGGTTTCGCTGCTGCCCGCAGTTGGTGCAGTGTGTCGCCATGTCAAATCGGTGCCTTTGTTGTCGTTTGCACGAGAACCAACACCCGATTGAAATTTTAGTTTGGGACGTACCTTGGTAAACACTTCATTCAAACTCTTTGACTTCAATCTTATGATAGTGAAATCTCTCCGAGGATTGCTAGCTTCCACGGGATCAAATTTTTCCGCACTTCCTTTACTCTGAATATGTAGAGCATTTTTCAGGCCTATCAGATGTGATTTATTCTCTTCCGTCACGGCTTCCATCATCACTACATCGTATTTCACACCTTCGATTGGGGTTGCCTTTCTGTTCTCAAGCTACACTATTTGAACCACTATTGTAAAACTGCTCGAATCCCCTTGTACCCCCCTTTGAAACAAGGTCGATATCCTGGGATTGTTCCTTGAGTTGCTCCACCGCCACTGCCAATGTATTTACCTCCACGGCTCTTCCCTGTAAAGTTGTTTGTATGCCAGTGGACTGTGATTGATGGTGTTGATTGGTTGAAGATGGCTCTATTGAGGATAATGGCATGAGAGATGAACTTGGCGGAAGGTACTGATCGAGTCGCTTGTTCATTGATGAGAGATGTGCATGGATCTCTGCCAGGAAAGCCCTCTGCTCCACCATTGCTACTTGGAAGGAATTAAGTTCCATTTCGCTGTTCTCGGAATGCGGCAGGTTGGACCAATGTTGTGAACCCAATTTTTGGGAACCTAGAGCAGAGGAATTTTAAAGGGGTTAGGAGTAGAACTCAGAAGATTGGGGATTTGGGAAGGAGAAGAAGCACAGAGAATAAATAGACTTAGAAGTTTGGGGAATAATATTCTTCATTCCCCTCAACTACCTTACTTTATTACATTTATAGTCCAAGTTTCCCACCCTATTTTCATGACTGTTCTACCCTTAATATGCCCAAACAGGACCTACACTTCACATGACATTTTACCAATTATTCCCTTACAATTTAACCCTCCTTATTTCCCATACCTATAGACTAGGTTCGTAACAATATATCAATAATGCAACTGAACATGTGGGATGGCCTTTTTCTATTATTGACTAGAGTCTTGGGGGGTTTCGTCTCTATATTCTGCTTGAGTTAAAATTGTGCATTTTAAATACTCATGTTATTTATGTTCCTCTGTCTTGTAGATAAGAAGTTTCGCCCTCCTCCAGTACAATGAGATAACGGAATTTTGAAGATTGCATGTTTATTTTGAAACCCATTTGGGACAAAATTTTGTAAAATCTGCAATATTTTTATGAAACGTTAATTAAACAAATAAGGATCAAGATCCACATTTTCTGAGTTAATCTACTTACTCTAGCCACCACCCCACTTGTGAGTGTTATATGTTATCTTTCTTTGCTTTTCAAAGATACCAATATCGTCAAAAGACTTTACTACTGCAAGTATTCAGGAATAATAGGCAAAAGAAAACCCATGATTATCTCATAGCTTCCTTGCATTTACCATGTTACAATTTCTTGGCTTCATGCTGCATTATATAGTTTGGTCTATGTATTAAAGCTTGATCCATCAATGTTATTGCTTACATTGATTCTTGATCTAATCTTGTTGAGAAAACTGATTGTGGTAGAATGGCTTGATCTATCAGTGTGATCCCAAGCCCCCTATTTATAATAAAGTAGAAAGAACACTTTTACATAAACTCTTTTACTTGGTTAACAAAAAATAGAAAATTACATAAACTAAAACTCGTAGAATTGAACTCCTAATAGAACTCAACCAACACTTCCCCTCAAGTTGAGGCATAGATGTTAGTCATGCTCAATTTGCCTACAATAAGTAGGAAATCTCTTTCCTTTAAATCCTTAGTGAAAATATCTGCCACTTGGTCTTCAGATATCACAAAAGGCATGCAGATCAACCCTTGTTCCAGCTTTCCTTTCACAAAAAAAAAAATCTGTTAATTTCATTGTGCTTGGTTCAATCATGTTGCACAGGATTATTGGCAATGGCCACCTTGTTGTCATAATACAACATCATAGGGTTTGCAACTTGATTTCCAATATCTTCTAGTAGACCTTTCAACTATAGCAGCTCAAAAACTCCACTAACCATAGCTCTATATTCAACTTTTGTACTGGATAAAGCTATCACATTCTGTTTCTTACTCCTCCAAGTAACTATGTTACCTCCACAAAGGTACAGTAACCTGAAATTGACTTCCTGTCAAGAGACTCAGCCTAGTCTGTATCCGTGTAAGCTTCTACCCTTAGATTATTAGTGGGTGACAAAAGTATTCATTTTCCAAGAGTCCGATCTAAATATTGTAGTATTCTGGCAACAGCCTTCGTATGAGTTCAATGCGGATTATGCATGAACTGGCTTACTATTCCTATGACATAAGCAATGTTTGGCTTGGTGTGGGACAAGTAAATAAGTTTCCCTGCTAGCCTTTGATATCTTCTTTTGTCTATTGATTCTCCCTCTTTCTCCTTAAGTTTAGTTCCAGCCTCAATAGAGGTGTTAACTACTTTACGCCCCAACATTGCCACTTCTAATGATAAATATAAAACATACTTTCTTTGGGATAGATATATATATATATATATATATATATATATATATATATATATATATATATATATATATATATATATATCTTTCTTTGATCGAGCCACCTTAATTCCTAAGAAGTACTGTAACTTTCCTAGATCTTTAATCTCAAATTATTTGCTAAGAAAGTCCTTCAATCTTTGTATTTTTTCACCATTATTCCATGTGATGATAATTTTTTCACATAAACAATAAGTGTGATATTGGTACTTGACTTCTTAACAAACAGTGTATGATCAACATTGCTTTATTTATACCTAATAGAGGTCATTGCCTTTTGACGACATCCAAACCAACATCTAGGAGATCGTTTCAAGTTTCAACCCATAAATTGACCTTTTCGACCAATAAACTTTCCCTACAGTATTGTCATCCAAAAATCTATGTGGGTTCTTCATATAAACTTCCTCCTCCAACTCTCCATGCAAGAAGGCATTCTTTACATCTAGTTGGTACAGATTCCAGTCTTTGTTCACGCCAACAGATAGCAAAACTCTGACAATGTTCAATTTTGCAATAGGAGCAAAAGTCCCTTGATAATCAATTTCATAAGTCTAGGTAAACCCCTTTGCAACTAATTTAGCCTTTAACCTGGTTATCGATCCATCTATATTTCGTTTACCACAAACACCCATTTACAACTTACGAGTTTTTTTCTTGAAGGAAGTGTAACCAGCTTCCAAGTATCTTTTTCTTTATTACCTACATTTCCTTTACCATAGTTGCCTTCCATTTGTTATCAACATAGGCAACCTACCAAAATTTTTGAACAAAACAAATGATACAGAAGATATAAAAGCACGATAAGAGTCAGACAAATAGTCATTAGAAATATATAGCTATGGATGCTGAGTACAAAATCTAACTCTTTTCTAACAACAATGGGAAGATCAAAAGAAGATACCTCAAAGGGAATAATAGAATTTGATTTTTGAGCAAGAGATTAAAGTGATAACATGTCATATTTTTTCACCTGCTTTGGCCGATTGTAATTCTTCCTCTGATAAGTCTATACTTCCTTATTCTTGTCAATCTTATTTTGAAAAACTTCAGTAGTGTGCCTCACAGGAGTGATCTTCCCCTGACTAAGTTCTTCACATAGTTTAGAAAACGGAGGGGGAGAATTAGAGTCCTCCGGTATACTAACCGAAGTCTCCCCATGGTCAGGAAACTCTTCTTGAACTCCTAAGCTTTGTTGTGGTGGTGTTTGGGAGTATATGTGTGTGATAGGAAAGTCTAGAGTTGGAAAGAACACCTCTCCTCTAGGATTCTCCCCCCTGGAGAGGTATATCGTAAGGGCAAGACTTATTAAAAGTTACATCCATAGACACAATGGTTTTCCTGGAAGAAGAATGATAGCATTTGCACCTTTCTGAGTAGCAGAATAGCCCAAAAATATGCAGGGCAGACCGCGGGGAGCCGCTTACTTTAATAAGCTGTGATTCTGGCATAACACATCTAAAAACCTTTAGGAGAAAAACATAAGAAGAAGTTCCCGAGAGAATCTCATTTAGACATTTAAAATAAAGTATCCTATTGGGCATCCTATTTATAAGGTTAGAGACAATAAGTATAGCATCACTCCAGTATTGGTCAGGGACATTCATAGCAATCATAATAGAACGGGCTATCTCTAGTAGATGTTTGTTCTTTGGCAACCCTATTTTGGGCAGCTGTATTAACACAACTAGTCTGGTGTATTATGCTATAGTCAGAGAGTTATGTCCAAAATTCACCATCAATATACTTCGTGCCATTATCACGACGAAGGATCTTCATAGTGGCTTGAACTGAGTTTTAATCATATTATAAAAATCACGAAAACATTGAAAAACCACATTTTTGTGTTTTAAAAAATAAATTCATCTAAAACGAGAATGACAATCAATAAAAGTAACAAAGTATCTATGGTCAATAATAATTACACATCGGCAGGGCCCCACACATTAGTATGAATTAAAACAAAAGGAATAGATTTTCTATTATGAAGAGAAGGTAAATAAGTAGAACGAGTCTGTTTCGCAAAAATGTGGGCTTCACAAAAAAATCGTTCTTATTATATTAAGAGACTAAATCAAGAAATACTTTCTCAAAAGTTCCTAGAGGGGGGTGACCTAGCCTATGATGCCACTGATGGAGGTCTAATATTACCGAATGGACTTGATGAGAAGATATAGCCAAAGAAGAAGTAGATCCTCCAATCTGCTCCAACAAATAAAGTCCATTTGGTTTACCACATCCAATCTCCTTCCCCATTACTAGATCTTGGAAGACACAATAAGATGGAAAATATGTCACTTTACAATTCGTCATGTGTAAGACTATTGATAGAGAGCAAGTTAGTAGAGAAGGAGGGAACATGTAAAACTTTAGCCAAAGAAAATGATGGAGAATGTTGAATGGTCCCTTTTCCAGCAATGGAATAATAAGAGCCATCAGCAATTCAAACCTTATCTTTTTCGGAAGTTGGAGAATAATTTAAGAAAAAAGATGATGAACTTGTCATATAATTTGTGGCTCTTGTATCAATGATCTAAGAAATAGAAACTAAAGAAACATGGAAACCTGTAAAAGTTTTACCTGGAATAGTAAGGTAGGAGTTGGTATGGGTAGTGGAGGAAGTAGTAGTAAAGGTTGTACCGGCAGTAGAAGATTGCAGAATACGTCAAAGAATAGTTAACTCCTCCTGTGAAGAACCAACGTCTACAAAGGGTGATGTGGAAATTGTCTCAGAAAGATTAGCCTTCACTTTTTCCCTTCTTTGTGCCCTTTTCTGTTCAAAATCAGCAGGTTTCCCTAGGAGTTTTCAACTGTTGCCCTTGGTATGATATTCTTTGTGACAATGCTCACACTTGACAATCTTCTTAATCGAATCAGATTTAATGCTAACAGTCTACAAATCTGATTTCTCCACAATAAGAACATGAAACATGGCTAATTGACGGCTTTTCTCACACTGAACAAGGGCATCAGACTGTTCTAGTGTAGGAAAAGGAGAACAACTCAATACTTGTACTCTGATCTGATCATACTCCACATTTAAACGGGCCAAGAATTCATATACTCAAATCTTATCACCATGCTTCCTATAAGTAACCACATCATCTGGATTGGTGGGGTGATAATCCCCATAAGATCCAACTCCTGCCAAAGAGATTGCAACTCAGTATAATATTGGACCACATTCAGTTCCTTTTGGCTAGTCTCATGAAGCTTCTTCCGTAGCTCATAAACTTGTGCATCATTCCCTAACTGTCCGTATGTTTCAGTAGTAGCATTCCAAATTTGGGCAGCAGTATCAAGTAATAGGTATCTACAAGCAATATTTAGATCAATGGAATTCAGAAGTAACAACATAATAAGACAACATAATAAAAGAGTCATTCAAGATCCATTTATCCTGTGAAACACCTATGATGGTAGGTTTGATAGTGTTGCCCATAATGTGTCCAACAAGTCCTCTTCCAGCAATAGTTAGGTATGCAAATCGAGACTAGATCAAATAATTTGTTCCATCAAATCTTTCCAAAAGTGAAGGAAGTGTAGGATAACGTTCACAGCCCTTGGGAGCAGTAGTACCATTAATGGTTGTCATGGTTCAAAAAAAAATTGTTGTTCTTCAGTCTTTTCACCCTTTTGAAATAATAGAATCGTCACAAAATTGAATACCCTAACCACCAAAAGAAATTTAGGGATTCATAGGATAAGGTCACTCTCTCTCTCTCTTTTTTTTTTTTTTTGGGGGGGGGGGGGGGAGGGAACTAGTTCAAGGGAAAATAGAAATCGGCTATTGTAAAGGGAAAATCAACCCTGGTTCAATGGTTGGGTTCAATTGGTTAGGTGGTTCAGTGGTTGGGTTGAATGGGTTCAATTGGTTAAGTGGGTTAGTGGTTGGGTTAATTGGTTTAACGCTTTGGTAAATATAGGTTGGTTTGATGGGGTTTCTAAAACAGGGAGGAAGACGATATCGCAGGGTCTGGCGATACCAGGAGGTACTTATGGCTGCTGGAAAGGTGATAGGTGCATTGGCGATGGTGATGGTGGTGCAGCCATGGTGGTTGCAGTGACAGTGGTGAAGCGACAGTGTAGCAGTGGCGGTAATGGGAAGAAGACGATATCGCATGGGTTTGGCGATACCAAGAGGTGTCTCAATGGCTGTTGGAAAGGTGATGGGTGCAGTGGCAATGGTGATGGTGGTGCAGTGACGATGTAGTAGTGGTGTGGGTAGCAGGCGGCAATGGAGGTTGCAGTGTGAGAATTGATCTTTCCTACCCTTTTTTTTTCTTTTGTATTTCCTAATCGACTTTTGGATCTGATACCATGTTGAGAGAGTCAATTGTGGTAGAATGGCTTGAATAGATCAGTGTGATCTCAAGCCCTGTATTTATAATAAAGTGGAAAGAGCACATAAATACTCTTACTTGGGTAACAAGAAATAGAGAAATATACGAACCAAAAACCTAACAGAACTGAACTCTTAGTAGAACTCAACCAACATAAAATAATCTAAATCATTTTGATATCCGTAAGCATTTTCATTTTCCTCCTAGGATCGTTCCGTAGTATACCAAGTCACATGGTACAAGAGGCAGAGAAAGCCAAGATCCTCCACTTCTTTAGTGGGATGTTCCTTCATTCCTGACTTACAAAATGGGGGATCTGATAAATCTTTCCTTTTGGATAGAAAGAAGTCTCGGAGGATCAAGTGACAAATCTTGCCTGTTGGATGGAAAGGGGAGTCTTAGATGCTCAGGAGACAAATCTTTCCTATTTTATGAAAAGAAGTCTCAGAGGTTCAAGAGCATGGAACGAAAGTTCGCTCGGTTCGCCGGGTTCACTACCGGGCGAACTGGCGAAATCTCGGCGAGATTTCGCCGATATTTACCTGAATTATATAATAATATGTTATAAAATAACATGATTGATGAGTGATGGCTCGCATGCATTTAAAGTTTTAAAGTTCAAAAAATTAATAAACTAATAAATATCCCTGTTATTCTGCAAAAGCGTCAGTAGTTTCAGCCTCATGTTTATCTTTAATATTTTTTATTTCATTTTTTTAATAACTCCATTATTCTCCATCAACCACGTGTGCGTGCGGATCAAATTCACAACTTATAATCTCACAAAAATCAGAATTCAATCTTCATCACTTCGTCTTCCTCAGTCCTCGTCTTCTCCGTCCGGCGACTCACTTCGTCTTCCTCAGTCCTCCTCGTCTTCCTCACTTCTCCATCTTCTCCGTCCGGCGACTCACTTCGTCTTCCTCAGTCCTCGTCTTCCTCACTTCTCCTTCCGGCGACTCAGCAATCACTTCGTCTTCCTCAGTCCTCGTCTTCCTCACTTCTCCGTCCGGCAACTCAGCAGTTACAATCAGGGTGCAGCAGACTCTTTCTAATGGCTGGCTTTGCTGAAATCTGTTTTCTTTTTTAACCAAAATCACATAGCAATACCAAAAGACAGAGGCAATACCAGAAGACAGAGGCGATGCTTCAATTGATCGAGGAAGACGCGGACTCCTTTGCACAACGAGCGATCGGAGTTGATATCCATGGTTGAAGATTTCTACCTTGCCCACTGTTCCTTGGCTGAGCGGTTTGATCTTCTAAAATTAGGCAATGGAAACCGACTGTTGGGTTCTCCTCTTCACCGGTTACAGATTTGGAGAAATATCGCCGACGTTCGGCGAGATATCGCTAGTTCGGCGAGATATCGCTAGTTCGGCAAGAAAAGGCGAGATATCGCCGAGAATTCCGCAAATCTCGATTCGCTCCCTTGTTTCGTTTCGCCCCCTGGCGAAACTGGCGAATTTCGCCGATATTGGCGAAATTCACCGGAATTTCTTTCCATGCTCAAGAGACCTCTGATTCAGCTTCGTCTGTTAATAATGCTGAAGCATTATAGAATATGGAAGTGTGTTGGATGCACACAACTGCAAAGAAAATTACAAGGGGTGCTTCGAGAATAGGATGACCTGGATGTAAATCAGGCTATTGAGCCCACTTCGGGTATTTCAGCTCCTCACTTCAATTTAAAGTTTCCATTGACACCTTATTTACTTGTCCTTTGTTTCAGATCCTTGTGCCATATAAGAGCTACTAATGATGAAGAGGTTTCAGCTAGAGCAGCTGCAGCCAGTGCTGACAGTGGAGCTCCAACCATGTACCATTCCTAGTAACTTCACATGGTGGTTTGAATATCAGTAGTTGTCATGCAATTTGAGCTGCCAGCTTCAGACCTTAAATATGGAAAAGCAATGTAAGATGGATTGAAGTTGTTTTTCTTTTCCTTTCAGATTTGACAAGATCATAGCCAAGGAGATCCCTTCAACAATTATTTATGAAGATGAGAAAGTCTTAGCATTTAAGGATATCAACCCGCAAGCTCCTGTTCATGTTTTAGTTATTCCGAAGTGTAGAGATGGATTGACACAGCTCAGCAAGGTATTTGTTTTCATTCTTGTTCATATCATTTGCCTTGTGGTAACTCCAAAGAATTTAACTCTCATTTTCTTGAGTTGCAACTTGTTCGCGTGTGATTATAAACTATTTCTCTCTTGCTTGTAAGGCTGTCCATAGCATGCCGGACTCATAGAGACTCCCTAGTAGTTGTTGCTTAAAGTGGACATTAAAGATTAAAAGGAAATTCAAATCATGTCTTTAATTACTGTATTGACATTTTGCCTAATCTGGTAAAGCAATCACTAATTTGGGTCTGTTTTGATAGTGAGGCATCCTGGATATGTACTAGTACCTCTAGATTACAGGACAATGTTTCCATAATCATCATCTTCGGTTTATGTTCTTCGAACTTTCTGGAGAAGATTTCTTTCAAATTGATCTTACAAGTATATTCTTTCTTGAAGACTTGTGTAGTACACTTCTAAAAGCCCATTGACAAGACCCTTTCACAACTTTCCAGCAGGCACTAGGAACACCAATTTTTGAACCCCTGATTAAGTTTAAGAACCCGAGCTTCCACCGATTATTCTACAACCAAGGTTTTTGACAGTAGCGTGAGGATAGACACCTAGCATATATACATGTGTAGATGGACACAATCTTTTCTTTTCTTTCTTTTTTATGGGGGTAGAACAGATGGACACAATCTTTGCTACTATCTTCAAGAACCATGTAATCAAGAGTCCATTTGCCTGGATAACTAATATTGTTGAAGGACAAAATCCATTCTCATTCTATTGGAACCGCCTAGCAGGCATGTAATTAAGTGCTATTGGAGGAGGAGAAAAGCATGCTCATTCTTATGGAACCACATAGTAGGTATATGCTTCCCTCATGTTTTTTTACCGCACAATGAGAGTAGGGGTCCATCTTTGAGTACCGATAAGATGAATCAGAAGTGGGATTTCTCGTGGGTCTCATGTGAGCCTCACCATTATTGTGTTATGGAGGAAGATGAGGAGAGCACTTACTTCTCCCCTTATAAAGGGGTGAACAAGAATCCTGTTTTGTACATGTCTATTAAATATATGTACGTTCTTTTAACCTAGGAACTTTTTCGCTTTTAAAGTTAAGCGAGTGTACTGGAGATTGATAATTTAATTATAAATTTTCCTGTTATGGTGATAGGCTGTACCACGTCACAGTGAAATATTGGGTAATCTCATGTATGCTGCGAAGATAGTAGCAGAGAAAGAAGGCATCCTCAATGGATTTCGCGTTGTTATCAACGACGGTCCCAGTGCCTGTAAGCTCCTTTCGCATAATCTTTAGACCAATGTTTTCGTGAATGCTCGTAACTTGTAGTTCTCTGTCTTCCCAATACCAGGTCAATCTGTTTATCATCTGCACTTGCATGTGTTAGGAGGGAGACAAATGAAATGGCCACCCGGTTGAAAAACTGAGGACGCCCTAAGAGTTGTGTTTCTCCCGATTTCCTCTTTTCCAGAAGTTCTCTTTTGATAATCACAGGTATACGAGTGAATCAAGGACCCTGGAAAATTACTCTCTAATAATTTGCTCTTTTTTTTTTTTTTGAATTGTGAGGTTAATACTAACAATGGAAATAGAAAGTTTATTCTGGGTCCTGAACATGATGATTTTATTGGGTGCATAAAATGTATTACTGTTTCTTTTTAAATTCCTAGAGCACTCACAGGATGTGATTTAAGTTGAATCAAGGTTTTTTGGCTAGTGATTTGCATTTGACCCTTTAAAGAAAAAGAAAGAAGAAAGACGATGAATGATAAATTGAACTTTGCTAACTTATTCGATGATGTACGGTTTCACTAGTTGTTTTTCTTGATTAAAGAAGCTTCCACAGAACGTAGTGGTAGAGGGTCAATCTGTACTTTACCATACTCAGAGCTCAGCCCCCATTGTTAGGACATCAACAACAAGAATTGTTGCCCTAGAAACATGCCTAATCAAAACAGAATTAGACCTAGCCAAATAAAATCTCAGATCTTATACCACGCTTAGTACATCCAGAGCGGGAGGAGTTCCACTAGCTGGGGTGCACCCCCCGTATGTGCAATTAGATAGATTGGTTTAGTCCTTTCCGGTCTACTATCATTTTCATTTTCATTTTCATTTTCATTTTCGGGGGCTAAGTTAGTGAACCACCAGTTCATGAGTGTGGGGAATTGAAAACAGCAAAAATTAGAGTTGTTAACATTTCTGGTAATAGAAAGTGGTGGCATCATAAGTTAATCCACTTTGCCGTCTGGTTTGAACAAAAGACAAAAGAGAAAGAGAAGAGCACTCCGGTTCATTTGAGTCCCTCCGTACGAGAGAGAGAGAGAGATGGTGCGGAAGCGGAACCTTACTTACAGAGGCAACTTGTCGCCATACTTCATTTACGGCTCCATTAGGACACTCGTACTCGACAAATATTGCTTCACCTGACCTGAAACAATTAGTACAATTAGTACAAATTGACAAAAACCTAGATATATATATATATATCAGGTGACCGTGCTGGCTATTCAGGCAAGAATACAACCTTCATTTTCAAATTGATTCAATAGCTGATACTTTCCTTTCTTCATCAGAAAGAATCATATTCTTCTTAATTCAGCTTAGACAATATCTGCGACTTGAAATTAATTCTCATGAAAGCCAGTGATTCTACATGAAATACCATTTTAGAAAATGTACCATCCACTATCCGGAGTGTTTAGCTGGAGTATATGGATTCTGTTCATTCCACCTATTTATAGCTGTTGAGATCATAGACGTTCAAAACTTCTCCATCTACCTCAGGCCGCTCCACTTTGAGATTTCCCTTTTTATCTATTCCTTGGCTTTATTCTAGAGAGAGTGGTGGGGGGGGGGCTGAACAATGGCAATATCATACTACTATTACTATTATCCCTAGAATACTCCCAAATTTTCATTAGAATGATATAATAGACTAATTTATCTATTAATAATGATTATTAATTGAATTGATTTTTCTTAATTATATTACTCAAAAGAATGTCCAAGACTACTAAAACACGAGCTCCAAAATTCTGGTTACATCAATTAATAGGTATTTGCAGTATAACTTTACTAGTTCTTGATTGAACTTTGAAGTTTGAACTGAGAAACAAAAACTCATCACTCAACAAACACCATACATACATAATACATGTAAAGAGAAAAGAAAAACAATTAAATAGCTTTGGGAGACGCGTCTGGGAAGTTGAGGAGACAGATGAGGAATCTGATATCAGGTTCTACCCATCTCAAAATCTGTAAGCCCAATGGTTTCACAGTGTGAAGTGGAACTCTTATTGAATGGAGGCCCTGATAGTGATAGAGGAGGAACAGAAACAGCATAGGTGCTGACAGGCATAGTGGGAGGAAGATGAGGCAATGGTGCTTCGAATTTAAGGACCTGCATGGCTTGCCTGATAGAAGGGCGAAATTTGAAATCAGGGTGAGCACACCATAGCCCAACAGTCAACAAACACTCCATCTGTTGCTCATTGAAATCCATATTCAATTTCCCGTCAGCTGCTTTAAGAAGCTTTCCATTTCCGTAGAGGTTCCAGACCCACTCCAACAATACCATTTTACCTTCTTCTGCTTTAGAATCAATGCACTTTCTGCCACAAGCGATCTCCAGGGCCACAATTCCAAAGCTATATACATCGGATTCCTTGGAAGCCTTCCAAGTAGTAGCAGTTTCAGGAGCCATGTAACCCAAAGTCCCTGCCAATATAGTCATTCTTGATGTTTTCTCATGATCGATTAGCCTCGCTAGTCCGAAATCTCCAAGTTTAGCATTGAAATTGGAATCTAACATGATGTTACTAGGTTTGATATCCCTGTGAACCACACACTGGTCCCATTCTTCGTGTAAATAGAGCAACGCAGAGGCTAAGCCTAGAACTATTTTGTTCCTCGCCTCCCATGTCAACAAAGTTTTTGCCCTGAAGAGATGTGAATCAAGGCTCCCATTGGGCATGAATTCATAAACAAGGAGCAGCTCTTCTTTGTGATGGCACCAACCCACAAGCTGCACCAGGTTCCTATGCCTCAGTCGACTAATGATTTTAACCTCGGACCTGAATTCCTTCACACCTTGTTTGGATTTCTTGGAGACCTTCTTAACAGCGACATCCTTGTTCTGATCAGCCAAGAAACCTCTGTAAACAGCTCCAAATCCCCCCTCTCCAAGCTTCCCTTCCTCTGCAAAATTATTAGTCGAACGAACCAATTCACCATAAGCAAAACTTTTAGGCCCTGACGTCTTCTCGAAATCATTGTCGATGGGTGCATCGAGGGTGACGCTGCCGTCTTTTCTCCTTCCGCCGCCGCTGTTCCTGTTCTTACTGTTCCTACTGTTCCTGTTCTTCCAGACAATGAAGGAAAAGATTACAAGCAAAGCAGTTCCACCCCCAGAAGAGGCTGCTACCATCAATCTCCTCTTCCAGACATCGCTTTCTTTGATATCCAGGGTTGAATTGAATTCCCAGTCGAGAACACTATAGGAAATGGCGTTAGATCCGGAGGATGATGCACCGAACCCTACTTTAACCAAATCTGGTAAATAATTCCCAAGATTGATGATATAAAAGAGAGTAGAATTTCCACGGAATACCGGATTCTCGGCGTAAGTAAAGAAAATACTCAAATTGTGAGTGGTAGAGTTGTAAGTAATCCAGACATTAGCTCTTCTTCTCGCACCGTTAACACTAGTGTTATCAAATGCAACACAAACCTCGTCTCTGTAAGTGCTGTTATTATTATTGCTGCCGTTCACGGTGGGCTGACTGCTTGGATTTACGGCATTGAACTCGATTGCAAAAATCTGATCCTCCGCATTGCTGGAGGCGGAGGTGGAGTTACGGTTGTTGACAGAAACAGAAGCAGAAGCAGAACCGAGATAGGTTGTTGCGTTTGTGGGAAGAGTGGAATCCTTGGGGGCAAGAAAGAAAGCAAGCACGGAGGAGGAGGAGCTGCTGCTGCTGCTGGTATTGAAGGAGAAATGGGTACGGAAGTCTGTGAGGTTTCGCGTTGCTTTGTCCCGGAGACGCACTGGCTTCGTATACGAAGCTCGGCCCGTTCGGCTTTTCCCCGCTGGATAGCCGATCACTTGGATGGCTCCTCCTGCTGAGATGGATGCATCGCCTTCCAGGCGAATTTCGCTCGGAGAGAAAGTTGAAAAATTGAAAGATAGGGAAATTGCAAAAGGGGGAAGAATTACAATCACAATCACAATTACAAGGAGAAAACCGGAGAAGAGAAGAGGATGGTTGTGGTTCCTTGAGTTGCAGAGAGCCATCATCATTGATTGGGTTTGGTTAAATTGTGTTGGAAGTCCAAATTGGGGATTGTTTACTTGTTTACTTACTTGAACGGGAAGAGAGAGAGAGAGAGAGAGAGAGAGAGAGAGGAGTGGATCGACTATTGAGGACGATTCGATTCAGATGAAGTTGTCTTGTGGTTGTGAATTGTGATTGCCACACTTTCTACAGTTCTATTTGCCTTGGTAGGAATAGGATTGGATGGATGAATCTGTAGAGTGAAGACCTTGACTTTGACTTTTCTCCCATGTCCTATTGCTCTCAGTCAATGAAACTTTTGTTGGGAAAAGCTAAATGCTGAGCTGTTAACTGCTGAAATTGAGATTAATAAATATCATACCGTTGGGACCATCACCATGGACCTTGGAGGGTTCTGGGCCTTGTGGGCCTTGTGGGTGGGAGGATGAATTCGAAGCAGTGCAGAACTCTGCGTTGTCACTTAATGGACACGTCATACGTCATTAGGGTGATTACTCAATCGGCCGGTTAAGTTCAACCCGGCCCCCGGGCTTTCACCTTACTAAATTCATAAGAAAAAGAAAAGAAAAAAAAATTACCTTGAATCCTCGATAATTTTTTCTGTAACAAAAAAAAAAAAAAAAAAAAAAAAAAAGAGTATATCATCCATCGATGGATTGGATTTCATAGTTTGATGGAGTTCCTAAACCTAAACCTAAACGGCTAAACCTATCCCTTCTCTTTATTGCCAAATTCTTTCTTCTTCAATTATTTGTTTAGTTGCCATTCATGGTCGGTCAGACTACTTTATTTCAGGAAAGTGTATGTATTCCACCGAGTCATTGAATCTGTATCCTTCCGTACTCAAGTTTTGTGCTTGGGACTTTCTGGACTTTTCCGGCTGCCGGCTGCATTGACTAGAAGAGAAGACATCCCTTGAATAGTTGAATGTGTCTCATGTAACTCTTACCAAAGGAATAGAATACTTTTTACCCAAAAAAAGAGAAAAAACAAAACAAAACAAACAAACAAACCAACAAAATGAATAGTTGACCGTCATGTAACAATTGATGGCATACATACATGTGCTCAATCCAAGTTGAAATCCTCTATTTCGACCATTAAACCATTATATTCTTCTCAACATTTCTTCATCACAAAACTATTTGTAATTCATTTTATCAATGTTCAAAAGATACAAGCTTTACCTAAATATGTGACAAAAAAATGTAAAAGAAACTTCTACCCAAAAAATATAGAAGAAGCACAATCCTCTATCAGGAAAGATCATCCACAATTGACTTGACTGAATTCATGATCGAAGCCCTGGAGTTCATGTCTGAGATGCATGTCACCTGAGAGAACATGGGAATGGTACTGCGGCTTGGCTTGCGGGCCTTTAAAATTATATATACCCAAAAATCCAAACCCATATTTCAAATGGGATTGAACTTTAACATATTTCGTCCATCTCCTACGGAACCATTGCTCAAATGATCCACACAAACAATCTGAGAACCGGACCGGGTGAAAACTAGTACTTAGAACTTAGAAGTTAGAACAACTGCTACAAATAGCCAAGTACAACAACCACCATTATAGTTAAACCTTATCCCAACTCAAAACAGTCAGCTACATGTATCCAAAAGCCACATCAAAAAAAAAAGAGTACCAACAGAGTATCTTCTTTGTAGTGGACTAGAACCTCTCTTCTTTGTCATTTGTGTTAAAAAATGATACAACTGACTGCCAAATCTAAAAGCTCCTTCCCCCCCCACTCAAGAACAACACCCCCCCCCCCCCCCACTTTTTCCCCCAAGAAGGGCGGGCAAATACCCACCACACATCCAAAAAGAACCCTTCCAAGTTGATTGCCACATCAATATAATTTTGCGCAGAGTTTACCAACAGTTGCACCTGAGAATCATAGATCCATTACGGAGGAGACCCAGAGTCACCACACTCAGGCTGCTTCCTAGCACAGCAGCAGTTCACACTTCAAAGTTTTTCACGTTAAATACTGTTCATGTACAAAGTTATCTGTAGGTGGTATTGATACCTTCCCCATCTTCTCCAAAACTGGATGGACAATCAACCAACATTAGTTGACACTCTTCCTCTGCTAATGAACAAATACCAGAAGCTTCACGGCCCAAACTAACCCAATTCTGATGATGGATTCCTTCCTAAAACTGTTGGAATGAACACCGGTAACTGATTTGAAGCCATGCCCCTTCCACCTCTAGCTTCACGGGGCCAATTGCTTAGCGTTCTCTCTTGTTCTAGTCTCAAGCTAGGGTTGGCTCCAGTTCTTGCACCATCCTTAACTGGAACACTCAAAAGAGGACCACCAAAGAAAATAGACTCTCCTGTGTACATCAGTTTCTCCGACTGCTGCACAGGGGCGTTCGCTGTAGCAGTTGATTCTGTGGTTGGACCAGTAGGTCTTCTACCATAATTGTTTTTTTCTGCACGAGTATTTGCAGCTCCAACTTGCACTGAAGATCTAGTTCGGGACTCATGGGCAGATTCACCAGTCCTTGCTGACACAGGGATTGAAACATACCTACCAGCGTCTTGGTCCCACACAACAGATGTTCTTTTACAATCTCTAAGGAGAGAAGCAGGTGGAGCCTGTAACAACGTGGGATCGGCACCACTACTCCTTTGCATGATCTTGTCATCAAACAATGAGGAATTAGGATGAAAAACTGAGTTGCCGAGACTGTGATTGAGAAAAGATGCTCTAGTAGCAGCGGAAGGCCGCTCTTGAGCAAAGCGGGATACTGAAGTTGTGGGATTAAACGAACCCGAAGGGCGCTCTTGTGGGAGGGGACTAAGGGTGACTGACTCATGGATATGGCTTGGGCTGCTGAAGCTGCTCACACTTTGCGTCCCAGTTTCATATTCATCCCTGCTACCATGACTTTGTGCATATGAATTCTTCAAAGGAGATAGTTTTACGTCATTCTTGGTGTCTTTGTTTAGTCCCACATCAGTGCTCATACTACTTCTGCCACTAATATTTCCACTGGAGCTGATATCAGTGTCAGGCAAACGGTGGTTTTCAACTGGCCGGAGAACAGAAGAAGATGCCCTAGCTTTTGCTGCCACTCTCATTGCTTCATTTGAATCTAATTTTGCAAGCTTCCAAGCACTAATCCTGACAGGCCTCTTTGACTTCCCTTTTTCTGCAAACTCGGCAGCGTCTGGGTCAATAGTTGACGGAACCATTCCAGGTTCTAAGTGAGGTATAATTTCATCCTGGTGTGACCAATTTGAATTAAAGAAAAAAAAAAAGTAAACCAAAAAGGAGAAAGAAAAAACAACAATAAAGCTACCTAACTAGAAACAACCAGAAGAACAAAAAAAAGAAAATGCATTTAGTACCAGGATAAGTAAACATAAACAGTGAAAACAGATCATAGCACATACAAGTGAGTTATAAGCAAAAGCCCCATGGCAGCTTAGATCCTACAATCAGATTTTATTTCTCTCTTTCCTTTCTTCTAGTCCTATTTTTAATATGATATCTTTAGACCTCAACCCTCAACATCAAATAGATGTACATATTTTCTGAAGATGATAATGAACTAGTCATGTGAATTTATTATGTAAAAACCTTCAACGTTCAAAGCCACCAAATGAAGGAACTGGACAGTGGACAGCATTTCATGAATGAGATTATAGACGATTTCTAAGTCTCATGGAAAACAAGTGTAGCTCATTGCCAAAAGTAAAAGGCTATTGTGAATATTTTTCTACCTGATAATCAACAAATACCCTTGGAGGTGTACACCATGCACCCTTGTATTGCAGACCCAAAGAACTCCCACCACTTAAGCCAGTTGTAGCAGACCCCGTTGGAGAATAAACAATATTTGGCATTTCCTCATCTACAGATGCCCCTGCAGGTGCCTCACTCATGGCCCTCATTGCCACAACGTACTCATAAGTAGTAATACCCTGATGTGAACAAAGAAAACAAAACAATTTTTAAGGCATTGACTGTTGTGATGATTGAAATATTTGATTAAAACCAACTGGAAACAAAATTACCTTTCTGATAAGAATCATGTGGAAGAAGAAAAGTTCACCCAGAGGAAGGCAAGCCAGAAAAGAAACTACCGAACATACAGCCTACACATGAGGAATTTAAAATAGACAGCCTACACATGAGGAATTTAAAATAATGTATGAGATATCCTGGACAAGGCTCACTAAAGATCTGCCAAGCCAGTGTACTCCACATTAAATACCATGACATAGACATGGTATACCACTAGATATAGCGGTACTAGGTATTACTCAGGAATCATCAAAACGAACATACCACAACCACTGCAAAAGGGGCACGAGAGAAACCATTGCCAAGCCTCTCAATAATTTGGTTCTCCATGTTCCTTTTATCCACGAAGCAACGAACAAAGACAGCAATACCAATTCCAGCTTCAATTAAAAGCTAAGAAAAAGAAGAAGGGAAGCTGACCGTTAACCAAAGACCTAAAAGTCAGTGTTGGCCAAAAATAATGGTGTTTTTATGCATACCCAAATGAGACTTGTAGCCATGAGACATATAAAAGTAACATAATTTTTTCTTCCCACGCAATTGTTAAGCCACTGCCCAAAAAGAATATGCATGGTTAATTTTGAACACAAATATTTATCCTCAACTTTGCTTAGAAACGACTACACATTTGTCGGTTCAAATCACAGCCCAGTACCCGACAGTGGTGATCAAATCCATCAACACATTTATCACAACTTCTACAGTGCTTACTGAACTTCCGCACCTGCAATATAAAGAAGAACATATAAATGACAAATGGAACAAGAACCATCTAAGGCTTTTATTGCACAACTAATACATTTATCAGAAAATGAATGTTACAAGCAAGACCCCACACACATGCGCGAACGAGCACACAACACAAAGCAACAAGCGATGACACCAATAGCTGAAAGAAAGGGGGGGGGAAAGTGTATTTTTGTCCAACTGTAGAAAGTGTAAAATTGTATTTTTGTCCAACTGTAGACAGTATAAATTTAGTATCATAAACACACTCCCCACATCACAAGAAAGAGAAGTAAAAATTAAAAGTAGAAAGTGGTTCAACAGGCTCCTTCGTCACTCCTTCCCTCCCATATATTTAAGGAAAACTTTCTTAGATCTACTAGATAAGAAAATGAATCACAAAACAAACAAGTAGGATTGACTTGGTCTAAACCTAACTTGTGGTCAACCTTCTTCTTTTGTACCTATTACTTTAATTTGGTAGATCTCAGATATTAAATTAAAGTAGATCTAAGATATTGTCCCAATACTATTCTGTTGACTTATGTTTCATTCACAATGCGTGCAGAGCAGCATACTGAAAATAGAGGCATTATTAGATTTGGACTACAGAGTCATTATAATCTTCTTTTTTATTCTAATAATACAGTTATCCACAACAACATACAGGGTAAGAGCAAATATTGTCTTTTATTTATCTAATATTCTCCAGAAAACTTGATGCAGGGGATGCAATATGAAAAGTAGACTTAGATGAAGAATAAATGGAGTAGGAGATTTTCTCTGGGTACATAAGAGAATTATTGCATGATAGATTGATAAGGAACATCTGAAGTCCATCATAAACTCAAAGTCAGTTCACATTTCTACTTAAAGCGTATGATATAGTTTTTTTACACACACACTTTACTTCCAAGAAACCAAGCTATTAAAAACTATTACGGGAACTCCATAATCCTGAAAACCACTGTAAATATTTCATTTTTATTTGTTTATCATTATTTTTTTAATGACACTGCACAAACGGGTGTTCATTTAGAAGTGGAACCAAATTGGCCACTTAAAAACAGATCCAACCCAAGCTGAAAAAAAAGAGCTTTGTTTTGGCTTTGGATTTTTTTCAAATTCCCTTCAGTTCAGGGTTCAGTTTTAGACCAAAAAACCATCATTTTGCACCAAACTGAATTGAAAGAAGTGTAACCCCATAAACCAAGACAAACTTAAACCATACTAAACCTAACAGTATTCCATCTATGTTGAGTTGTGTGAAATTACTACAGGTTCCTTTGTTGAGTTGTGTAAAAAGGCTTGAGAGGTACCAGAATTGATGTGATGGAACAATATCTTCTTTATGGGGTCATAAGTCCCTTCCAAACTTTGTTTGTGCAAGTTATTTCCCTTGAACTGAATCACAGTGACTGTATATGAACTTAGTAAAACCTTCAGTTTCAGTTTGTCTATGGTGTACTTGACCAATCTGAGAAAATGGAATTGAACTAGTTCCCTTAGTTGTACTAATAAGATTCAAAATGTTAGACGGCTTTTTCTTCACCTAAATGTTCTTCCAACTGGAACTATTCAATGATCAACAGCCAATATTTGGAAGCATGGAATAACAAGAATGGATGAAAAGTTGGCCCAATGTTACAATCTGATGATCGTTGAGATAGAAGTCAGATAGCCACTGTTATCAAACTCAATTATGTCAAGAAGAAAATAATCATAAAAGACTACCTCAGCATTGCACAACGTGCAGAATAAAGCATCTTCTCCAGTGGCATGCAACTCACTGGATCCTCCACGTTTTGAGCAATCTTCATGGACAAATATTGCACAGAGAAGATCTCTAATGCTGAAGCAATCTGATGATCTTCTACCTGCAAGGCCTCCTGGAATCTCCATCAACTCAGATTCTCTAACTGAACCTTTCTTACTGCAATCAGCTGCTATGGAGCTTCTAGAAGCTGATGATGGAGAAGAATGCACTGCAGTACCAACTTCATCAAAATTAACAGGTGCGTTCCCACCTGATAACCCCGGATTTATATTGAGCTGATTTGTTAACTCCCCGTTAAATTTTGACATAATGCCAGGATCAGCAGGATTAATCGCTGTACTGCGGACATAAAGAATGAAAACAAGGAGTGCCTGCAGCACAAATAATTTTTTTAGGGGGTTGTAGAGTGGGACAGGGACATCAAGCAATGAAAAAGAAGTAACAGCATACATGAAAAAAATCAGCAATGGATAAATTACATACCGCAGGAGTGTAAGTGGCAATTGCAACATATTCCCAGACATGGCCACCAAGGAATGGTGCAAAGAAGGCATAGAATGCAACAACTAACAAGAAAAACACTGTAATTGCAACAACCTGTCCAAGGAAAGAACACGGGCAACGATGCATGAGTCCCTAAGCACCCAGAAAGAAGAAGGGGAATGAAAATGAAAATGTGGACCAAAAAATATTTCAATCTCAGAGTCTCATAGAAATCCAAGTTCAAAAGAATAAGGTAATTTAAATCACAAACAACAACAGGGCATGTTGAGAACTTGTATATTCGAATTAATGACCAGCCGAATATAACTCAATCTTAAACGATAATTGATAAATAAAATAGGATGAAGAAAATGTACTCAGGAAAAGGGAATGTCCTACTCTGACCTACAGTTTCTCAATATCCCATTTCTGAACCACTTTAACTCATTCTCAAAGAAGATGGGTTACTAAACAAACTACATTACAGGTTATTAGCTTAAGATAGCATTGCTATCCAATCCAAAACCCAAATTAATATCTGTGAACATAGCAAAACAAGGCCAAAAAGTAGAACCCACAAACAGTTTGTTTGCTAATCTTCTGGAGATAAAGATCAACAGAGATTAAATCAGGAAAATTATGGTAGATGCATCTTCTGTCCCAAAGTTTTTGAAAGCATAAGAAGCAGCAATAGAAATTGGACGAGTAAATTAAGCATTTGAAAACCAAGTTGAAATGATGGATATCACTGCTTGAGTTGGGGCATATACTCATAACAGAAACTCTAGTGGTAGGTGACGGTAAGCTTCCTCCAAATCAGAGGAGCACGAAGTGGTCGTCACTCTCAAAACAATAATAATGCTCACAAGAAAATTGCTTCTTTTTTCCACCCTACTAAGTTATCAGATTAACTAGAAGAGAAACAGGAGATAAGGTTATATAACCAATCTATGGCCTGGCTATCCTGTCTCTCAAAGTAAAAGCAATGCCTTCAAACCTGTTGAAAATCCAAGAGTCCCGAATCATAGAAACAAATCTAGTTCTGTAATCTTGCAGTAAAGAAAATCTCATATTCAGTGAATTTATAGCAGAAAGCAATTTAATTTAACTCAAGAGGAGAAGGTTGAAGTCCAAAAACTAGAAATGATTGTAGATATGAGAATGGCTGATGGGACGTTAACCTTAAATTTACAATTACAAGCAAAATTAGTTGACCTGATGATAGAAAATTGTCAAGACAAAAATGAAACTAACGCAGCAATCGTAGGAGATTCCAAGCCCTTTCTCCCTCCTTCCTCAAATGCAATGAAAAACGGAGTCAGTAATCTAAGAAACTAACTTACAATAAACAAACTACCGAACTAACACCTAGAGAAAATCCTCAAGGAGAATACAGAAGTTAGCTCACCAAAATAAGTTAAGCAACAAGTAATCCCGCACCCAAGGAAAACATAATAGTAGTAATAAAAAGAGTGATTCCATAATACACAGAGAAATGCCAGACATAAACCCAACAAGATACCTTTAGATACTAGCAAATCAAAGTGATTGATAAGAATTTACCAACTAAGAGAGTTGAAAACTAAAAATGGGAATGACATTTAGTTGAATTCATACAACAATCACAAAACTCATAAAAGAAACCATCTATTAAAGCTTCTCGAAGGTACTTCAATGGTTTTCATTCCGGTAAAATAAAGGCCTCAGTTCTTTACTAAAAAAAGATAAAGGCCTCAGTTATAGTTAAAAGGCCACAAAATTGAAGGAATCATGAGAACAAACCTGGAAAGTTCTAGTTAAAAGGCCACATAATTGCAGTCAAATCAAACAGTCAACTGAGTCAAGCAAACAAACTTCTCCAAAAAGAACAAACCTGGAAAGTGTGAGCAGGAAGTTGCCAACCATGTCGCCTCACCATAACTGCTGAAATGTTTCCACAGCCAACCTAAGGACTGGCCGATCCACTCTAGATCACAAGTGGCAACACCGCGAATGGGGGGGGGGGGGAAAGAAAAAAAACCCTAAAAGGTTGAAGAGAAACGGACACCAAACTTCCCTACCTCTCTTTCTGAATAGCTTTAGAATCCTGAACTCCAGTGTAAGTCAGTGAGCAGGAAAAAGGGACCAAATAAAAACAAAGAGTAGCAACAACGAGAAGAAAGACCTTTTCTTTGTGGAAGATCTCCCAAATCGATAATGAGAGAGAGAGAGAGAGAGAGTCGGAAGATGAGAAACTCAACAAGACAGAGCAGTAGAGCACAAAACAGTTGACGTTTTGGGTATCTGGGTCTTTTTTGGTAACTGGGTTGCTGAAAAGGAAGATAGAAATTTAATTGAAGGTCATACGAGCCCAAAAATAAAAGCCAGAGAGCATTGGTGGGGAGTGGTAACCCACCGAAAATGTGAAAGTTTTCTTTTGCATTTCCTATCCTTGCTAGGAATTATGTTTTGATCTGTCCACGAGAGAGAGAGAGAGAGAGAGAGAGACATGGACGATGTTGGCCCTTTCTGGTGCACTACCGCTACTTCTACTTGTTATTCTTCTCAAGGTACCAGCTTTGATGCCAAACCAGAACAACAGTTGACTACTTTGAAATGCTCTCAGTCCAATCCGTGGGGATGGGGATCTCCCAGGCCAGAACTCAGAAGATATGTGGGTAGTCGAGTCACCTCAGGCTCATCAGATCAGTCCAAAAGGAAAGGAAAGGAAAGGAAAGGAAATGAAATGAAAGGACGATGTTTATGTTATGTTATGTTAGCCGCTCACCTCAAGTCACCCCACACCCCCACCACCACCACCACCCTGCCATTTAAGCCTGGATGTATTAAAATAAAATGTAAGGAAAAGCTAACATAGCCAAATGTAATTAATCATAGCCCTTACCAAAAAAATAATAATAATAATCATAGCTAAGCTAAGCTAAGCTAAGCCGGTATCTGCCCTCAGAATTCAGGTGTCCATTTGGCCCTAAAAACAAAGAGGGAATTCAGATGTCCAGTCCCAGCTTGTACCTAGCTTGTACCTTACCTGTAGAATAATTAACCTCTTGATGAGTGACGCGTTACATTCTAGAAAGGAGACATTGCATGCAGGAATTTTTGGCCTATTTTGGGCCACCTGAGCATGCTTTAATGTATAATCCCGTTTTCTTAAAAGAAAATTTGGATTCCTATCCTAGAAGGCTAGAACTATAGCATAAAATAGAAAAATTTGTCATCACCCCCCAAAATTTTCTTGGATTTACTCAAACACCCCTATAAAGGCTTCTGTGGCTCGGCTTATGATTCACCCCCAATAAAGTGGGATGAGCTTTACCACCTCTCCTCCTGAGGGGAGGAGCTTTATATAATAATATAGTGGGGTTTCGCCCCTACCTCCAAGGGAATTCTTACTCTGAGCTCCAACATTGAAATGTTAGTCTTTTGCTGACTAAGTCACCTCTCATGATTACTTTTAAATAAAAATTAGATTTAAAATGAATGTCAAATGCATCAAAAGAATGAGAAATATCAAAAATAAAGAATGATAATTGATACTGAAAATTCCCTAAAATATCCTCACCTATCTTAACCCCCTTCATGTAGCCAGATGACAGGATTGTCCTTCACCCATCTTCTTCCTAAATATATAAATAAAATTCAACAGTGCTCACCTTGAGCAACCCTCTCTATCTCTTCCTTTATCTCCTTATTTTGTTTCTCCTTCATTACAACAATTAACATTTCATTTATGATTCCCTAGATGACCTAGGAAAGCATAAAAAAAAAAGGGGGAGGGGCAAATAAATGAAAAGACTGGGTACTCAGAAGAGGGAAGAGATGAAATTCGACCTCATTCAAACCAAAAGACATAAAAATTTACAGGACATTACACAAAAATATTTGATTTACCTTTTATAAGTCGCGTTGCATAATCAAAGATCAGCCTAATGCATTACAGTTATATTGGTGCAGCTTCTAACTAAACCTCCCCTTGTGCCGAAGACAATGAGTTCTGCAAAAAAGGTTAGACGCGGGCCGGCTAGAATACCAGGCAACCGCCTCCAATGGCTAAGTCAGACAATGAACAAAGGGGTATATAATTCTTCTTATACTGTAAGTGTTACCTTTTATGTATTTGGTAAGTTTACCCGACGGAGGCTGCTATTTCTCCTGGGATTATGCCTCCATGTCATTGATCACGCTTGATCAGTGATTGAGTTGACCTTCATAATCGAAAACGGTTGCCATATTGGTCCAGTGTACGTTATGCCTTGATCACGCTGGGCGGTTCTTGTCCCGACTGTATGGTATGCGGAGCCCTAGCCAGGTCTGACCCGACCAGGTAGAAAACTTCCGTATCACAACCAAACCTTTGTCAAAATCCTGCAAGATCTTGATCATTTTAGAGGGATAAATCAAACAGTATTAGGCATGACAAAGATGATTTTTCATCTTTATCTCTAACTGTCCATAATTTAAATTAATTTCATATGACCTCCTCTTCCATTTCATCACTCTCCTGATTTGGCTTGATTGGTTTCTCTTTGAAAAATTTCCATTTGTCGTATTTATGTATAAATCTTTCCGTATATTGTATTTACATATTTTGTAGCTTTCTTTTATTGTTATTTGTTCTCCTAACAACATAGATTGTATCCTATCTATTTAATCGAAAATTCTCTTATATGAAATTCATTCAATTGAAATTTCATCTTAATATGGTATCATCCTAACAAACAATTCTTAATCTTCGCCATCATCTGTTCATTGTCTTTCACCATGATTACTATAACAAACCATTTTCTCTTTGTTGGAATCTAGTATTTTTCCTCCCTTGGCAAATGCTACAGGTAAAGCATCTTCATTATAGTTATTTATTCAGATGCTAGTAGTCATATGGTTTCTGATCCGTTTTATTTTATCCCAGTAGTCTTATTTCTGACACCCAATTTTTTTTGTTTTCCAAATGGTGATTTTGCTCATATTACCCATATTAGGACCCACTTTACCCTTTATGAATGGGGTAATTTTCATTTGGACCCCCTGAGGTTTGGTCTATATCATTTTTAATCCAAAAAATTCGAGACTTTGCATATGTCTCCCATGTACTATAGAAAAAATCAATTTAAGGACAAATTATCACTTATATGACCAATTTGTCCTTCATCCTTTTTTTTTTACATTTTAAGGGTTAAAGTTTATTAATTTGCAAAAAGAGACCCTCATTCCCAAATCCCCATTTCTTTCTTCTTCTTCTTCAATGGTTCCATTTGATTCTAAATCTCTATTTTTCAAACCCAACTTGAGGATGGTTCTGAACTACGCCATGTGGTATTCATCTTCAACTCAACCCAAAATGTTGGTGATTTGATTTTTTTTTTTTCTTCCTTTCTTGACCTACATTAGCTCCCATCTTCAAACCCTAATTGGGAGAAGAAAGAAGCTCAAGAGTTGTTCATAGCTGGAATACAATTCCAAGTCTACCTTCTGTAGGTTATGTGCTCCATCAACGGCAACCTTTACATAAGTACAGCTTTTCAATACGTTCTTGATGAACGATCTTAGCCATCCAACCACCTGTGTCCTGAGAAAGTGCTATGAATTTAACATCAATGTCACAGGATTCTGAATTTTAGTTCAGACTAAAACACTCAAGAATTCTAAATTTCAAAATTTTATGAGTGATTAGTTTCCGGTTGATCTTCTGGAGCTTCCGAGGTTTAGATGAACCGTGAACGCTCTTTGTTCTTTGACAATATAAGAAACCCAAGTTACCCAGCATTAGAGCTCCAAGGTCGAAATTCGAGGTTTCTAAACCAGATCTAGGAACAGAGAATTGGCAACTAGAATTTGAGTGAGTCACCGAGTTACATTAAACTGGTTTTAATGCTCGTTTTCTCTTTTCCAGCGAGGGAGGAGTGGTGGTTACTGGCCGTGGGAGGGATGGTGAATCGAGATTTGGTAAAAATTAAAACTTAAAATTTCTTGTAAATTTAAAAAACTTAAGTGAGACTTGGTTAAAATTAAAACAAAAATTTTCCTTTAAGCCATGGGCAAAATGGTTATTTTATTTGAAAATTAACAGGAAAAACAATAATAAGTAAATTATAAATTTCTCCAAATTGCCAATGTAAACTGTGGAAAAGGAGTAATTGTTGTCACTTTAGTGGGCTGACAATAATTTTGACCAAACTTAAATGGACAACAATAAAGAAAACTCTACATATTACTTAAGAGAACAAATTATATTTACACACCTTATTTTCTAAACAATTACATTTACACTTTTGGAAATCATTCTATTACAAATGTCCCCCTACACTTGACATTGTTAGTTTCAACCAGAAAAAAGAAGAACGAAAAAAAAAAAAACCCTTAGTCGTAGTATAACTTTAAAATATGAAAAACACATATAAAAGTCCATCAATTTTTAGTGTGAATCGACTTTGTTTAAGGAGACCTTTTAGGAAATTGCATAGAGAAATATTTGTTGGCAAAACGACATGATTATAACAATTAATGAATATAATAAAAAAAATATATGTTTCCACTTTTTAAGGATTTGAAATAAAGAAGGATAATATTGAAAATTTTAAAAATATAACATTATTCAATAAGGATATCTGATATGGTTATTGTTAATTCAAAACATAAAAGTGTAAACATAATAAAATAAATTAGTGAGGATATAAACTATAATTGTCTTAAAAATAAGGGGTGTAAATATAATTTGTTCTATTTATTTAAAAAAAATGACCAAAATAAGTCAAATTATTTAAAAGTACTATTTTTTGGACAATACCATATTATTTGGAAATACAATCATATTGTTTGTGTCCGTTGAACTTTAGATATGAAGGACTTACTATAAAGTTACTGGATTGGTTCTAATTCGAACTTGTAACCAATGAAGAAATTAAAATCTTTGTCTTTCGGCTATTGATATGCATGACCCATCAAGGTCAACCTTAAGCCTCAAGGCCTCAAGCATCATTGCACTATCGTCTGCCAACTGCCCAAGCCCATGACGGAGAACTATTCTCCTTTCTTCATTTTTTTTTTCATTTTTTAAAATAAAATAATAAAAATGACTGCTTTCATGCCTTTATGTTTTTTTTTTAAATAATATTCTACAAAATTTTATTTTAATACATTTATTTAAATTATTGTCCAAAATACACTTCTTATGAAGGCATTAATTAATTACCCTCTCCAAGAAGAAAAAAAAATTAATAAAAAAAGGTTATATTTTCATAACTTAAATTGTAGTAATATAATTAAGGGTAAATATCACTTACCTCCCATCTTAGTTGGACAAATAGCACTTACACCCCCTCTTAGTTGGATAATATCACTTACCTTCCATCTTACCTGGTAAATATATCAAACACCTCCCTTCTGTTAATTTTCTCAGTTTAATTTAACTTTTACCATTAAATATTTTTCTAAAACTCCAAATTACCCTTGGTTAAAAATATATATTTTTATTTTAATCACCATAATAGTTAAAATACTAAATCACCCTCAATTAAAATAATTGTTAAAAACCAAAACACCATAGTTAAAATCCAAATTATCTTTAATTATTAAAAGCCCAACATACCCTTAAAAAAAAAAAAAATTGATCAAACAATTAAAAAAACCCAAAATAGTAGTACGTGTTTAATTTTATCAACATACCCTTGTTTTTTTTTTAATTGCATTTTTTATTTACTTAGATAGTAATACGTGTTTTTTTAATTGTTTGATAAATTTTTCTAAAAAAAACAAGGTATGTTGGACTTTTAGTAATTAAAGATAATTTAGGTTTTAACTATGGTGTTTTGATTTTAATAATTATTTTAATTGAGGGTAATTTAGTAGTTTAACTTAGGGTGATTACGATAATTTAGGGTTTTAAAACAAATATTTTTAGCCAAGGGTATATTGGGGTTTTATAAAAATATTTAACGGTAAAAGTTAAATTTAACCAAAAAAGTTAAAAGAGGGGAGGTGTTTGATACATTTGCTAGGTAAGTGATATTATCAGACTAATAGGGGGTGTAAGTGCTATTTGTCCAGCTAAGAGGAGAGGTAAGTGATATTTACCCTATAATTAATTAACAAAATATAAAGAAAGAGAGAGTAGGTGTGTGTACATTGTGAAGCATGCAGGTAAGGGTCTTAGAGGCTATGCCTCTTTATGCTGCACAACCTTGATTAAGAACTTGATCTTATAAAAAATTTAAAAAAAAAGTTTAAAAGAAGGATTTAACCATGTAGTAATTAATGATATATCATTCTCAGACAAGGTAATTAGTGGTGGATGTAGAATTCACAAGAGGTGTTTTTGAATAAGAATTAATAAAATAAACAACAAATGAAGTGATTAAGAAAAAACTAAAATGATAAAAAGTTCAAACAACAATTATTTTTAGTATTAATTCTCTCAATTGATCATTGATTCGAAGACAAAAACTTTAATTTCAAGTAGATTGATTATGGTCATTGAGAATCAGTCATCTAACAACCAATATTTCATACATTTTTTAATAATTTTCATATTCATTATTTGAGTTATTTCATTATTCAGCAAACATAATTTTCGAATCAGTCATATGAGTTATACATATTAATTGAATTAAATATTAAAGACCCAATCCCTATTCAATAGATCCAAAAAAGTTTTGTTTAATTTGAACTATGATATACATTCTCATAATAAACCTCTAGGGGGGACATGAATCGAGATTAAACACAAACAGAAATACGGGGAAAATCTAGATTCAGATTATAGATCATCTTTTACACAAAAACGGAATCGAGATTTATGGGTAGGGGTGAACGAGATTTCAAAAAATAACTTGCCATCACCACGCGATCAAATAGTTTTTAGGATGAATCCATAGATTTCATTTCACAACCAAACACTAATTAAATTAGACTCATAATAAACTCCCTAAGACATTGATTATCTATTTGATGATACTAATTTTTCACTTATATTATAAAAAACAATAAATAAATATTTTAATTGATTAGTTATTGAATTAATCATCAAACAATAGGTGTATTGTCTAAATACTAGTCCAATGACATAATGAATATGAAAAATATATAAATACCAGAGAATTAAATAAGTGAATTAATTATTCAGAGCCTCACATAAATCAAATTTCTATAAATCTTTATCGAAAACCAAAATTAGAACTGTGATTTCCTCTTATTGTGGTGTGTAATACATTATAAAAAAGAATGCCTCAATTCTTATAGAGGTTTTTTTTAGAGTTTATATATTTTTCAATTTTGTTATTTATGTTGTTATTTTTAGTAATGCAATTTTTCCAATTCAGTTGTTTTATTTATTTCTCATTGTTTATTCAGTTTCCATTATTCCTCATTGCCTCTAGTTATTTACATTATCCTTTTCGCCAATGTGGCTGTTTCTAATTTTGTTGCTTTCCACTTCACATTTTTCCTCGGATGTTTGATCATAAGAGGAAATGAAATATTTGGCTATTGAATGGAGATATTTTAGGAAAATGCTTCAAATTTGAATTTAATCAATCCTCCAGTTTTGAGCATGGTTCTTTGATATGGTTGAGCTTGTTTTTTATATAAAAATGTGGTGTTGCGGCTTTGAACTGTTATTTTCCTCGACTTTATATCTAAACACTCCAATATGTCTCTATAGCACAAAAATAATAAATAATAAATAATAACAATTATAAATAAACAAACAATTAATCTCATTAAAATAGAAATGAATTAATATAATATTATACAATTAAACAACTTGTAAAATTCTCCGATTTAAGGCTTAAGTACAATGTGCATCAAGTCTGGTAGTATTTACTCTTCCTTGTTACCATTGATTGATGCAACAAACGAAACCAAATGAAATGCTGGTCCAAACTCCAATGGGAAGGTCTTGGGTTTGCACCCATCCAACAACACTTATATTAGTGATATTCTATTTCTACCCCAGTATAAATATAAAAATTGCAGGTTATAAAAAAAGAAAAGAAAAGAGAAGAAAGAAAGAAAGAAAGAAAGTAGAGAAGAGAGAAAGAAAATAGATAAAGATTGTAACCGTCTCAAATAAATTCATTCTGCTGGATTAGCCTAGCCTAGCCAATCCAATCCAACTCAAGACTCAAGTACTCAAGTACTCAAGTACTCAAGTGTTGTTGTTGCCTTTTGGAATGTAGAGAAGAGATACCCAAACTGGGAGATGCATCATTATTCCACCGATACATTCAATTTCATATGTTTATTACTTTATTTTGTCAAATGGATTGATTCTGATCTAATGGCTACAGTACAGAAACTAGAAGGTGGTGGGTCGAAAAACATCTTTAGTCAAAAAGGGGGACCAGGTGCATTTAATATTTATTATTATTATTAATAACTAAAATCTTTTTGATAACAATTAATGATTAATTAGACAAATTAAGGGGCATAACCAACCCTCTACCATTATGGTTAAATAATTTAAACTCGTATTTCAAAACATACCCTTAGTAGTATAGAAGGACTCGATCACAAGGGACTATCATGTACATAAAGCCAAATTGAGGTTTCAATATATTCGTATCATATCATATATCATATGGATTGGCCTTCGATAGGTTAAAAAAAGAAAAGAAAAGAAAAGAAAATTACAAGGGTTCTAATTTGGTTACAAAATAGTCATTCTCATGAAACATAAATCTCATCTACATTGGTGTTTGGTGTTTTTCTTCTGCCAACAAATTATTTTGTCGTATTAACTAACTTACACTGTCCATATAAGAGTAGAGTAGAGTAGGGAGTAGAGTAGGGACTAGCTAGGGACCATATGAACAAGGGCGATTTAGAAGTAGAACCTTTGACAATTTTTAAAGGGGAGTTGAGTACCCACCATTCCATTCCATTCCATTCAAAATGACGTTTGATATTTGACATTTGACTAGTAGAGTTTATTTTTTTTATTTTTTTTTTTTTGGTAACAAAGGCGGGGATGTGAACCCACAATCTCTTTTTTTTTTTTTTTTTTGGTAACAAAGGCGGGGATGTGAACCCACAATCTCTCTAGTCTCTACTGAGAGAGAGGTGAGATTCTTAACCATTCTACTAACCCTCCGTTTGGATGATGGAGAATTATTAGATGATCAGCTAAACAACATGGTTGCTTTGATTCTCCGGGCTAAAACTAAAAGCCTTCCTTTCAAAATCACAGATCAACGCTGTTCTAAGCGATTCCAGCTTCGAATCGGCCGATCCTGGAAAACAACGACCAACGGGGGGTCCTACTTTGCCCGGAACTTAATTTTGGTGGGTCTTGACCTAACGGCTAGAATCCAACGTCTCTCTCTGTCTCCCCCCTTTTCTTTCGTTCTCTCCCTCTCACAGTCTCACCAAACCCAGAAGAAATTCATCTTCAGCTTTCGTCCCATCTACGGGGTGGTGGTAAAGTAGTAATTGGCAAGGTTTCTTTCTTTCTTTCTTTCTTTCTTTCTTTCTTTCTTAATCATAATAAATAACAATAACAATAAAATCTTCAGTTTTTTTGTGAGGTCGCCGTGCCTAAAAACGGCTTCTGCATTTGCAACCACAATCCAAAAGTGGCATCTCCCAACGTCAAGAGGTAAGGTAAGCGTGTTTTTCTTCTTCTTTCCTTAATTTTAGCTCTCCTTCCCTGTTCGTTTTGATTTATTATCACCTCTCTTCTGTTCAATTTGCTTGGTTGGTGGAATGCCAAATTAGGCAAAGTGGGCATTAGTCAATGATCAGAACCAGCGGTTTTACGTTTTCGGTTCCTGAATTACCTCCATTGATTTTGCTCCCCCCCCTCGTTCCTTTATTTGTTAATCGTTTCCTCCATATATTCTTTGGTTTTTTTCGCACAATTCCCTTATTTTGTATTGAGAGAAACAAGAGCACATATGGAAGTTAATAGTCTTCCTCCGTCTCAACCGTCCTTGCTTTTTTGGCTTGGAATGGATTCCTTCTCACTGGATTTCTCTCTTCCAGGCAAGGTTGAATCCAAGAGAAGAAGAATAAATAAGGCGACTGCTTGATTCGAAAGAACCCCAAAAAAAAAAACACAAAAAAAAAAAAAAAAAAAAAAACAAAAAGAAAACATGGCGTCTTCTCAAGTCCAAGTGGCTTCCGCTCATTTCGGCTGTGTTCTCAGGGATCACAATTGGCGTCACGTAGACAAAGAAAGAGAAAGCAGCAGCAGCAACAACAACAACAATGTTCGAGCCCAGCAGCAGCAGCAGAAGCTGTCTTCCTTGGAGAAGAATCTCAAGGTCTTAGTCAGGGATCACCTCCATTCCCACATTGCCCTCTCTGGCTCCAGAGGTTCCGTCTCTGCTTCGGATGAGAACAACTCTGGAAACCAGGTCGACAATCGGGAGAAGAAGGATCATAGTTTTACGTCTCAGAAAAGCACAAGGCGAAGGGATGATGATGAAGAAGAAGAAGAAGAAGAAGCACAGGTTGAGGTTGAGGATGATGAGTCTGCTGCACCCCTGGCGAGGAAGCAATCACGGGTAATTGATCGGTGGGCCACCCGTCAAGCACGGCAGATCAACACCACCTTGGAGAGGCAGACACATGAGCGAGAGCTCATGGCCCTCTCCAATTCTCACCCTGTTTCTACCGTGGCATCGACGTTCCTGGCAGATAGTCCCCGAACCACCACAGATAGCCCTTGTGCTCCATCCGAGAGCTCCGTTGATCTTCCGAATCTGCACGCTTCTTCCCTCGTTCGAAAGTGGAGAGATTTCGAGGCAGAATCCAAGCTCACATCAGGAAACAACGGCAGTTTGAGTTTCAATTCGGATTCAACTATTATTAGCAGCGGTGATAGGCTCAATTCTGGTTCTGGAACCAGCAATATTGATAATGCCTCCTCCATTGAGGAGGACCCATCACCACGCTCTGAGGTTTGCGATTCCGGAGACGAAATATTTGAGACTCCTCCGGCTCAACAAGACTCATTTGCAGACTGGGATTCCGAACAGAACACTCTTTCCACTCCAAGGGAGAGGGAAAATCGATCCCAGGTGCAAGTGCAGGTGCAGGTGCAGGTGCAGCGAGTTTCAGATGTTGGAGAAAGCGAGAGACTCAGAGTGGTAGATATCATTAGAAGACTGACCTTGGGGAAACCAATAAAAATAAAAACACGCACTTCCTCAATGAACTCTTCTTCAATGGATGAAACTGAAGACCGGGAGCTGCCCACCGTGATTGACCCTGAACCCGAACAACAAAGAGAACAGAGGAGAACCGGCTTCGTGAAGAATGCTGCTGGCAAGAGCCCCAGTCTCAGAGGGAGGCAAGCGATGATGAACTTGCTGAAGCAAATAGAACGTCAAAGGCAGTGGGAGCTCAATCAACTGGCGGAACGCAGGGCTGTATCTCGATTCCCACAACGGGGACGCATCCAGGTGAGAGCAGAGATCCTTTCCTTTCCTTTCCCTTGATCGTTCATTCGCATTTTATGCCATTATTCATTATTGTGTGTCAGTCTTGTCAATATATTTTTGGAGATTTCCTTCCCTTTCGATCTGACAGACCGATTCTGTAATATATTTCTTTCCCGGGTTGTTCATTCACAATCACTCTGTAAATAATTTTTTCGATCGGGAAAAGATATGCTTCCGCTTATACAAAATAATTAACAGCTGTATCCCTCTCTCCTTATTCAGTCGATGCTTAAGCTCAGATTCCTACAACGGCTAGCTGCATCTCAACACCAACAGCGTACACCTTCAGCGGCATCTGAACTGGGTAGCTTACAGCCAGCAACTAGCATCTTCGCACTAAGGTACAACTACAACCTTTCCCCTGGTAATGCCTTTGAATCATTCATTCATATGCACATTGCTTCTTATTTCGCTCATGTGGTTTAGTTTCTCTTGCATCGTCATCTTCATCATCATTGTTTTAAAAAGTAATAACTTCTTGGAAGGATATTGAATGAATGATTCATGAATGTGCTGCCAGAAATGAATGAATTTATTGGGTTATCACTTGAGGATTTGGAAAATCTCCATACATTTCTGGGTTCATCAGCCTGGTGCTTGGACAATTGTTATGGTTATGTTCCGCTTTTGGTTCTCCCATTCAAGCTTTTTTTTTGGTCGTGTTGCATTTATCTGTTTGAAAAACTGAAATAGAATGGGAAAAATAATAGCCTGTTAGCTGAAATTGTCATTATATCTGCATGAAGCAGAATGAGTGCAGAAAACTTTGAGTACTAATATTACAATTTAGGTGGCTTTACTCATAGAAAATATACATAGAATATTGTTGTGGCTTTGCTCATAGATAATATACATAAAATAATGCTTTACTCATTGGGAATATACATAGAATATGGTTTTAATACGTTTCTACGTGTCGTAGTACGTAGGACATCTACATCAAGAATATGGGCTTGATAAGTGCCAAAGTATTATAATGGACGTTTCTTCTATTAATTCTTCCCACCAAATGCCATATAAAGTTGAGTCGTCCTTGTACATTCAGTTCTGGGTCATCTGCATAGCTTGTACATGAACTCTCTTTTACATATTCTGGGAGAGAGTTAATTTGTACCATTAAGAACTAAATGCAAAGGATCTTGACCAAAAACAGGCAGAAATTCAGTGCCAACAAATATGCTGGAGACGTCCATAGTGAAGAATCTAGAGATAGCTCCAATTCTCACACACAGCTACCCAATGACAGCAAAGATTCAGAATATTCTGGTGCTTCCAATCAGCTTGCAAATGAAGAAGTTCATCAGCAGATGGGTACAACTGAGCAAGAAAGCACACTCCCAGTACACCATTCAATACCTTCAGCTGGTGAAGCTCTGCAAGAAGAAGATCATAGTTCAGATCATGCATGGCAAGGAAGAATCTTATTGGGTAGCAATCTTGTCCAGGAATTAAGTATCAACACAGAAACAACCTCACGTGACCTCGAAGGGAGTGGGGCAACAGAAAAACCAGAGACTGATTCCCAACAGCTTGCTCGATCTACTAATGGAACCTGGATGGATGACCTTTCACATCCACAAAGAAATTGGAGAGGTTCAGTGCAATCATGGTGCGAAGATTTGCTTTCACATAATTCAGAAAATGGGGAAATTAATGTAGTGATGGATGAACTCGAAGCCGGCATGCAGGAGCTTGCAGGAGGTGTTGGTTCTCACTCACAAGATTGGAGACATTCAAGGCAAGAATGGTACGAGGATGCGCCTGAAAATAAATCTGAAGATGGGGAGAGGAATTTTGTTGTGGTTGACCAACAATCTGATACATGGCAGCTTGAAGGATCCACTGAGGGAACCTGGTTGGATAATAGAGCTTACCCACAAACATATTGGAGCGAGCAATCATGGTACCAGAATGTGCTTGAAACTAATTCAGAAAATGGAGAAATGAATGTAACAGATGAACAGGATCCAGATTCGGGGCATCCAGTTGGATCCATCAATGGAAACTGGCAACGCAATGTTTCTCGCCCAACTAGAGATTTGAGACGTTCCAGGCAGGAACGGTACCAAGAAATGCTCGAGAACCGTTCAGAAAATGGGGAAATTCAAGAGCTTCTTCAGAGGTATTGATATCTGGTATTGATTGTGTAATGTATTTTCTATTCATTTGATAATTCCTAAAGGTAAGCTCAAATATCTAAAACTTGTATCTATCATGTGGCAAATTTTGTTGATAGTGTCAAAGGTTAAATCTAGCATTCTGCACTACACCCACCAACTAGGCTTGAAAAAACTGGTACAAGATTGGAATTGCCTTCAAAGAGTTCACTGCTACAACCATATGAAGTCTTTACAACTTGCTTGTCTTTCATATTCTTTTAGACCTTGGTGGTTCTTCTCTGCTATCTGTGACTTGGCTACTGTTTAAATCATTAGTATTGGATCCAATTCACTATTTAATGATTATATATAGATGCTTTTGAAATTCATAAACTCAATTTTCAAATTAGAATTCACATTCATTTTAATAGAAATCTTCGTGGCCAATCTTTTAATGCTCATGCATCTTGCCTTTAACTATGCAGAAGAAGTGTATCAAATTTCCTTGCCAGTGACTTTAGAGAGACAATGGACCAAATGATAAAGTCTTATTTACAAAGACAAAATCACCGGCCAGAAAGTATAGGAGGAGAAGAGAATCACTTTGAGAGTCCACATCTGGGAGCAAGTGATTCTTCTAATCATTTTGCATCTACATCATTTAACCTCCCTTTGTCTACTTCATACAACCTCCCTTTACCATCTCAGCTCAGAGCACAGGCCTGGTATCAAGATCTTGAAGTCATGGAAAACTCTGATCAAGTTCCATCAAGTCAATCTACATCAGTACAGCCATTCCCATCTCGCTGCCAAGACAATCCACAGTCAGCCATAATTCATCCTTCGGTTGTGAGTTTCCTTCGTTAACCTATTAATGGCCTCGTTATGAAAGTCCTCATGTTATTATAGATAGGTGATACAACATTTTGTGACCAATGGATACAGGAAATTGATCTCATATCTGATTTGAGAACGCATATACTACAGCTTCATAATGAAATATTTGAACTGCGGAGATCAGTGGTAAGCTGCCTGGACATGCAGAACAACTTACAGCACTCCATCAAGAAGGAGGTCACTGCTGCTGTTTATAATTCAGGTGAGCTGAAGATGAGATGTTGTATGCTTCATCTCTCAATCTAAAACTGTAAGGTTTTTAATATAATTTCATTTACAAGAAATTTTCTTCAGAACCCTCTTGGCCTATGACTTCAGATCGATTTTCATATTTCAGTCTTCAGTTATTGGTTGTCGTCATGTATGATGCATATGTTGATGTCAACAACCTTGATTCTAGGCCTCACCTCCATTTCTGTCATGGAATGAAATGAAGAATTACATGATCACACACCTAATGGACACATACAACTCAAAAGAAGTGTGTTTGTGCTCCCTTAGCTCTTCCCCATCCCCCAACTGAATTCATGGATCCTATTTCTCCTATCTTGTTCATTCGAAGCCATAAAAGATTCCAGTCCTAAGTTGTCATGTCTTTCCTTACCATTTTCTTCCATGGTTATTCTTGGCCTATCTCTAGGTCCTTTGATCACTCGAATTTAGATAGATCACTTCTCTGAACTACATTCAAAGGCCTCTATTGCACATGCTCGTCACCTTTCGTAGCAGTTCCTTTTAACTTCTCCTCATGAATATGGCCAAAATTCCATGTTGCTCTAATATCCTCATTTCAGCCTCATGAAGTTTATTAAAATGTCTTTTATTTACTACCCCACATTCATTCGGCCCTTTACATCATTACTGGTTGTGTTACTGTTCCACAAATTTTCTGTTTGGGTTTCAAAGTGACAAGTTGATCAAACAACAACACTCTGGATGCACTCCTTTGTTTCAGCTTGTGCTCCCTTAAACAAATGCGATTTACGTATACATTATAGGTTGAACATGTTCTACCTCTATTATCAAGTCAATTTGATTTGTTATCTCATGAACTATATCATAGTAAGACCTATACTTTTGCAATTGCAGTTCATGGAGGAGAGGCAATAGAATTGTTCAACTGGGTACCAATAAGAAAGGGCAAGTGTTGTATCTGCTATGAAATGCAGGTTGACTCACTTTTGTACAGGTGCTTAAGAACCCCTTTTCCCCTTGAGAAGTTACTAAGTTAATAGATTTCTGGCTTTTCCTATTTTAACTGATTCCCACCCGCAAAATCTTGTTCAGATGCGGGCACATGTGTACCTGTTTCAACTGTGCCCATGAGTTGCAGTGGAGCAGTGGGAGATGTCCAATATGCCGAGCTCCAATACTGGATGTCGTGAGGGCATACTCGAATGCCTAGATTGGTGGAGAAAGTGGTCCATGGTCTGGAGGACCATCTATTTTTGACAGAGATCCATTTAACTTGATCCGAGTTAGACAGTGGATGATGATATGTTTAAGTGAGCAGTTTAACACATCAAAACATGTGTAATTCTGGCTAATGTTATTTATCTTCTGTACAGTGCGGAATATTGTATTTGCAACAATGGACTTCTTTAGTTCTCCCTCCAGAAGCAAATACAAATTCTGTTTGTGGAGTCTGAGAATAAATGAAACTGCGTCCATTGTTGAGTTTGAGAAGATCAAATGCCAGCAATTTCTCTCACTCTCTCTCTCTCTCTCTCTCCCCCCACCCCCCCCCCCCTCTTTTTCTTTCTTCCTTTCCTATCATGTAATGACAAGAAATTATGGCTGGTGTCTGAAAATTTCCAGAAAAATTTTAGTCTCATCATTTTTGTCATGTTCAAGACCACTATGGAGTTATGAAAAACAGAGTTTTCATTTAATAAAGGAACAGACTCTTACAAACACAAAAACAAGATTAGCTGACATAAGACGAGATGGAATTTAACAATTGATTATAAACAGAAGCTATAAGCATGCAGACTCTCTGAGCCATATCCCTCTAGATTTCTCGAAGAGGTCACCTGCTGCAAAGGTTCTGAATAAATTGGCTTACATCCTATGCTAGGGAAATTTGAGGTCACCTGTACTTCAAAAGGAGCAAATAACTTGTACGTTTCAATGCTTAGAGGTTTTGGCCTTTGTGGATGACATGCATGCCTATCATTCTTCACATTTTTAACCTATGAGCCCAATGGAATGGGCATTTGATCTACTACTACCTTCATCTTTAGTTGTATGAGATTGAGATTAGATTATATGTATCATGGATCTGAACCCTTTTCAGGTACATTGACAGAATTGGATGTCAAGACTTGACCACTGGTAGGGCCCACATCGTCTCAGTTTAAATTGTATGCAAAGCGGTGAGTGCTGAAGTTAGGGAGTTGCAGCCTTGCTTGAGCTGATTTTGTACTTGGCCACTTCAATCACTTTGGATATTCAAATTCTTTTGTTGGGTAGTGATAAAAGCATTGGATAGATTCTGATGGTTGTGTTTCTTGTTTGACAATATGATCAGTTGCCACATTTTCAAATTGGCAAGCCGACATAGGAACCAGTTTTTCCACAAGGTGCAATTTCTTATTTCTGTGCCTTCAATTGGCAGTTTCCTCAATGTAGCAGAAATCTATCTTTTCTTTAAATTTTTCCAAAGAAATATTTTCCACTGTTATGTAGTGCAATTGAAATTCTCATATGATCATGGCTGGCCAGTGTAGAATTCACACCTGTCTGTCTATTGGAGGAAGTTGGGGAGCCTTGGACTGGGTGGGCACTGGGCAGGCAGAGAGTTGAAGAGGGATTCAGATACAATGTTCCACGGTAATTAACTTGTTGGAAACCCATAAAATAGAAATCTGCAAATGATTGGAATGCCACCACCACTACCAGTAATATCTTTCTTGATACAGACAAATTAAGAATTGTCGGAAATTAATTGCAGTAGAAAAACAATAGCAATATGTACACTTGGTTTGGGACTTTGGGCTGGGGCTAACCGCTAACCTAACTTTAAAATGTTAGCTTGGGCTGGGAGCCTGGGACGCATTCGGCCATTCCTCCCTTCCTTAATTTGCTAGGCAAAGAGAAAGTTGTGTTTGTGCATACTATACCTCTATACCTCCCGAAATCGCGTTGGTGTTTCAGCCATGGACTCTCCTGGCTTGGTCGGATGAGACATAGCACACACGTTGCCCTTCATACTGGGATTTGGTGGTGGGAGAACGGTAAATCGGGGGAAAGAAGAGGAGGAAGAAGGGAGGCCTAACCGAGTAAGTGATCTCTACCCCTCGATCCAAATTCAATTAAACTCTTTCTTTCCCGTCTCTCCATTGTTTGAAAAACTCCATTCTTCTACTGAGACAAATGATAGTAAACAAATATATTTCTTCGTATTTATGCGAATTCCGAGCGAATTTTCAGATGTGCTTCTGTAAATAAATATATTTCTTCGTATTTATGCGCAAACCCGGTTCAAATTTCTACTGAAAACGATCAAAACTAGCAACTCGATACCGAATTTCAATCAAAAGTTGATCTTTTGAAGAACGGGCTTTGCCCAGATAAATTAATTCGTGCTTTGGACTCTACAAACAATTTGAACGCGGCGGGGCGGTCAAGATTTTCAAATGGGGCTTCTTGTCAGAAACGCTTCCACCACACTTGGATAATTCTGAAGTTGGGTATGGTGGGAAATATTCAGGAAATGGATTTCTTTTGCACTGAAATGATAAAGGCGAGTCTGTCATCTGCAGAAAAAGCTTTGGTTCCGGTGATTGATTCATTTGTTAGAAATCAAAGGCTGGCAGAAGCTTCAAGGTTTTCCGAGGTGATGAAGTTGGATAACTATGCCCCTTCAATCATTACCCATAATGTTATGGTAGGTTCTCTTGTGAAGGACAGGAGTGATTTTCAGTCTGTTTTGTTCTTTTATAAGGAGATGGTTAAAGCTGGGGTCGTTCCCAGTACTTATACATTAAATCATTTGTTGGAGGCACCGTTCCAAGCCGATAGAATTACCTCTGCCAAGAGCAATTCAGAAGAATAAGCATGAAAGGCTGTAGTCCTAATAGCTGCAATTGGCATAAATCAATTTGCTCGATTCTGTGTACAGAATTACCAGTTTTTATGAGGTTTTAGTTTAAAAGTTGGGCCAGATTAATTAGAACTGGTGGAGAAATGGAAGATGATACTTGTAAATGCTAATGAAACTAGATGACAATTAGTTTGTTTGGATGTTTACGATGCCTTTAGTGACCAACGAAAATGATATGATTAACTAGTAGTCAGCAGCATCTAGATGGATTGTCTATTGATTTGAGTGATCTTGTAGTGGGTGATAATGCACCTCTATACACTATCGCTGAGAACTTGTGTCAATATGACTAGGGGGTGATCTTGTTTTTATTCAATGATGTTTTGTTTGTATTAGAAGAAATCATCATCTAATAGATACTCTTCCCTTTTCTTAAAATAATTTGGATCAGCTGCCCCATATGTTGCCGTTAGAGAAAGCTTTTAGTGCTGCTGTATCTGCTCTTGGGAAAGAGAACAAAGATGGGGAGGTTGCTTGTGATGGAAAGGGAATTTTCAGTGTGGCTTGTGTTTGGTGGTGAGTTGTTGCTTGGTGCTTGAAATCCAATGTCGTTGAATTGCATGCAATCATGTACCACTTTCCTTGCTAAAGTAGCGATGCCTAATTTTTCATTTTCTTTTTCTGCATTGGTAAAGGATGTTCAGAGTATCTGGGCATGACAGAGTCTGTGTGTGGGATGGGGGCTTGCCACAATGGCATGCTTCAGGTTTTGATGTTGAATCCAGCATATCTGGAGATGCAATTTTGAAGGTTAATGCTGCTAGTGAAGTGACAGAAAATTTGGGACAAGCCGTTAATTTACCCATCTAGACATGAAGTTATACTCTTGCTTTGTGTGTGACATAGTTTGTCCTATGCAATTACATTATTTGCTTTTACGTCTCGTATGCTACTTTATCATTCTTTTGGTGTACTTGTCACTTATCTGCCAATAGTGAACACTATAGTTGTTCCAGGTAACAAATTCTATATCTCAGATGTTGAATTTACTGGATTCAAGGCCCTCTTTTTAAGTTGCTTCCTCGATTCTCCCAATCCTCGGGAATTCTTCTCCTCTTTTTTTTTTATTTGTTGTCCTCTCTCTTTTTGGGTGGGGTGGGGGGGGTGGGAGTAGGTAATAAGATGGCATAAAATAATGAGGAGCTAAAATTGGCTTTTAGGAAGATCTCATATCAATAGCTGTCCATTTTGTTATCTTACATTGGAATGTTTGAATTGTCATGTGATGCTGAACATGTTCAATAGTTGTTTACCTTGCTTACATTAAATTATTCAAAGACTTAAATGTGCAATTCCGGGACTGCATTCTGCTGGTGATGAAATTGACTGTGGTCAACTGAAAAACAAAAAAAAGGTTACTGCTGTAACCAACTGGTTTCTTTAACACATCCTAGATTTCGTTGGTGACAAATTTCCTTTCTCAGACAGAACCTTCAAATGTGCTTTGGTATTTATACCTAGTAATTTCATCTCAGATGGATTTTGATTCTTGAAATTCGACCACTTGGTTTTAGCTAGCTTACTTCAAAATTGCAAGATAGAAAATCCCCAACAACTAAGAACTTCTCTGTTTGTCCTATTTGCTTTCATTTTTTTTTACTTAATAGCATTCTCCTTTCTGCAGGTTGCCCCAATTACATTTAAGACAAAGTTTCAGAGACATCTTATATTGGAATGTTTGAATTGTCATGTGATGCTGAATATTTTCAATAGTTGGTCACCTTGCTTACATTAAACCATTCAAAGACTTAAATGTGCAATTCTGGACTGCATTCTGCTGGTGTTGAAATTGACTGTGGTCAACTGAAAAACAAAAGAAAGGTTACTTCTCTAACCAACTGGTTTCCTTAACACATCCTAGATTTTGTTGGTGACAAATTTCCTTTTCTCAGACAGAACCTTTAAATGTGCTTCGGTATTTATAGCTAGTAATTTCATCTCGGATGGATTTCGATTCTTGAAATTCGACCACTTGGTTTTAGCTAGCTTACTTCAAAATTGCAAGATAAAAAATCCCCAACAACCTAGAACTTCTCTGTTTGTCCTATTTGCTTTCATTTTTTTTTTTACTTAATAGCATTCTCCTTTCTGCAGGTTGCCCCAATTACATTTAAGACAAAGTTTCAGAGACATCTTGTCTGGACACTTAAACAGGTCTGGTTTTCATCTAGACTAACTGTTTACTGTTGGGAAACAATATATATATATATATATATATATATATATATATATATATATATATATATATATATATATATATTATATATATATATATTTTGGATGAATAAAGAAGTCATTAACCAAAAGAGGGGGGGGGGGGAATACAAATTGCACCAAGGGCCCAGCCCAACCAAAAGGAAGAAAATAACAAGGATTGAAAAACTGCAACCAGCCCAAAACAAACAAAATCAGAAAATAATAGGTACCCAAAGCAATCTCTGATGAGAAGTCCCCATGCACTTTGGGTACTTCTAATAATAAGGAGATCTGGCCTACCTGTAGATTAACATAACATGCACTTTGGTTTAAGGTGCAAATTGTGAGTGATATATCGAGAAAACATGGAGTTCTGACTTAGGTCTCCTCCAGAAATATTCTAGACCTCAAAGAAGTTGAAATACAATGGTTGTTCACATGTCAAAGTGTGTATTTCATTGTCGAGTTTCTAGGGTTTTCTTTGATCTTTTTCCTTTGTTGTTATATCTTTTTTTACTCTTTCCCTCTTCCATTCTTAATCTAATCTATCAGAGTTTCTCTTTTTAATGTATTATTTTTTTTTGGGGGTGGGGGGAGGTGTTAGGGGGGGGGGGGGCTGTGAAGCAGTGTTGTAAAAGGGTCTATTAAAGTTACTGATATAGAAAAGGTGCAAGTCATGATGCAAACTTGATGAAGATATTTGAGGTTTCAGTCTGTCTGTTGATATAAATACTATAGTTTTATTTGTTTTTTGGCCAAGTACTATAGTTTTATTTGAAATGGCATACCTGATAACTATTTGATCTGTCAGGGTATTTTTATTGATTTTATGCGGTTCAGAGTGCTTTTCACGTCAATCCTTTGAATCACACTTTTTTATTGTATTACACCAAGTGTTGAGATGTCAAGAAACATTATATAGATAAACTCAACGTAACAGAAATTAAGATGTCAAGATAGATGAATGACAAAACTAGTAAAGATAAATTAAGGTATGATCATATTAGAATCAGCTTGAGAGTATCTCTAGTAAATGATAAGTTGAGAAAGTCCTTTGAGGTGGCATGACCATGTTCGACAAAGGCCTTTAAATGCTCCTCCTATATGGAGGAATGATTTAATTCAAGTTGAAGGAACTAAAAGAGCTGAGGGCAGACCTATAATAATATTAGAAGTTGTGAGGAAATACATGCATGGCTTAGGCCTTATACCTGTATGAGAGGTATTGACTGTTGTCTTGACTATGCATTTGGAGTTGGTGGGAAACAGATTTTAATAAACAGAAGGCACTAAACAATTTTAAGAATTTAACTTGATTCAGTAAATACTTGAACTCTTGAAGACAGGATCGCAGAAAGAAATATAAAAAAGGGAGATATATTTAAAATGTGGAATGTGTAGCCATGTTTTAAGCACCCCTAAGTTGGGTCTTTCTTGAGCATCAACCACGTGGAGCTGCGTTGTCAAAGGTCAGTTTAGCCAGGATAAAGATAAAAGTATCCTTTTGAATTGGATTTATTAGGTCTCTCTTTTCCCTCATTCCTTCTTCCTCTTGGTGCATATGATATCCTGTTCTATTGCATCTGTGGTATTTCATTTCCAATATGAGATCTTCTATCTTTGATTTTGTAGAATGGATTGTATCGTACCTCATATATGGAATAGAAAACGCCAGCTAATGTTGTTGAGGAGAATGGTGCAATTACTGGTCAAAACATTTTCCAAACATTGGTCTAAGTTGAGTGGGTCAAATGAAAACCTATTGAGAGTCTTGTTCTTGTGGCCACATCTTTATCTTGCAATTTGTTTTACATTGTCGTATAGTTATTTAAAAATCTTGAAAATGTGCAAAGTTATTTGCTCTCTTACTAGAACGTTGGGGATCATCAGCCGCTGCCCTACATGATGTTGTGCTCTCTATTACTCCTGGATTGCATGAATTTTCAAACTTTGAACGGTTGAATGTTATTGTAAACACTATTCTTCAACAGTTAAGAGTATTAAAACATTTTTTATTGTAGCTCGCAGGCCATCAGTTATACGGCAGTACTTAGAATTTTATCAGGTCCATTTTTTACAAAGAAATAGACCATCCATTTTCCTTTAGATAAATGACACATGTCCATCAATCACATCCAAAGGTTGAAGTAAAATTTAGAAGATAGAATTATTTTATTTTTATTTTATTTTAATCTAAACCTTTGGATGGGACTGATGAACACTTTTCCTTCATCCAGAGGGAAATGGACCTGATAAAATTCCGAGGCCTCAGAGCTTTTTTGGAAAGTGTGCAATTGGAATTGTGTTTCAGGCGTGGGCATTGTACTGGGGGAGCAGCTGTAGTCATCTTTCAGTTTCGTATCTGATTTCATGCTACTTTCTATTTTCTCTGCAGGTAGGGAAAAATGCCTGGAGACTCATTTCTTGATTTCATGCTAGTCCCTATTCTCTCTTTTCTTTGCAGGTAGGGAAAAATGCCTGGAGACTCATTTCTTTCACAGCTGATATTTACCATGGATCACCTAAATGTGAATTCTCTGGATGCTGCTTTTATCTAAGTCAAATTAGTAATTCTACCACCAGTGGAAACAAGCTTTTTACTCAGCCTGGTCAATGAATGTTTCCCCAATATTCTGTAACGCAATTGCAATGTGAACCGAGGGAGGATGCCATTTATCTTATCTATAATGGAACTCTAGACGTACGCCTGGTAGATCTCCCTCCATTTACTTGTACTGGTTTTTCTCCCTGCTGTTAACTGATGGATGATCTCTTCTGAATCTTTTCGCCATGTACCCGCTGGAGTTTGGCACAGAGGAACACCTGAATGAAGCCGCAAAATATCCTGGTACGTATGTTCTTTTCTTAAGCTGCATTTGTTTGCAAAGGTGGGGTGGAAAAAAAAAACATGTGAGTCCCATGTGTAGTGGGGTGAGGGAGAAGGAAAGGAAAGAAAAGGAAAGGGTTTTGTGAAAAAGTGATAAGGTGGGTCCCACTTTTTACTTTTCCCAACTTTCCCACGAAGTTCCACCAAATATGTGAGGTTTTAAAATGACATGGGGTGGGAAACTTGGGCTGCCACATCAGCAGACAAGTTTCCTTGAATCAAAGAAACTTGTCTCCCACTTTTCCACCCCAAACAACCAAATAATCTACCATTTTGGGATTTAAAGGAAAAGTGAGAAATCTACACTTTTTTCTAGAATTTTCCCACCTCACTTTTATTCCAGCAAACAAACCCAGCCTTAGTGATAATGATAGTATCTACCATGTCTACCAGCAATGGTGTTGAGAGGCATGATTCCGATCTCTCTGTGGCTCTGAACAAGCAACGCGGACATGCATGATCTTAAGAGTGTGTCTGTCTTTACTCTCGAGAATGAATTACGTTTTAAACTCAGGAACAAGTGCATATTCAAAGCAACTATTGATCAACTGAATATCTAGTCTTCTGAATGCCTTTTTGTTCCTGTGAAATTGTTCTTCTTCCTCCCATTCCTACATGTATTTTTCTTTTCCCCCCAAAAAAGTAGTACTGTTCTATGGAGGGTGCAAATTAAATTAGCAGTAGTACTCCATCGAAATTAGAAATTATTAAAAATAAATAATGGATTTCAACACATTTTACTATATAAAACGATTAAGCTGCAGACTGGAAAGGAAACCGAAACGGCGAAACCCAACAAATATATGATATATATATATATATATATATATACCAGAAACAAATTAACCGAATTGAAATCCCAAACTATATTATCAATTTATAGGTAATTTCAGAATTTAGTTAAGCTTTGCAACAGACGAAACGACCGAGGCCTTTGGGATTGGGAGTACGTTTGTGTTCATCACCACCATCATCATCATCACCACTGATTTTGATTTCCACGGCTTTGTGTTTTTCTGGTATCTTCTTGACCCTGTCATCTTTGGCCACCGTCACCGTTAGCACTCCGTTCTCCAACTCAGCTTTTATCTCGTCGTTGGTGTTTGCGTTCTCCGGTAGACGGAATTGCCGGATAAACTTGCCAGTTGTCCTCTCCTTGCAGTGCCACGTCGCCGCTGCATCGTCTACGTCGTCGCTCCTTTCTCCTGTGATCTGAAGAACATTCCCATTCCCATTCCCTTGATGAAGTTGCAGTCTGACGTCGCTCTTGCTGAGGCCTGGAAGATCCACATGGAAGACATGGCAATCTCTTGTTTCCTTCCAATCGATCTCTACGTTTGTGGAAACGCCGAAGAAGTCAGAATTGTCGGAGAAGAAAGTCTGGAATGGGTGATATATGCTGTTGAACCGCTGGTCGAAGAGCAACGGAAAGATTGATGCCATTGTTGGATGGATGGGTTCGTTCGGATACAGTTACCACTTACCACGATAGAGAATTTCGACTGTGACTGTGAGTGAATCAATGTTGTCACCACTAATCCCGGGTTGTTATCTATTTATATATAGATCGATCAATCAAAGAAAGAAAGAAAGGAAGAAAGAAAGAAAGAAAGAAAGAAAGAATAGGAGGCAGAATTCTACCTTTTTCTTGAAGATTCTGGAATACAGCTGGTCTATTACTGTTACTGTTAGCTGTTGAAAAATCTTAAAACAAAGTGGAAGCTTCTCGATGGATTGGAAAGGGAAGTAACTCATAGATGCCGGATTAGCACTTGATAATAAGCGGTCATCTGAATTCTTCGATGCAGAGGCCAGGGGGAGAATATTAGACTTGACATTCTGGAAGGCTCAGGTAGGAAGTACAAGTGTTGAAGAGAAGTTACAGTCAAAGCATTGATTAGTATAATTGAGGAGAGAGAGAGAGAGATCCAGCAGCACCACATACCAGCCATGGTAGTATAGGAGTTGCAGTCAAAGCATTAATTAGTATAATTTAGAGAGAGATCAGATCAGTAAGTTCACCCGCTTTGTTTGCATTCGATGCTTCCTGCCCTGCTTCTTCTCTTTCCGAAGCCCCCCGGCGTGGTCCCATGATTCATCCGCTCCGCATTTCCGGTTTTCGGACGGGTAGGAAAGGGCCAAAGAGAGAGAGAGAGAGAGAGAGAGAGAGAGATTCAGCAGCAGCACAATACCCAACCATGGTCTCAAACAGTAGTACATGAGAGAATGATTCACCCACCTCATAGAGTCATAGGCTCATAATCTCAATGGTCATCGGAATATGTTATATATATGTATATGGTGGTGGTTTATATATATCGTCAGCAGAGCTTGAGTAGTTAAGTGGTGGATATTGGGGGGATTCTATTTCTGCTTGTTTGTTAAATTATATATATATATATATATATATAGTTGAAATTTCATTATACGCTGCCCAGCTTTGATTCTGACCAAAAGAAGCAGATGAACGCTGCTGCATATTTGGCGGATTTGAATGGGCTGGAGTGGAATGTATTATACATACATCCCATCTGAAACTCTGAAAGTTGATTGGGTCTAATAGGCTAGGGGGTAAGGTGTGTGTGAGGGCTTTTCTTTTCTTTTATTTTCTTATAATTAGGAATAATATAATATGATAGTCTTAATTACGCCTCGTCGTACACACATATCTGCTTTTGGAACCAATGGGGGGGGCCTGAATGAAATCAAACTTGGTCGTAATTAAGGATGGATGGATAGCCTGGAAATTATAACCCAGACCAGACCGGACCAGACCAGACCAGTGGGTTTATCCCAGAAGAGAAGAGACGCTGAGCTGAGCTGAGCTGAGCTGAGCTGAGACGGGGTTCTCTAGCCACATGGTACGATGGATGAGGTGGCCACCTTATGAAGAGTTTTAAAATGAATACGTACAAAATTAAGTTGGAATTCTTATTCCTGCAGTATGAATCAATCAATCAATCAATGTACGTGTACGTACGTACGTTTTTTCTTAAGATATGGGCGGGCCATATGGCCAAGGGCCCAAGAAAACACGAGGATCCTAGCTAGCTAGCTAATTCCAATTCCGTGTTCCATCTACTGTGTATATGACTATATCATCATCATCATCATCATTGAATATAGTTAACAACCTTTAACAGCAGAAACTACCTATCCTTTTATTTTCCTTATAAATTTATTATTAATTAATTATTACGCCAAAGTACCAAACCGCTCTTCTCTTAATTACCACCCACTTGCTTTTCTTGTCTTCTTCCTTACTTTGAAACTAACCTTGAACTTCTTGATGATGATGATGAAGAAAAAGAAGATCAAGATCAAGAGGAGGTGGAGGATCTGCTATTTGGGTTTAGAATGGCCCAATTTATTATTTATTATTTATTATATATATGATTTATGATTATGTACTCGATCGTGGTTCCAAGAACGAATAGAACAAAATAATATTATATTATATTATATGGGTCATGTCTAATCGTAATATTTGTGGTTTGGAATGAAGGAAGGAAGGTGCAAATTAAAATTCTCAGGCCGGCCTAGCAGACTAGCAGTAACCGGGGGGGGGGCCATCTCTTAGAAGAATTCTTCTTCTTCTTCTTCTTCTTCTTCTTCTTCTTCTTCTTCTTCTTCTTCTTCTTCAAGGGAGGGACTAGCTAGGGAGTGAGGGACAAGGAATCAACCCAATCAAGGATGGATGGTTCAGTCCAGAGGCCAGAGTCTAGAGTCCAGACCCGGTTTTGGGCTTGTCGGCCCACTGACAGACAGAAAGTATTGCCCGTTATATAAATTTTGATTTGCCAGACACAGACACACACACACCGTCAGTCAGTCTCATAGCCAAATCAACTAACACGTTCTGGGAAGTCCCCTGGAAAAGAAGTGGAAATTAAAAAATATATATAGATTCCAATCCAAACGTGAGTTTGTCTACAAATTGCATTTACATCTTCTTTCTTCTTTCTTCTTTCTTATCTTATTATTAATTAATAAAGCATTTGATAGACGACGACAAGTTTGGGACAAAACACGTGGGTTTGCGCTTGTCATGGAAATTAGTGGGAAGCTAGCTACTTTCCTCCATCTAGGTAGCTATCTCCTGAAACTTATTCCAAAATCCATTATAAGTAAGTAAGTCAACTAACTAACCGTCTTACTAATTAATCAAGATAAGATAATCAAAATCCCCCCTCCCCACCTCCCCATTACTTCAAATTTGAAATGTTTGTTACTGTATTATTGGAAACCAAATGACAAAGGAAAGTGAGAGTGAGAGTGACAGTGAGACATTTGTCTTGTGAGATAAATGGGGGCCACACGATCCTCTAGCTCTATTCCTCTCTTCCTTGTAGAACAGTAGAAGAGAAGAGAAAAGAGATTTGTTGAGTAGCATAGTAGCATAGCATCAGAGAGCCAGCCAGCCCGCCCGCCCCACAGGCCACAGGAGTTGAGCTTGAGCTGTTTAGGTAGGACCGTAGGAGTAGGAGGGAGCCAGCTGGAGGGAGGGATATGACATATATGATTTTCCGTTGCGTCAAAATCCCATAAAAATTTAATTTTTAATTTATAGTTGGTTCTTGGCTTCTTGGTTGGCCACCAAGCAAAGAATCAAACATTACACCACCACCATCACCTGTACTGTGCTCCCCCTTTGTTGTTGTTGTTGACTTGTTGGATTATATTGCTTCGCTAGGTACGTGCTGTGCTTCGTTGGGAAGGGAATTGCTTGGTGCAGAGAGCAGCATGCATGTGCTACAATTCTGTGGGGTCTTAATTTGATTTGATACCGTTGCAAGCTAGCTAGCATGTGATCGATCGATCGATCGATCGATCATCCCTCATCCCTCATCCCTCATCCCTCATCCCTCATCCGTGGCAGGCAGCAACTACCCTAAACCCTACCAAAGTAAATTGCATTGCACAGGTTACTAAAGCGGTTAAAGGCTCAACTTCCCTAGGGGAGGTCTTGGGTTCGCACCTGTTCGGCGGCATTAATTATATATATATAAAATCTCCCTTGAGGAAGTAATCATGGTGCGCGTAAGCTGGCCCGGATGAACCTCATCCAAAAAAAAAAAAAAAAAAAAAAATTGCATTGCAGCTAGCTAGCTGCCTTGCAGACTTATTGCAGTTGCAGCCTTGCAGGGAATGGAATAGGAATATATAGAATATATTGCATAATGCTGAGGATCGATGGAGTGAGGCATCGGGCGGGCATCGGGCATTTCATCGATCGATCCATCTCAGAAGAAGTACTAGAACCTACCGGGCGGGCGCGGCCAGTAAGAAGGCACACGAAATGAATGGATGGATGGATCCAAGTTAATTATTCAAACTGGACATGCAACATATATGATTGCTTGCCACCCAAACCCAATTAAGGTTCTCGTCCCACTCTGATATCTTTCTTATCTTTCTTATCTTTCTTATAAATAAAGAAGCTGCTGCTAGTGCTAGTGCTTGTGCTTGTGCTTGTGCTAGCTAGCTGATTCTGAGGTGAGTTGAGTACAGACTAGAGATTTTCATGCTACATACATATCGAATTGCTTATATACAAATATATATATTTGGAATAGACTCGTGGATATGGATTCCTAGCTCCTCAAGTCTTGCAGAATTTTCAAAGAATCATCATCGCCTCTTCTCTTCTCTTCTCTTTAACATGGATCCGCCCCCTTTACTGATCTAGATGATGACACGACACGCCTGCACCTATTAAATATTAATAGTGGTCGATCTTGGTTGATTAACGTTAGACCCAATTAAATTAACGTACGCCTCCACGCCTCCACGCCTCCACCACTCCACACCCACATCCACACGTAGACGGACGGACGGACCTGATCATTAACTGAAAAACTTTTAATTACTCCATCTCCAAATTTAAATCCACCTGCAGATATATTATTATATATCATTTATCAATTTATTTGATGATTTTCAACCCTAAACTTCCTCATTAAGAATTAATTAAGATATATACCTTATTACTCAATCGGCCGGCCATGACAGGCTATCAGTATCATCCATCTATTTATTCAAGCTAGGAGACTCCCTAGCTTCCCAGAAGGCAGAAGGATTGGATTACCTTGTATCATTCCTTATCAGAATCCGGCCACCACTCCAACTTGGGATCAGCTTTAATTAGTGGTTAGTGGTTAGTGGTTACCAATACGGCAATACCTAGTGCATGCACTAGCTAGCTTAGTATTCCATGAAATGAATCATCATGATACACCAACACACCCAGCCCAGCCGGGTACGGTACGGTGCGGTACTCCCCCGCTTCCTTCCGGTTGAGGGTATCGGTATATGTATCGGAATCGATTAAGTGATGAAAGCACCTAGCTAGCTAGCTAGCCAGTTGCACTGTTCCAAATCTGTACATGGGCATGTATTGAATGTAGTGAATATTAATCCATCCCTCCCAATTAGCTAACTAATTAATTAATTAAGAACTAATTAATTAATTTAAAGCTTCCAATAACTAATGAATCAACAATGAAAAAGAAACAATGGTGAAGTGGAAGGGAAGGGAAGGGAAGGGAAGGGAAGGGAAGCTAGGAAGAAAAGCATGGAATAAAAGCATGTCATTCGTCACCCTCGTGGCCTCTCGTTGGCAAAAGTAAGTGATGCCTGTTGGAAGAAGAAAAGAAAAAGAAAGCTTAGTTGTATGGCAGACCCCAACCTCTCCATGTTCTCCCTTACCCTACCTGTCCCCACCCCACCCCACCCCCCCCCCCCCCTAATTTTCTTTTATAAACCTCTCCTTCCCTTGTTCATCATCCTGATCATCTATCGATCTCCATTGCCAAATTGCCATTTGCCATTAGCAGTTAGTTTTCTCGTCTTCCTCTTCCTCTTCCTCCTCCTCCTGCTGCTGCTTCCTCCTATCCTCAACACATACATACACATAGTACATCGATCTATATATCTATCGATATTAATTCCACCATTAGTTGCTGCCAATTGATGATCACATCGATCTCTCAGAGTAGGCAATTCATTAATTCAATGTGTAGCTCCAAGCAGGCCAAGGCATGCCCTGCGCCCCATCATGTCAACCCCGTCGTCGATGGCCGTCCGGTCCTCCAGCCAACTAGTAACCACCGAGTTCCATGCACCTTGGAACGCCGTAATAATAATTATTCCCTCAATACCAAACTCTCCCCAAAGTCATCTCCTCATCCACCACCGCCACCCCTGCTGCCACCTCCGGTGACGACGGCTCATCTGATCACCAACCCTCCTCCTACTGGTACCCCTAGAACCAATTATTATAAGACTTCACCATCCCCTCCCATCTCTCCCAGACCCCCAACAGCAGCAGTACATGTACAACTGCTAGTGCACAAGAGATCAGGGAATAATAATAACGATGATCCCAATAATGCCGGCCTCAACTACTCCAGCCTAATTGATCACAAGGCAGCTGCTGCCGTATCCACACCTCCCACTGCACCCAAACCCGCCAGCTTAGAGAGGTCCAAGTCAAAGACCAAATTCTCGGTTGGTAGTGGTACTGGTACCACCAATGCTGCTACTACTGGTGCACTGGACGTTGTTCATCCTCTTCCTATTGATCACCACTACTATGATAATTATCCTTCTTATTTGCTCATCGACTCTCCCGGAAGCATAGCTGCCGCCAGGAGGGAACAGATGACACTACAACAAGCCCAGAGAAAGATGAGAATTGCCCATTATGGAAGATCCAAGTCGGCCAAGTTTGTGGGCAAGGTTGGAAACTTCGATTCTTCTCCAAATACTATCAATGATAACACAACAGGTCGAGATCAGCTAAAGAGATGTAGCTTTATAACACCCACTTCAGGTATGTATATATACATATATATATATCACTTCTGCTATACTTGTTAATTCGCACAATTAATGGAAATGCGACGTAGTGAATTGGCAGATTTTCCATTTTCTCAGATAATTTAGATTGAACTGAACATTTATCATGTCTTTGCTGTTGAGCAGACCCTCTTTATGTTGCTTACCATGATGAGGAATGGGGAGTTCCTGTCCATGATGACAAGTGAGAGCTCCTGTCTGTCTTTGTGTGTGTGTGTGTGTGCGCGTGCGTGGGCATGCATGGGTGCTAATTAGTTGTGAGTTGTGTACAGGTTGCTGTTTGAGCTACTAGTATTAAGTGGAGCACAAGTTGGAACAGATTGGACTTCAATCTTGAAGAAACGCCAAGATTTCAGGTAGGTTTTCCTTCAGAGACAGGAATCGGTTTCTGTTATTTCTGTCACTTGGCAATTGTGATTGTGTGTTGTGCACTTGTGCGGAAGATAAGATATCGGAGGGATTCATGTTTGAGGTTATTGTGTTTGCAGGGAAGCTTTTGCAGGGTTTGAAGCAGAGATTGTCGCCAATTTCACTGAAAGACAAATGACATCCATCACAACGGATTACTCTATTGATTTAACCCGAGTACGAGGAGTTGTTGATAATGCTAACCGCATTCTGGAGGTAATTAAACACTTATAATAATCTTCTTTTTCCTCCTCCCTCCCTTTCTTCTTTCTTCTTTCTTCCTTCTACTATTCTTTCTCGAGCAAATGAACTATGAAACTCGTTCATTTATCTTTTAGATTTTCTAAGTTAGGAACCTTTCATTCTTCTTTTTCTTTGTGTTTTTTTTATTTTTGGGTGGGTACGGGGAACCTTTCAGCTTCATGTTCATCTTCTGCGGTTCATGTGAGGGGTTGTGGCCGCCTCAGGGTGTGGAGAAATCTATTCTTTTCTTTTCTTTTCTTTTCCCCCTCTAGGCTCTAGGGTCTAGGCTCTACCGATTCTTTTCTTTTATTAGGGTACCAAGGAAGTAAGTCACATGCTGTCCAATCTAATCATTTGGACCCAATATGGCCCCCCAATTGAGGGTTGTTGCGTCACTTCACGTTTCACAAGCAACCCCCACACACATACATGATGGATGATGATGATGATGACCAGATGACTTAGATATATATATGTATATATATGGGACCCATCCCAACAGAGTTGGGGCTGGAACGACTGTCCATGTGTTGGTGTTGCTAATAATGAAGGATCTTTTTCTTTTGTGACATTTCACAGGTAAGAAGGCTCTTTGGGTCGTTCGATACGTATATCTGGGGATTCGTGAACCACAAGCCCATAGCTACCCAATACAAATCATGCCTTAAGATCCCCGTGAAGACATCGAAATCAGAGAGCATCAGCAAAGACATGGTGAAGAGGGGTTTCAGGTCTGTTGGGCCCACCGTGGTCCACTCGTTCATGGAAGCCGCAGGTCTCACCAATGATCACTTGATTACATGTCCACGTCACCTGCAATGCACAGCATTAGCCACATCCAAACCTCTCACCGTAACCCCTGCTGCTCTATAGGATCAAACCGCCTAACTCAATGATATAACCCACAGGAAGCCCATTAATTACGGCCCTTTAAAGCCATAATAATCAGTGCTAAACCTAAACCAAACTGCAATTTTTATTTTTTATTTTTTTTATTTTTTTTTGGTGCGTGTCTGTTTTTGGGTGCGGATTTTCTAACTATATTGACATTAATATGAATGCCAGTTGTATAGTATTAAAGGAGATAGAAGAAGGAGGAGAAAGGATTAGAAGGAAAAAAGAATTGGTGAGTTGTGAACTGTAATTTGAGAGTTTTTGTGAATGCTGTATTGCTGTGAGAGAGAGTGAAGAAGAAGAAGAAGAAGAAGGAGAAAAGAAGAAGAAAAAGTACCAAAAGTAAAAAAAGTATGAAAAAGATGGAGTGGAGAATATGTAGTGGTGGGAGAAGAGAAACAGAGAGCATGTGCATGTGGGAGGCATGGCATGTGTTGGGTGTCAGAGAGGCTTTCATTCATCCTGAATTCATTCCATGTGAGCTGTGACTCACTGTGACGCTGTCAGGCTGTGACCACTGACCACCACCAAATTCATTATTCCTTACCTCTTTGACAGGCTGCGTCCTCTCTTTTTCTCTCTCCCTCTCTCTCTCTCTCTGAACTGTGAAGGGTATGAAGAAAGAATGATATCCCTTATACTTATACAGAGAGGCGACCAAAGTAGGACCATTCAAAGCATGTTTCCTGGCCATTCTCCTCTTGATTTCCTTTTTCTTATTATCAAGGCCAAGTGTGGCCCTCGTGTTTTCCCTCTACTGTATCTTGATTTCCTAACATCTGTAACTTATTACTTTCCAGGGGAGGAGATACTAATAACACTTCTTCCCCTAGCTGTCTGTTTCATGGATTTGCTGTGTGCTGAGTGTTTCTTTCTTTTTTGTTTTTCCCTTTTTTTTCCTTGGAGTGTTTGCTTGTAAATTTGGAGTGTGGCTTCTGTACTGTTTGCTCACCTGATATGTACTTTTTAGTGTTGTAAAACAGATAAAGATAGGAATCCTGCCCCAAGTGCACATGATCCCTTTCACATTCTGTTTTGCATTCAGCTTTTCTTTTTTGATATTTAATTAATTATGCTGATCGATCCCTTCCATTCTGCACACCATGCTAGTTATTGCTAGCGTCTCTTCATAAAAAATAGGAGGCAAAACCAATAAAGGTTTCTTTTTCGATTCATCCCTGGAATTGAATACCTCATTCAAGAATTTTTTTGATCCAATCCGTAGGAATCAATAGAAAAGGCAAATCCCTTATGATACACTAAATCTGGCTCGGTTATTGATAGAGTGAATAGATCTGTCATTTCTTGAAATCTTTCTTCTGATTCAAAATCGTAGTGTAACGTATATCCCTTGGGGCTAAACAATATGCTAGTGTAAATTAAAGAAATAAACACAGAAAAGTTTTAATGTGGAAAAACTCGCAAGGAAAAAAATCACAGGACCGTTATTGAAGTTTATCCAAAACTTCCACTATCATTAAATGATAATAACAATGGGTACAAAATCAATATATCATCTCTAGATAACACTAGAGGAACTCAAAATCACAAGCACATCATCAAATAAATGGAATCACAGAGAGAATCGAGAAAAGTCACCAAAGAGGCTTCCCGAGAACTATGGTAAAATGATATTCTGACCGTTGGATATGAAGAGCTAGGTGCCACGACCATTCCCTTCAAATCTCACTTCATTCCGGTAACGTATCACCGTCGGATTCGTCGAAGAAACTAGAAAAAATCTCCCTCTTTCTTTTCTTTTCCCCTCCAGCTCTCTCTCCCTCTTTTTCACGTTTTTCTCTCTCTCCTCTTTTGCAGCTTTTTCTTCTTCTCTTTTTTCTCATCTTTCTTATGCGGCAACCATATATATATAGGAGAGTGAGGGGGCAATAGGGTTTCTTTTGAAACCCTATTGCTTCACTTAAAGCTGGGCCCCACATGGCTTTAATGGGCCATGGGCCAGACCCAACAAATCTCCCCCCTCCGTGCCCATGAGGGAGGAAACCACAACTTGACTCCTTACTAGGAATCCATGTGCGCAAGCTCCTTGCACACCTCAAACTTCTCTCGAGTAACAATCTTTGTTAACATATCAGAGGCATTCTTATCAATGTGAATTTTCACAATCTTCAACAACTCATCTTCCATTACATCATGCAACCAATGATATCTCACATCAATGTGCTTTGTGCGAGAGTGATATGTAGAGTTCTTGCTCAAGTCAATAGCACTCTGACTATCACTGTATAGCACATACTTGTCTTGCTTCAAACCCAATTCTTGGAGAAATCTTTTCAACCACAACATTTATTTCCCTGGTTTTGCAGCAACGATGTATTCAGCCTCAGTTGTAGACAAAGCCACACATTTCTGTAGTTTGGACTGCCAAGAGACAGCTCCCCCTGCAAAAGTAAACAAATACCCAAAAGTTGACTTCTACAATCAAGGTCACCCGCCATGTCAGAATCAGTATACCCTTCCAAGACTGGATCTGAACCTCCAAAACATAAACACAATTTGGAACTTCCTCTTAAATATCTGAAGATCCATTTCACAGTTTCCGAATGATCTCTCCCTGGATTATCAAGAAACCTGCTCACAACACTAACTGCCTGTGCAATGTCTGGTCTAGTGCAAACATACATAAGACTACCAATTGCAGAAGACTAAGGAATACCTGGCATGCTTCTCTTTCTTGACTGGTAGATGAACATGACTGCTTACTCAGTTTAAAGTGACTGGCAAGAGGAGTGCTTACAGGCTTAACACCCTACATGTTGAACCTTTTAAACATCCGTTCAACATATTTTTCTTGTAACAACCATAGCTTCCTAGCCTTCCTGTCACGAACAATCTGCATGCCCAATATTTGTCTAGCTTGCCCTAAGTTCTTCATATCAAAGGACTTGAACAACTGTTCTTTCAACTTCTTAATCATATTTGCATCTTGCCCAATGATCAACATATCATCAACATAAAGGAGAAGAATAGTGAAATTACCATCTAGAAATTTTCTGAAGTATACACAATGATCTGCTTGAGTCCTCTTATACCCAATAGCCACCATAAGTGAGTCAAACTTCTTGTACTACTGCCTTGTTGCCTGCTTTAGTCCATAAAGACTCCTCTTTAACTTGCATACCAAGTGCTCCTTCCATTTGACTTCAAACCCTTCTGGTTGCATCATATAAATTTCTTCATTTAAGTCACCATGAAGAAATGCAGTTTTCACATTTAACTGCTCAAGCTCAAGATCCATGCTAGCTACTAAACCCAAAATGACTCGAATGGATGTCAATTTTACTACTGGAGATAAAATCTCATCAAAGTCAATGCCCTTCTTCTGTCCGAACCTTTTCACCACCAAACGAGCCTTGTGCTTCATTAGCTTCTCAGATGCATCTCTCTTTATCTTGTATACCCATTTGTTCCTCAATGCTTTTCTGCCTTTAGGAAGTGTTACCAACTCATAAGTATGGTTTTTATGCAAGGAACTCATCTCTTCTTGCATAGCTTTCATCCAACTAATTTTATCACTATGGATCACTGTTTCCTGAAAGCTTTCGGGCTCCCCCTCATCAGTAAGATGAATATACTCACAACTAGGATACTTTTGTGTTGGTCTATGCTCTCTTGTGGACTGCTTCACTTGAGATTCTACAACCTCTTCTTGTGGGGGTTGCTCCCCCTGCTCAATATCCTCATGATCCATAGAATCATCTATCACAATCTCTGGATCATTAAGATCAACCTGTTCTTCATGAGCAGGTTCTCCTCCTAGAACGGATGTGGGATCAAACATAACATTCTCAACATGAGTAGGCTTCTCAGACTTCTCAAAGTGTGTAATATTTTCAGCTTCACGAAATATTACATCTCTACTTCTGAAAACCTTCTTTTCTGGATCCCATAATCTGTATCCAAACTCTTCATTTCCATATCCCAAGAATATGCAAGGAACCGCCTTTCATCAAGCTTTGATCTTTGCTCATTTGGTATATGTGCAAATGTCTTGCAACCAAACACCTTCAGATGAGAGTAGGAGGCATCATTCCCTCTCCATACCCTTTCTGTAATATCAGACTCTAAAGGAGCTGATAGAGACCTGTTCATCAGATAACAAGCAGTGTTGGCTGCTTCTCTCCAAAATGCTTTTAGCAACATAGTCATTTTCAACATGCATCTTACTTTCTCGACAATGGTCCGGTTGTATCTCTTTGCTACCCCATTGTGTTGAGGGGTTCCAGGAATTGTTTTCTCATGTCTGATGCCATACTTAGAACAATAGCTCTTGAACTCTTTTGATGTGTACTCTCCTCCATTATCACTGCGGAGACACTTCAAAGATTTTTCTGTTTCTTTTTCAGCCATGACATGAAACTGCTGAAAATAATTGAGTGCTTGGTCTTTGGATTTCAACAAAAACAACCACACCTTTCGTGATGCATCATCAATGAAAGTAATAAAACATCTATTACCTCCTGACGATGGAACCTCAAATGGACCACAAATATCAGAATGTACCAATTCTAATAAATTTGACTTCCTACCATAATGCTTTTGAAATGAAATTCTATGTTGTTTGCCAAATAAACAATAATCACAAGGATTCAAAAACATACATTTGGCAAGAAGAATCAATGACTTCTTTGCCAGAACTTGCAGCCCTTTGTCACTCATGTGACCCAGTCTCCTATGCCATAGATCAGGTAAGGAATCATCATGTATTGCATTTAATCCACCTTCACATATTTTCACTATTGTCTTGTACAAAGAGCAACAGACATCTCCTCTAGCAACCATCAATGACCCTTTGGTGAGCTTCCATTTTTCATTACTGAGGGTACTTTCAAATCCTTTTCTATCCAAGGCAATCCCCGAGATCAAATTGAGACGCAAATCAGGAATATGACGTACATCTTCCAAAGTGAGTGTGTAGCCCATGTTTGTCACTATACATATATCACCAATACCCACAATATTGCAACCACTAGTGTTCTCCATCTTCACAGTTCCAAAGTCTCCTGCTTTGTATTTAGTGAAGGACTCCCTAATAGGAGTAGCATGATAAGAAGCTCCTGTATCAATAATCCACTCAACCTTGGTGATCGACACATGCAAACATTGGTCATCACCAAAAGGAAGAAGAACTAAAGCATCATCAGATGCTATAGAGGCGGTGTTATTATCATCATCTTTCTTCTGACTGTTCTCTTCACTTTGCTCTCTTTTCCAAATTCTGCAATTTCTTTTCATATGCCCTTCTTTGCCACAATGATAACACTTGAATTTTTCTCTAGATTTTGATCTATCTTTTGATTTACCACGACTCCTGGCTTTATCACGACCTTTGTTGAACTTGTCTTTGCTCCTTCCCCTGTTCTCTGTGACAAGTGCTTGTGCATCATTTGAACCCATGGACTTTCTTCTTGTCTCTTCATTCAACAATGCACTGATAACGATGCTCAATGATAGTTTACCCTCTGGAGCAGAATTGCTAATTTATACAACCAAAGTCTCTCAAGAATCTGGTAAGGAACTCAATAATAATAAAGCTTGCAACTCATCTTCAAGCTTCAACCTCATTGTGTTTAACTGATTCATTATGCTTTGATATTCATTCAAATGTTCAATATCTGAAGCATTTTCCTTCAACTTCATGTTAACAAGCTTTCTCATCAGAAAAGCTTTATTCCCAGCTATTTTCCTTTCATAGAAATTCGTTAACTTTTTCCAAAGTTCTTCCGTCGATGTCTCATTCGCAACATGATGGAAAACACTAATGTCCAACCACTATCGGATCTTGGCAATAGTTTTCTTGTTTAATTTGGTCCACTCAGCTTTAGATATCTCTGATGGTCGATTAATATTACCTTCAATAAATTCATATAAATCTCTACAAAATAATAGATCTTCTGTTATAGGCTTCCAAATCAACCAATTTGATCCATTAAGCTTAATCATAGCACTTGAGGTACTTTCTATTTTAATTTACACAGCTATCAACCAAGCTATGATACTACTTATTAGGCGTCATCTTGAGCCAACTAATTGCAGTAGTGGATCTGCAATAACAAAGTCAAATCAGTCCGATTTCAAGGTGGCATAATTCGTTAGACAAGACAGCTACTGATTTTATAAAATCTATCTTCAACTTAAAAGAGTAATTCACAATCCTACCCCCAAAAAACAAAAAAATTCATAAATCATAATGGAACGATGACGTAGGAAAACTTAAAAACAGATATGAAGTAAAGCAACGACTGAATCGAAAGGGTAAAACAAAAACACACCAGTCTTTTCAACGATCACTGTCAGTTTCCCAACCTCCCTTCAAGATTCAGGGAATATGATGTACATAATATCAATCAATCATAATGATATGGTGTGCGATCAAGTCCAATTGCCCTCACACTTATCTCTTCGAATCCGCTCCAGGAGTCCGGATCTATGATCCTCTCGGGGATCACTTCTTCTTCAGGGACCCAACGCTCCACGAGTCCGGATCTATGATCCTCTCGGGGGATCACTTTTAATACAGTAACCCACGGGTGGATGACTGGAGGTTTTTTTTTTTTTTTTAAATATTTTTCAGCTGTATGGTCCACTGATTTTGTGGTGGTAAAACCATCAAAAAACACAGAATGCTCCCCGACTGCGGGAATGATGATCCAGATTCCCGCTCCACATGAGATTGATTATGAATATTCATGCCCATGGTATTTCATTTCAAGAAATCTAATTTTCTGTGCGTCCAGATGTCATCCATCCAGCGATTGGATGGACTCAATGCACCAAGACCTGGACGCAAGGATCTGGATCCTTACTGGCCTGCCTGCCCCCAGTCAGTCTCAGATTCATACCACATCGGAGCAGAGCATGGGACAAATAATACAACAACAAAAAATTAAATTATAAAAATCCGATATTTTATTTTATCACTACCTTGTGGGCAGTTGTGGGCCTTGTGGTGCTTGTGGAGCAGAACCATCCATCACGGACCCCAAATGCCATTGACCAGACCTTCTACCTTCTCCTTTTTAGTCTTTACTTTTTTTTTTTCTTTTTATTGCTCATCCATACCCAACCGAAACACATAATACTGTGTAGAAGACTCTCTGCTCGTGCACTCCTTTCTCTTATTTTCTAAAACATCCCCCATCTTCAGAAAAGCTGTGTTTCATACAGTTTCGAGTCGTCCATCCACAATCCACATCATCTTTTGAGTGTTCCAAAACCTTGAAGCGTGATTCATAAGAAAGTGCCTAGATTATTAAAAGAAACAGTACAGCAACATAACCACCCCCTCGTAGACCACAAGAAGAGAAGGGCTACCTGTTGTGAATCCCTGAGAATAAACCCTTCCAGGAAATTCTTGAGAGTTAAAAGGGATATTACAAAACTAAACATCAGGCAACCCTAAAAAACATAACATGAAATAAAAGTGCGGTTAGACAGATGGGCCAAGGTTTCCCAACTGGTATAGTGAACATTTCTGATAATATGCTCGACGCCCAGTCCAAACCTGCTACACTTAAAAAAGCAAACATTCTAGTTTCACATTCCCTCACCATTTCATGTTGCTGTTTTGATAGTTCTCAACTCATGTGAACTTGAATCTCCGTCCAAATTCATCAACACTTGTAATAAAACAGCAAAGCTACAACGGGACCAAACCAAAGCACACACCATTATTTTCCTCCCACCTTTCGTGGTGGTGTCAGGATAACCAAATGAAACACAAACACAAGACAACGAGTCGTTTAGAAGAATACTAAGAGCTCTTGCTGAATTTGCGACCACTCATCTTCTCTGATTCATAAAGAATGTGATTTATAAGTCCTCTTGCAGCACTGTAGTCAAAGAAGCAAATATTGTTAGGTTCCAATGTCCAGTCATTAACCCAACTAGAAAGAGAAAGAGAGAGAAAGAGAAAAGCACAACCATCTCAAGGGAGATGAAAAATCAGACAACAATCCTATCAAGAGCACAGGATTTTTTTTCATTTCCAATTCTTTCTCACTCTAGCTTTCTACACCCTACATTTGAAGCTTAACAGTTTTGACTTGATTCAATGCAACAGTGCAGGGTTTAGCAAACTCCCATGCTCTCAACCTAAAAAGCATAAAAAGGATCACAGCAAGTTCCAACTAAACTCACTCATCCTTCAATTTCTGAATTTTTTCTGGATCTCTCTCATGCATATGCTTTCTGAACTGCTGCCTTACCATATCAACAACAAGCTCTGTGTTATGTTGCTGCATAAATAGAACATAAAACCAATAAGATAATTAAAATATCCAAAATAAATAAAAAGAAAATCGTAAGTTCCAGCTTAATCTTGCTCTAACTAAAGAAAACAATAATGGAGGTCTTCTTATTATACAAGCAGGGAAAATCCATAAACCAAGCACTTCCAATGCATGGCCAAGTCCTCTCACAACATGAAAGAAACAGTTGAAAAGGGGGGGGGGTCCCAACAAATACAGCAGATCCATTGAGCAGGAAGAAGCGAAAGCACAGAAACGGATACTGCAAATCCAGAGTGTATGCTTAATTTTTCAGTAAACCAATAGGCAGGCCTTCAAGGTCAAGATCATCTGGATGCCAATACTTATCTAAAGCAGGGAAGAAGAAATAACGGAAGTCTTAAATTTGAATGTCTAAATCCTGTGTCTTGCAAAAACTGCAAGACAAAATTAAGGTGTGTCATGCATGTGTAAACATAAGAGAGTGGCCCAAATCTTCTGAAAATGAATGGAGTTTTTTTATCTAAGAAGAAATAACCAATCTAACTAAGAGAAATTCAATTAAAATTTTAAAAGGAAGGCATACAAACACAGTTGAAATGCATACCCGGTGACCAATGAAGCGAGCTCTTCTGAGGCATTCACGGTAGAGCTACAAGAATAACATAGTTCCAGATTTTTAACAAAATTATGGCAGAAGCAAGTTAGTTGAAAAGTTAAAGAGCGAGGATATTGTAATTATGGCACACTTGTCAATAAATGCAAAAGTTAGAAAATGGTTAGATGATGGGGGGAAAGGGGGGGGGGAGAGAGAGAGAGATTATACCAACCCGTATCACGTTGTTAGCAAGCTCAGGAGGCAAAGCAGTTTGTAGGGAAGGCATGTTCTCTTTTTCCTGTCAGATGTTCTCTGAATTCTGTATGACAGCAATTAAGGTAAAGCAATTTACAAATGGTAAAATATATAGCTAGAATTAGCTCAAAATAATTTAACAGTCACCAAAGAGGTTTAGGAATTAACAAAAGCCAACTCTGTAACTCTGGCAATACCTTAGGTTGAGAATTAAAATTCCCATCTCAACTAAAGAGTGACCACAGCAGGACATAAATCCACCAAACATATAACAACAGATTAGGATTAGAGTTCCACATTTCCAATGACCAAAATCATTCTTGTACTTCCTTTAAATTGTTTTTTTCCCTTTCTCTGAATGGAGGAGACGAGTACAAAGAAGAAGGTTATACAAATGCAGAATAAAACATACATGTTTCAAACAGGATACAAGAACTCGGTTTCATCAGAGACCATCAGATTTGTAAAAATGCAGTTTACATGTGCTTCAAACAGGATAAGAAGAACTTGGTCTCATGAGAGACCAACCACGGTCGCAAAAATACAGTTGCTTTGCCTCTATAGAAGAATTACTGTCCAGGGAGGCATTAGAAGAAAAAAATATATGAAGTCTACATCTTGATAAAACATCAGCAGAAATCCCTACTGCTTTGATCGTTTCCATTACAGAGAACAGAATTTTCGCACTAGTGACTACAGTAAGCTTGTACAACAATGACCAATTGCTTTGAGGTGTATGGTTATCAGTCAGAAAAGGGGCCCAGCTTGTTCCATGTTTCTAAAAGAAAAGCAGCTAGGAGCTACACAAACACAAACAAAGCATGCAAGGATGATGATCCAGAAGATTCCTGTCTTTCCTGAGCCATCAATGAAGAAATTTGATGCGTCACAAACTCAATAAGAAAAGGAAGATGAAAACTAAGTAGGTAAGTCATTACAAGAGTCAGCTAAGATATCCTCAAGAGCAGTAATGAGGTGACTTAATATAATCTTGGGAAATATGGCCTTCAAACATGACTAAGCATGGAAATATCTAGCTTCTAAGAGTTAATTTGATGACATGACTTAATGACTGTTGTTTACAAGTTCAATGATAAAGCTTTGAGATAGAATAAATGAAAAATAGTACATCTGATGATTTTAACATTATAAATAAAAAACTGAAATCTAAAAAATCTCTCCCAAATTCCACAACCATGAAATTTTTGCTATATAATGGATAAGTTTATGTACCTGGCCAGGTCCTAACCTTCCTCAATTTTAACCATTTGGGTTTCCCCATAGACTGATTATCTCTCCCTAATATGATTGACTCATAGTTTTGTCTTAGATTTCAGCCAAACAATGCATAGGTTTTACGATTTGGATTGGACCTGCTAATTTCTGGTACAAGCCATGTGAAAGACGGAGATGCTTTTGGTAGCCAGTAAGTAAACCAAATTGTTGTAAATTCAAGTGATTACTAACGTATGGACTGTAAAGTTTCTCTTTCATCCATTAACTAATATCAGAAAGACATGAGCACGTATTACAGCTAGTGAAGGAGTTACACAACCAAGGAGATTATACTAAGAAAATCAAAGAAAACTCGAAATTTTAATTCCAGAAACCCTCAATCTTTGGTTAGCCAACAGAATGAAAACAATTCCTCAATCAACAAGAATACGAACTCTGGTAGAGTAGGTACTCATGGATCATACCAAATAGTAAGCTGAGAAGAACAAGTTAACCCTAAAACATTCTAGTTTCATTACAAACCTTATAATTTAACAATTTCTTCACTCTGAAGCCATGAACAATAGCAACCTAAAATCATCCATTAGATTCTGAGATTTATTTATCTGAACTTCCATTAACTGCTCTGCTTCTCACAATCCTACCACCAAGAGAGCCCAACTGGAGAAGATAGAGACAATATGAACTGCTGCAACTGAGACAGAGAAGATGGACTGGTTCACCAGAGATGGGGAAGATGAGGAAGAGGAGTCGCCTTGCAAGGACAGAAGCTAGGGTTCGAACTTGGAAGCTTGAGTTAGTGATGAACAGAAATTACATTCGTCATCATGTCTTTTGTATTTTCACAAAAGATACCCTTATTAAAAGTCTCAAAAGCATTTAATTCGCATTTAACTCTAGTGTAATACAGGCATATACAGAAGGCATCCTTTTACTGTTTATATACAGAAAAATGTGCCAGAAAATGTTTTCAATAAAACGCTTGGAAAGGCATATTGAACATAAATTACCGACTAGGTACAATTGAGATTCTAAACCAGCTTTAATTCCAGGAAGGTTAAGCTTGTGAAGGTGCTCCAATGGCCAAAATCCCCATATGGATGGGCAAGTGAACTGTGACAAGTCCCAAGAGGGGGAGGGACATGGTCAAATCATGCAGGGCGTCCCCTTTTTGGGATTGCAGGGAGAATGAATGACATTGACATTGTGAATGTCGAGTTGTTCTGGGCCATCTTAGTTTGGGCGTGTAACACTAAGAAATTCATCTCACACACATTCAGATTCATTGTGATTTGGAGACATTTTATCCACACAGTGAATGGAAGTTATCGAATAACTTGGTATATACTGGACGTAGTGAATGAAATCAGGGACTAGGCCAAGCAATTTAGAAAATGCACCTTTGTCCACAATGTCCAAGAACTTAAATCGAGTGCTGATTTCTTAGTTGGATGCCTGCATGACCTATCAAATGGCATAAAATATTATAGATTGTAATCCAGCTATTCACTTCTTCATTAAAAAGCTACTTTTCTCCACAAAAAGAAAAAATCCACTCTAAAGTTGGATTGGCATTTCAAAATATGAAATACAGATATCCTTAGCAAGCCCAAGTTTGAGGCTGCCCACAAGCCACTCAAAATTTCAAGGCCATAGTTGAGCTTGGAGCCTGTGGGCTGAGTAAAGGTTAGGATCTTGAAGCCCAAGATCAGTTGAGCCCTGTCCAACATGTCAAACCTAGGGTAAGCTTGGACTGGCTGAGATAATTCATCCCAACACTGAGCTGGTCTAGCTTCCTTTGTTAATAACTAACAACTGGGCTACCGTCAAACCACCCCTTGGTAGCTTTAGATGAACAATCATGGACCCATTCGACAATCCACCTACAATTTCTGCTTCTAGAAACACTAGAAACAATTTTATAGGCATTGACAAAACTTATTTCTAGAAGCATTTTCAGAATTATTAGGCGTTTGATAAAATCTGTTTCTTGAAACAGATCTGTAAGTTGTAACCAAATTTATGAAAATGGTCATTATAAACTTTAAATCAGTATCTGTCATGCCATAAATGTCCATTACATTTTGATAATTACTAATGTAGTTCAACTATAATAATTTGTTCCAATTCACCTTACAGTTAAAAGACTTCTACATCATTTTCAATTAGATTTGCTTTTGGATCACCTTATAAAAGTTTGTTCTAGCTCACTACTTAGCTTTTAAATCTTGATGTAATCGAACCATCATGCCATGGATAATTTACAGGAGCTTTTCCATTGAGCTAAGGACTCACCTAAAAAACACACAAGTTGGGTCCATGGTGGGAGATCTCACGAGATATCTCGTTTTTTCACATAGGCGAGACGAGATGGAAGTCGAGAGCAGAGAGTTGGGATATCTCACTCGAGATTTCGCCATATCTCGCCCTAGATCTTGCTAGAACTCTCAATTTTTGCCTTTTTTTGTGGATTTAGGTTGGATTTTCACTTGCAAGTTGCAACTACTCTTAGCACATCAACAACATCGAAGGAAGATCACTCATTCTCTGCTTGTCTTATGAACTTATGATTTTATGACTTATATAGAACTTCTAATGGTTGTATAATTTTATTATTCTATTCTTGAAAATTTAAATTGTGATACTCATATGGATGGAATTTTGATAACATTTATGTTACTTGATGCATTTGATACACTTGTTTTTATATGTCTTAAAGGTTCTATACTACATGTTGTATAACCTTGCAATCCCTAATCCTACAACATTTCGACTTCACAATATGGGTAGACTTAGAAATCGCACATAGGGTTGTTTTCTGACAAATACAAGGCCACCAATGTGTTCAAAAGCCTTAAATAAGCTAAATATCAAGTTTCAACCCAATTGGGACCCTAAAATTTACTGAGATTGGCCACCAAGTTGATACAAAAAAAAAATTTATATCTCAACCGAGATCTCGCTGAGATGGTCGAGATCTTGGTTTTTCAAGGTAGCGAGATCTCGCTCGAGAGCGAGATCTTCTACTATGGTTAGGTCTTTAAATTGAGCGAAGTTTTCTACCATGGGTAGGTCTCAAAATTTAAAAAATGAATGCCTTTATTGCCGTGTTCTGTTATAAACCAGGGTCCAGTATTTCTGATCTGATATATCCATTAGGAAGCTTAATAGTAATTCAGAAATGTAGGGTTTCAAAAATGTACCATTAACTGAAGTGATGCAGTAAATGCTAGGCATGAAGTGATGCTAAAGCAGAATGCCTAGGTCATGTAACGCTATATCTCCTATTAAATCGTATCAATTGCTTCTACTCTCAAATTCTATTCCAAAAGCAATTTCAAAAATCATCTTTTCTTTTTCTTTTTCTTGTTTTTTTTGGTTTTTTTTTTTTTTTTTTTTTTGGGGGGGGGGGGGGGGGGGGGGTTGTAGAAATTCCACAAATCATCTAATCACAACAACAAACTCTGTTGCTGGAGCCAAACACATGACATGGTTTGGGAAAACAGTGGCTTTTTGGGAACCCCATTAGAATAGCCTTGTCCTGGCAAAACCATATCAAAAAGCAAAAGGCATGAGGCTCTTTGCTTCTATAGGTAAGACACACCTTTCATTTGATCATTCATAGTGTTTGCCCTCATAGGTAACCCAAGGATGCTGCCAAAACATACCGTGATCCATTCACTCAAGAACTATCAATCCGTGAACAGAAAGATATGGTTTCTCTGACTCAGTTAAGGGGTTTCATTTACTTATTTGGTGGTCACGGATCCTTAGCTCCTAAAACATTTCACCTAAGAATATCCTCCCCTTATCAAATTAGCCGGAGAAAGTGTCTCTCTAAGAGAAGGAATTAAAAAGAAGAAAAAAAACACCCATCACCCAGTAAAGCATTAGATTTTTCTGTCAATCACAGATTTCGCCTCTGTCCTGTATTCCCTCAAGGAAGTACGCATATGGTAGTGGACTCCATGACTCATCATAATAATTGAAAGCATACCAGTAAAACTTTCATTTCACAGCCCAAATTCTAACAGACAGTAATTATCAGATAAGGGTCCTCATTTTCAACACCTGTGTTTATTGAAAAATTTAATGAACAAAACTCCAAGTATTGTCACATCACCAACAATGTGTGAAACAGTCTGTATCTAAATAGGCTTAAACAACGTGCAAATTACAAGTCAAATCCAATGGTTTAAGAGAAAATAGGGAAAAGAAATTAGCAAATAAATAGAAAAAAATGAAGCCAAAAATGCTGCAACAGCATTCAGAAGTAGCTAAAAAAAACCCTGAACGATAGTTGGAACCAGGAGCGCTGACTTGTTAGGTAAATCAGCAACAGTCCATCCAAAGAAATATGGCCCATACAACCATAAGGAGGTGATGACAATCCAGTAATCAACCTGATTTTTCAAAGGGACACTTGGCGGAAGAAAACAACCAAAGACACAACCGTATTTAGTTGGCAAAGAAACTTGGAAGAGATGATATATGACAAAAGAAGAAAGCAAGAAAGAGAGGGTAACTTCTTTCATTTAAAACAAAAGTTGGCTTAATTGTAAGCAAAAAGCAGACTATATTTCCCCTCACACAGGAATGGTACCCGCCCAACTAATAGAGGGGCTTGCACTCACATCAGCCCCTCACCTTAGGCTTCAAATCAATGCCATTGCTGACCTTCCCATGGACATCTTACACCAAACGAAGAACCAACCAATAAATCAGTAACTGTTTCCCATAACCAAGGGTTGATTTATAACTCTCATCTCAGTTGGTGTTCCAAACTCAAGCTCCAAAATATAGGTGTCTCTTAGAGTGATGAATATACCCAAAGCATTTAGGGAGACAACATGAGAGATGTGAGAGATTTGATCCAAATCAGGGCTGATTTCAGTACCACAACAAGCTACATGTAGATAAATCCAAAACTCAAAGAAGACAAGAGAGGCAAAAAGTAGATGACAATGGAAGGCAAGATATAAAGAAAACAAAAAGGAAGAGGGGGAAGAAAAAGAACCTACAACAATGGAGAAGAAAGATGAAAGGAAGATAATCACAGTTAAAAAGGGAGGAAGACGAAGAAGAATAGGAGAATGAATAAAATAATGACAGCGAAAGAGGAAGCAGAACTGACCTTGAAAAAGAAGAATAGAGGAAGAAAGAAACGGTCAACATAATACAGTTGGGTGATTTGACATACTTTGAGGAGGGAAAACTTCATAGGTTTTACATACGCAGTTTATATCAATTACTCTTGATTTTGAAAATCAGGACAGATATGGATAAATCAGAGAGTAGAACCTGTTGTTTCATGGGATGCTTACCTTTGCGTCACTTTCATAGTTTCTGCAAAGGAGGTATGAAGCCAATACACCAATAGTTTATTGGATGAATTTCATTTTTTTTAAGTCCCTTGTTGTTTAGGATATTTGTTTCTCTAGTTACAGAGGATTTGATTTACTTCAGCAAATGGTTTTAGTGAATTTGATCTTGTATCTATTTTATACAGGAGCAAGTGAATCGTCAACATTGAATTTGTCGATTACAATTTGGACATGTACAAATGGTACCAATGCAACATTAAATTCACATATTTGGATTTACCACAACCAGGTATCGATTGTAATCAAGTTTTTCTTTGATTTTATCTCTTGTGTTTCATATTCTCCCATGATTAGAATAAAGCATTGGAAAGCAGTAGTTGGTAACTCTTCGGTGTACCCATGACCAGGAAATTTCTTATCAGTGAGCTGACAATGGGCTACTACCGGAGACAAATTGACACTCCATCTACCTATTGTTCTACGGACAGAAGCCATAAAAGGTAGCCTTGATAGCACACACAGGAGCATATTTTTCTCTTTGTGAGACAATTTGACAACCACATTGTGTGCATTTCAGATGATTGGCCTGAGCACGCTTCTATTCAAGCAATCTTTACGGGGCCCTACCTTCTGGCATGCCTGACTAGTGGAGACTGGAACATTAAAACAGGAACAGCAAGCTCTCCCCCTGAGACTGGATAACAACAGTCCCAGGAAAAAAAGAAAGGAACAGAGGAAGCAAGGAACGGTCAACAGTGACCCCACCAGGGTTGATCATACACAAGACAAAAATCTTCAACGGCAAACAATAAACAAGCAGGAAAACGTCTTTCATTAATCAAAATTCATGTTTAGTGTTTGTGCAATGAAACGAAAAGCAGCAGATTACCAAAAATCCATTATCTGTAGCAAGCCAGAAATTCATGACAAGGATAAAGACACATAACTTAGAGGATGCATGTTTGAAGTCTTACCTCTGGTGAAGTGAAAAACGATCAAAACACACAATATCTCGCCTCAAGTTGCAATGATGGAATGGGCGGATGAGATTTAGACTTCGAAAAGGAATTGTAAAAATGAGATTAACGATTCTTGGGTGAGACCGAATGAGCAGAACAATACGAGAGACAGAGAGAAACCTGGAGGTGGAAGACGACCACAGCTTTGAGTTGCAGAGAAGTAGTTCGAGTCCCTCTTCTAGCGCGAGAAGCCACGAGATGGGTGGTTAGGGCATTTTTATCGGGCACACTTTTGACCCAATTTGTTTCTAGTACAGAAAAACATGTTAAGCTTGAAATGTTTCATAAAATTTGTTTTTCAAGTGAGCTTATAAATAAAAAACGAATTGAATTTTTGTTTCTGGTATTGAAAAACAGGATTCTAATCCTCTGCGGCCATCAGGACGTCATTAGTCCTTCTTGCCTGTTTCAATAAAATTCTCTTACCAAAAAAAAATCTTTCTGCGGCCATCAAAGTAGCATGGTCGCTCCAGATGGCCGCCATGTGTCATTTAAAATATCAGAACCGTTGAAAGTTTATGGAGTTTTCTTGATTTTCCCATTAAACCGATTACAAAGAATGCGGTTCAAATAGATGAACCGATAAATCAAACCAAACCGGATTATTAATTATAAAAATATAAATTTAAAAAAAAAAAAAAAAAAAAAAAACTCAAAACCATCCTGCATCGTCTTCTGTGTTCCGTGAAATCCATGTTTTCCTCCCTTTCTCTCTCTCTCTCAACATGCTTCCTTTCTTTCTCTCTCAACATGAATTCATCATCTTCTATCTTTTATCTGGTCTCAGATAGAGATGATCGGAAAATCGACACTCATCACCATGCATGAACCCATTTAAGCATTCGGTTTTGGCGATAGAACCCAACACAGAGAGAGAGAGGTAGAGAAAATAATGGGTAGGATCAAAGGCACTGGCATTCTGTTACTGCTGTAAGGTATGTAAACCATTTCCTTCTTTTTCACCTCTCTCTCTGTAATTGGAATAGAACAGTTCTTGTTAATTTCTGCAAATTAGTCTGATGCAAGTGAGGTGAAGATAGGAAAGATACAAAAAGATGAATTGGTGGAAAGGCAATTGAAGATGGGAGACATTTATATAATCCCAGCTGGTTCTACCTTCTACATGTTGAACACTGGGGAAGGGCAGAGACTTCACATCATTTGCGGCATTGATACATCAGAGAGCATTGGACGAGGTCCTTTGGAGGTGCCACCATGCCCTACTGATCTGAAAATCCTTCTTTTATCTTCATAGCTACTGATATGAAAATCCTTCTTTCATCTTCATAGCAATCGATTTTAACTTCTTTCTCACATATTTCCTGTTGCAGTCGTTTTTCATCGTTGGAGGAACTTATCCCCTGCCTCTGCTACCTGGTTTTGATCGCAGAATCCTGAGGACTGCATTGAATGTAAACTTTCTTAGACACCGAACAAAGAAGACGACCCAGATTGGTTTTGAGTTTTCTTTTTTTTTTTCTTAATTAATGACGGTTCATCTATCTGAATCGAATGCTTTTAACCGAGGAAAACTCCAGAAACCTTCAACGGTTCAAATATTTTAAATGACACATGGCGGACATCTGGAGCGGTTGCTGGATGACGGCAGAGGATTAGAACCCTGAAAAAACAAGTCTGAGATATTTTGTAAAAATGAGCCTAGATATTTTTGCTCAGTTTGACTGTTTGGCCCGTTCCTCTCCGTGGATTTTTTACCTACAGGTTGTTTCTTTCATAGTTTTTTTTATGAAGCAGTTTTATTACTAAAAATAAAATGGGATGAAATTCGATTTTTTTCTCTTTTAAGTGGAGAATATTACAGCCTTAAAATGTAATACTTTGCTGAAAATCAAATATTTCTTCATTTTTCTGTTAAGTTTGAATTTTTATTTCTGGTACGGAAAAACGAGTCTGAAATATTTTGTAAAAGTTGTTTTTTAAGTGGGATTTTATATAATAAAAACGAACTGGTTTTTTTCAAAAAAAAAACTTCGTGAGAGAGTTATCAAATGCCTCCTATTGTACAGAGCATTGTTATCGCCCCGCCACCAATGGAAGTCCAGCATCGAAAATAATAACTCGCTTAGGGTGAGCTATATATCCTGCCAATTTATTTGAGATTTGAATCGAGTGTTCAGCGCAAAGAAAACTACAGAGTGGTCTCCGACCAGAGGCTATAGTCAAAAGGACATGATGTCTATAAACGTCTGGCTAACCAAAAGATTCTATAGTAGTAGAGTGGTAGCAAGCAAAAGCTAAATTTTAAAATTAGATATATGAGTAACTCAAAGTACAAAATGTAGAAACTATCATGCTACAAAGTTTATTCTTCAAATAAACATGAACCGCCCTAATAGGGAAGTTTGGATGATTTTCTTGTAAGGTAAAAGGTATGCGCTCTCCTGACGTTTTTACTAAACGATAAGAATAGAGCTTACCTTTGAGTACTAACAATGAATCAGAGACCCCCAATGTATTTGAAATAAGCTCCACTCTAATCGTGTGGTGGATAAAAGTTAAGAAAGCACATACATCTCTCTTGATGAAAAGGTGACCTAGGCTCCCAATAGGCCACCACCAAACATTACACCAAAAGCATTAAAGAACCTTGACCCACTCATCCACCCCCCCCCCCCCCCCCCCCACCCGAAAACAACCTTGTCCCCCCTAATTGTGCATAATGCACAATAAGAATGCTATCTATACAAAATAATGTAAAGAGGAAAAACCGTTATTCCACTTACCGTATGGTTTGGCAATTCCAATCAAACCACTAGGAGATGTTGAGGCGAAAATGAGTTCAATGGATTAAGTCACCGGAGACGGGGAGGATGAATAACAAATATTGTTTTCACAAGGATTAAGGGCTAGGATGTATGTTGTTTGGAAAAGAATAAAAGCAAATGAAGAAGAGATGAATGTTGTAAGATGAGGCTTCGGTAGGATAGCTACAATCAACTTCCAAAGAACAAGGTCACCATGAATGGAGGAGATAAAGAAAAGAAGAATCTTAGCCACTAAGATTCAAGAAGCCATGAAAGGTGATGAGTTCTATTGCAAGACAGGGGATTCAACAGATTTCTTATACATAGAATGCCAAAAAACTCTGAATACCATTCTCTAAAATTGTTTCATTTAACACCAATGCCTTTTAAGTTATGAAAAATTTCAACGTCACCCCTGCCCTTTGAATTATCCTTGGTATTAGTGAGACCTTTACGGCTTTACCGTTACTCAATTTGTTTTTTGTTTTTTCTTTTGAAACGTCATTTCTATGGTAATTTTTATAATATATAAGTTCCACGAGAATATTACATATGTCATTAGCAATAGTCGGATCGATAACCTTTTCAATAAAAGGTATTGATTTGGTCATTACCAATCAAGCAACCGTTGATGATGAAAATGTTATTTCCTTCAAAGGCAAAAGCTAGAAGATTTTGGTTACAAAGCTCCAAAATCTATGGAGTGAAAGTCCATCATGCCTGGCAAGGACAGGGGCACAGGGCTAAGGGCTAAGGCCTAAGGGGTGAGCAATCGCATTCTGTCCATAGGTATAAATGAAAAAGAAAAAGAATCAATGAGCCACGCGTTTGCTAACGCCCTGGAGGATAGAAGAAAATTTGGATGGGCCTTGGGCTTGTACATCTACCAAGAGGTCCACCAAATTTAAACTATCCACCTGCATCACCACGTTCTGGACATGGGCCTCCTTATCTGATTAATAAAATTCTATAATGTTTACTAACTCGTCAGAGAACTTTTTTTTATTTTTATTTTCCCACAAAGACTGAACCACTCTTTAGTCAACAAGAACTCAACTTCAGTGTTGTACAATTAATTAATGCGCAGATAGTTACAAATGCTGCACAACACCAAGCAATTTCAATTAAAAAAATCAGTGTTGTTGAAAAATCATAAGCAGCGAGTGAGATCCCCATCCCACTTGGCACTTGGTGGTTATAGAGTTATATACTAAGAAGAATAGTGAATGAGCATGTGCCGAGGCCCCGGGGGAGGTGTCTTTCTTTGTCCACGCCATGTGCGGGCGGTAATCTGGTTCCTGTGTTTTGAGCTTTCCTGGGAACTTTTGGGACATAAACAGGGGCGGTGCACTCCAGCTTCTTCTAATTCTAATTCTCTTATGGTTTGTGAATTTATTATATTTACAGGCTGCCCTTACAGGGTCGTGAAACACTGAAACCTGTTAGGGTCTAAGCATCATTAATGTATCATGAATTAATAAATGAATATTCTCTATGTATGTATTAATTTGTTGTTTACTTCAAAAGAGGAAGAAAAGAAGAAGAAAAAAACAAAAACATTCTGAGACAGTAACACCGAATTTCCTCTAAATAACATGACTGATGAATGATGATGGGTATAAATTTATTTTAGTTTATTTTGTTCCTAATTTTTTATTTTTTATTTTACGGTGGTAGCATTTTAAATCTATCAAATAATAATAATAATTATTATTATTATTATTATTTATTATGAATGGATGAAAATTGAAAACAAACTGGAGAAATAGGAAAGGAAAGATATGCCCTTTTTTTTTTTTTGTTGAAACATTTTATTAACTTAAACGAGAAACAACAGCAAGCTGAGGAACAGGTCCTCAGCCACTGAGTGGATAACGGCCAATCCAACGGATTCTCACATGTCAGGTTCTCCTGTGCCAAGGAATGGGCTACAGTGTTAGCCTCCCTTGAAACAAAATGAAACTCACATGAAATGGGGGCACTAGCCAACCTACGAATATCAACAACTACATTCATCAGCCTAGGGGGGATAGGCAGAGCTGGATGTAGAAGCAAATTGATCACAGTCAGACAGTTTGATTCAATGGTGATATGAAGCCAACCTTCCCCAATAGCAGTCCATAAGCTCTGCTTGATACCCAGTGCCTCGCCAGCATCAGCTTCTCCAAAAAGCATAGGAATCGATCTTGCTATTAGAAGATCACCGCGCCAGTCCCTTACAACAAATCCAATTCCACTAGCTTTTTTATCCTTTCTCAGTGCTGCATTAGAGTTTATTTTGAGTATTCCTATTCCATGTAGACTCCAGGCTAGAAACTCACCTTGATTACTCTAAAGATGAGACTGATTTCTCATATATTGACCATGAACCAAGCTGAAATGATTTACTGGTGTGTTGTTGATACTATTCTGCTCCTCGATGAACTCTACTGCAGCCTTTGAAGCCAGCTGAATCACTTCTTGAGGAAGCCATTTGTTGGTGGCAAACAAAAGCATGTTTCGAGCTCTCCATAAATACCAACTTATAAAACCGATTTGAGCTTCCAGGAACTTATAGTTATTTTTGTCTTCTGTTTTATACTTGCTCCAGTCTGCTATCCACATAGCTATGGAATAATCTATTTGACCATTGAATCTCAGACCTAGGTTCGAACCCATCCATACTGCTCTTGCAAAAGTGCAGTGAAAGAAAATATGCTTGGTAGATTCTAACTCCCCACACCTAGCACACTTTTCTTCCACATTCATACCCCTGAGGAGACATGCAATTTATACTTGTTGATAGAGCTTGATATGCCTCTCTCCATAGTCCATACTCCATACCATGCCTCGGACTAGAATATTCCAAGACTTATTGGGCATTATTAGTTGAATTCTGTCTCTTCGGAAGAGGAGAGAGTCAAAAATGAAAACACGTCGGAGCTAGAGCCTAGAGATGTAAACGACGAGGACCTTCCTTGATCTTCCCCTTCCTTCCTTCCTTCCTTCAGGGGTAGGCTGTTGAGCCTTGAGGTTGAGGAGGCTAGCTAGCTAGCTTCCACAAATCAAATCAATGGGGATCACCAATCACCATTTACCAGCCGTGGTCGTGGACCCCACTTGCCCAAATTTCGCCATTGGTAGACTCACCCTCGCTGCCTCCTCGCAGTCGCAGACATAATGTGAATCCGCGGTGTTACAGGTAAGAAAACCAGCGTCGGACCGAAAGCCCGAAAGATGAGATGAGACCATGAGAGTGAGAGTGTCTACTACTAGAATCTCCAACTTATTCATTTTCATACATATTAATTCGTACCCCAAAAAAAAAATAATAATAATAATAAAATAAATCATTTTCATATGGGAATTTGGGATGCGTGTGTTTGTGTTTCTCTACAGCGGCACGCCACGCGGAGGGAAGCTAGGAAGGATGGATATGTTATGTTTCCTTCGTCTCGTCTCGTCGTCTCTCCTCTCCTCCTCTTATGTCATCAGTCCAATTTTCATTCCCTTTTCATTTTCCTACCCAGGAGGCCAGGACTAGATTAGATTCAGGAAAAGAAAATCCAATTTCCCTTTATTGGTAAAAACAAATAATGCAATGATGAAATCCAACCTGGATTCTCGTTCCATGCATGATGCATCCACTATTGATCTCCTCTAAAGTCCAACCATAGATTAGATCATACGGATTTACATTAATTATTATGAGTTAACAAAATTGGGGATGGCTGACCGTGGAGAAATAATAATGATCGAATGGCAGTGGGCTCCTCCTATATAGTCCAACTAACTAACCTATTTACTTACTTACTATGTTATTTATGTTGGATGTGCTTTTAATTAATTACGTACATTTTATTTACCCGTATGAGCTATGAAGCCTATGATATGATTTTAAGAAGAAGAAGAATTGACAAAACAAAACAAACCGCGTTTAATTTGTCATGTATTTATGTATGTGCGATTAACGATTGATTATACTAGTTATCACCGTCGTCTCGATCTGACAGATTCGTGGTGGTCTGAAAGCAAAATTCTATTGGAGGAACAAAAGAATAAGTAATTATTAAGCACAAGCTACAGACAGACAGACAGACAGACAGAGAGACACAAGATGCAGGAAGATGCAAGTATGCAACAACGCAACCATATATTCCGGAATGAGGGAGGGAGGCCCTACTGGAGGGAGGGAGGGAGGGAAATTGGAGGGGGAAGCCCCCTTGGCCCCTTCCCTTTCGATCTCTTTATGGTTTTTTACTGCGATTTTTTTAATCTACTGGCGGGCCTCTACCGGCCCAGCTACTCCCTCCCGGTGGGGGACAATTAAGACCCAACTTAAGAGCAGATTAATTCATTATTAAACAAACAAAAAGAAACTCGATTACAGCCTGCCCAACCCAACGTCGTCATGGTCCTCAATCATGGATTATATGATATGATGGTCTCAGGACTCAGGACTCAGGCTCAGCACATGGAGAGACGTTGTTACCTGACCAATCACTACCTGACAGCCAGGCTCAGGCTACTGCTACTACTACTACTACGACAACACCTAGCCTACCTAAGCTAACTACTCTCAGGCTCCTCTCTCTCTCTACCTTCCTGTTCGGCTGTTCCTTCCCCTTCGATCTCGATCTCGATCTCTACTCTTTGTCGCTTTTCATTCATTCTTTCTTTCTTGTTCTTAACCGATCGAGGCCCAGCTAGCGACTCTGCTCCAGATCCCCCCTCCCCCCTCCGAGAACGGATCCGACAGTCTCTTCACGATTACTTTCCTCAAATCAAATCCCGATCAATCTCCTTTTCTTTTCATAGAAAACACGAATCAGAGCGAGGCCGCCCCCAACCGAACCCCAACTCTTTCAACTCGATCTCCAAGTACTAAAACTCAGACAACAAACAAAGGCTGATCGATTAATAGATAGATTCTGTTCTGTTGTTTCCTTTGGTCTTTGCTCTTCTGGATTCATTCACTCTAGCTGCTGCTGCTGCTGCTGCAGCTTAATTTCTACATGTCAATGGCGAATGAGAAGGAGAAAGACAATAAGGAAAAGAGCATGTTTGTCGGTACTGTTGTATGGAACTGCGCCACCGAGTTCAAACTCATGCTCACTACTCTTCTCTTCCTTTCTTCTCTGGCCGTCCTTCTTCAGTTTATCCCTTCTCGTTTCTCCTCCCTCTCTGCATCTGATCTACGTTTCTGTCTCTCCAGACTTTCCGCTCTCCCCCCCTCACCACCTTCCTTCTTCGTCTTTTGCTACCACCATTAATAATACTAATACTACTTCATCTGCGTCTGTTCCTCTTCCACAGCCACAGCAGCCACTAAAACAAGATCAGGTCGTCGACGGAGGAATCATCAAGCGAGCTTTCAACCCGTACGGAGCTGCTGCTTACTCCTTCATCCACATGGCTACTTACAGAGGGGGCCTCAACACCTTCGCCGTCATCGCCCTCGCATCCAAGCCCCTACATGTCTACGGCAAACCTCGATACGAGTGCCGATGGCTTCCCGATCAGGATCGACCCGAAAACAAAGCCATTTCCACAACCGGTTACAAGATCCTTCCCGATTGGGGCTACGGTCGCGTCTATACCGTCGTCGTCGTCAACTGCACCTTCGCCGAGCCCGTGGGCGCCGACGGCTCCGGCGGACGTCTGATCCTGCTTGCTTCCACCAATGGTGGCGGAGATCGAGACATCAATGAGACCGAAGAAATCGAAGCGCTAAGAGAAGCTCCCGGCAGCTTCAACAGCTCCATGTTCACATCTCCGCCTGCTTACGATTATCTCTATTGCGGGTCGTCTCTGTATGGTAATCTGAGCCCACAGAGGATGAGGGAGTGGATGGCCTACCATGTGAGGCTGTTCGGACCTAGGTCCCATTTCGTCATTCACGACGCCGGAGGGGTTCATCCGGGGGTTTTGGAGGTTCTGAAGCCATGGATGGAAAAAGGGTATGTGACATTGCAGGATATCAGAGAGCAGGAGAGGTTTGATGGCTACTATCACAATCAATTTCTGATTGTGAACGATTGCCTACATCGATACAAGTTCATGGCCAAGTGGATGTTTTTCTTTGACGTGGACGAGTTTCTCTATATGCCCCCTAAAACCACCATTAAGTCGGTTCTGGACTCGCTTTCCGACTACACACAGTTCACCATCGAACAGATGCCCATGTCAAATAAGCTTTGTCTTACTGCCGATTATGGAAACACCCTCCTCAGCAGGTACCTAGCTACCACCCCTACCTAATGAAGCTTTGTCGTTGTTGTTACTGAGTTCATATATATATATATATATATATATATGACAAATGTCAGACAACCCTTCCCTAATATTAATATGCTAGCTATATATATTGCTTATTGCAGGAAATGGGGATTCGAGAAGCTAGTGTACAGGGATGTGAAGAGAGGAGTGAGGAGAGATAGGAAATACGCAATACAACCACGCAATGTCTATGCGACGGGGGTGCACATGTCGCAGAATGTGGCTGGAAAAACACAGCACAAAACGGATCAACGCATCAAATACTTCCACTATCATGGCACCATTGCCGAGCGCCGTGAGCCATGCCGACGGTTCGTCAATGCCACGGACCTCACATTCGAGGGCACTCCCTATGTCCTTGATGACACCATGAGACGAGTTGCTGCGTCTGTCAAGAGGTTTGAGCTCAAGACCATCGGAACTACATTACAAAGGACTCACCAGTAGCAGTAGCAGCAGCATCTGCCATTTGCCATTCGCCATTCATGAATCCAGAGCTCCGCCCAGACTTTATTGGTTAGATGAGCATTTGCATTTTGTTTGTTTAATTTTAATTTTCTTGGGAAAAATTCATCTCATTTTGGAAGGGGGGAGGAAGGGGTTCTTTCTTGTATGTACGGTAACAGTGTTGATTGATGCACATATTGAAAAAGGGTGGTACGTAGTGTTGTATTGTAGAGAAATTGGAGGTGACACTAAAAAGTAAAAAAATTCTTTTGATCCATAGAAACAATAAAATAAAATAAAATAAATAGAATAATGGATCTGCCATTGGTTCTATTATATTCTTTAATTAGTGTATAAATTTATTAGCCATTGATGCATCATCCGATTGCAATTTTACTTTCTTCTTGAATTGTTGTTAAACCGTAATTTTATTGCAAAATGTGTAGACTTTATTGTTCAATTACAAAGACTTAAGAAGCCGCCAATTTAGAGGGTCTAGATGGTTTACTTGCAAAAGATATGATCGACTCCTTTTGGACTTGAGTAATAAGGAAAACACAGTTGAAATACAGAGAGAGAGAGAATATGTCAAAAATTCAGCTGTCTAATTAAAGATTTCCGAGATTACAATTTAATTAGTTGGGACTGAAATTAAACAGCGGGGTTAGTGGGATTTTTATTTGCGGCAGCAACTGCCTGCTGCTGCCGACGGCTATGATTTGGCCACGTTATCAACTTTTAAATGAAGGGTTGAGATTTAAGGAACGAGGGTTTCTGTGTGAATGTTAGTTTTTCTTTTTTACATTTTAAGTTCTTAAACTTTATTAATTTACAACTTAAAGTCCTTCATCTAGCCGATGCCCAAAACCCTCTCTCTCATTTTCTTCTCACACCGACGCTGCTATCCCAAAGTTGGAGTATGGGACAGGATCTCACCTCAAATAAATGATCCAAGAAAAAATGTGATAGAGATCCAGCAGAAAGTAAAAGCAGACATTGCCTTTTACTAAGTCATACCTGCAGCAAGTAAGAATTCTTTTAGTCATACCTGCAGCAAGTAAGAATGCAAAAAGAAGACAAAAATTCAGAAGTGATTCATGAAAAAAAGCTACAAAATCACATTTAGCTCCAAAAATACAATTCGAGTATGATGTAGCTGCACTGCCTTGTAATAAGCTAGATAGTTCCACAAGCTCCTATATCCCTCACCCTAAATATCTCAAAGCGCCGGTTGATCCTATCAACTTCAATGAAGCAAGGCATCCCGTAATATTCAAATGCACTAACCCATAATCGAAGTGATGAGAATAGATTAGAAATACACACAGTTTTTACTTTTAAAAGCAAGGAATTTAGGTTAACTAACATATGGGCAAATGGGCAAACGCCGTCGACTGGCTAAAAACCAAGATACCAAGTATGATCGAAAAGCCCCAATTTAGGTGTTTCCAAATTTTAGACAAGAAAAGGGAAGTTAGAAACTTCTTATTTCTACACAAACAGAAGAAGACAGTATAAGTATAACTCAACCCAGAAACAGAGTCGAGAATTCCTTTTTGGAATAGCAGCAGAGAGGGTTTTGGGCATCAGGTAGATGAAGGACTTGAGGTTGTAAATTAATAAAGTTTAAGAACTTAAAATGTAGAAGAAAAAAATCAACATTTACACATAAACCCTTGTTTATTAAATCTCAACCCTTCATTTAAAAGTTGATGACGTGGCCAAATCATGGCCGTCGGCAGCAGCAGGCTGCTGCTGCCGCAAATAAAAATCCGGGGTTGGTGCCTTATTTGAACTGTTCATGTTGGATGAAACAAACCTGCAGTACATGTCTTTTTTCTTGCCTCGGTGCAAAGAGGTGGATTTGGTACTTCAAGCTTGGTTATTGCAGCATGGCTTGTCACCAAAACTAATCGATCATCCTATCCTCTCTCCTTCAGTAAGCCATCAAGTGAAGTAAATGAATGACACAGAAAACCAAAAAGTACATAAAATTATCTTTACAGGCTTTACTTTGCTTAACGGTCAAATAAACACAAATGAATAAATAAAATGAAACAATTAAAGGAGCTTTTTACCCCTCAAAAAAGAATCAAACAAAAAATTGCGGAGCATAATTTGGTGGAAGAACATGGGATTCCTTCACTTTCAAACCGACTTTTCTTTATCTCTAGGTTAGCAAAGTTATGGCCCATGGCCCCATGGTCTACCGAATTAAGAAGATAAAGACTCATGCGGCTGCAAGGATAGATTCCAACCCCTCCTTTCAAGAAAGAAGAATAACAAGTTTCCCAACCCTGCAAGCGGGAAGCAGCACATCCCACACCTTTCCTATTCATTTCTCAGACCCATCACCACCCACCACCCCCTCTCTCTCTCCCTCTCCGTGTAACACTCATCATGCTAATTTGACGACATGCATCGTTTTCCTAGTATAATAATTAAAAGGATGGCTATGGGATAATTTTCTTTTATTTCTTTATTTATTTTAGGGGGCGGGGTGAAGTAAGGGATAAAGAGTTAGGCCTTAAAGGTTCTTTTTGGTATCAACTCTCATTATTTGTTATGCTTATTTAAAAGAAATAGTACAAGAATTCATTATTGATCAAGAATGAAAAATAGTTTGGTTAATTTTGTCAAAAATAAGTTTGGTGTCAAAATAAAAAATTGTTAGAAAATGATAGTGAACAAGTGAGAAAAGAGGAAAAAAGTATGACTTTTATAGTTTAAAAAAATGTGTATTGAATATTTTACCCCATCTTAACTCTAAAATTTTCAGTAAACTTGTACATAATGAAGAGAATAAAATTCTCAACATAATCCATAAATAGACAAAAAGTCTATTATAGATTTTGGAGATTATTCTATTATTTTAAATAAAATTAAAATTGATAATAAATACTAAATAATTTAAAATAATGTAAAATTCTCATAATTGAGAATGATAATTAATACCAAAAAGAGCCTAAGAGAATTAAAGGGGAGGACAGTGAGGGCCCTCAGTTCTTAAAAAAAAAAAAAAAACATCATTGAATACTCTTCAAATCAAATATAATAATAACAAAAAAATAAAAATAAATGAAAACATAGCGTCAAGAAAACCATTTCTGAAGTATCTGGTCCATTCTGGTATGGAATCACAATTACAGCAAGGATTATGGTTTAAACAACAAAACTTATAAGTACAAGGACAAGGATTAGGAAAGAAAAAGGGTTAGGATCAGAGACATTTTCTTAGTTTATGAACTTTTAACATAAACTTTTCTTATTACAAATTCACTTTCAAGTCAAACAAGCTCTCTCTCTCTCTCTCTCTCTCTCTCTCTCTCTCTCTCTCCTTTCTTTTTCCTAAGTGCAAGAGAAGACAACTACAACAGAATGAACAGAAAACATCAGCAAGAGTTAGGCTTTTTTTTGGTTGCCAGAAAGATCAAGTACAACAGAATGATCTACAACTTCTAAGAGACATGAAAAAAGAAAATCTCTTAACAACTACAATCTCATCAAAAAGAAAAAACAGGACACATCAAATGAAACTCCAAAGGCTAAAACAATTAGAAGAAACTAAATTGCCGATCACCACATTGCAGAGTTTTCCAATCTAAAGATGACTCTCCAACAGAGAATTGGATTCGATCTCATGATTGTGCAAGCTGCTGAAGCTTATAAGCACCGGATATGGTTGCATGGATGTGCCAAGTTCAAAGTTCAGCGACAGCAACAGAACTCAGAACTGACCTCGTGAAGCTTTCATGTTCGCTACTCATACGAAAAGTCATGAAGGCACTAGGCTGGACGCATGAATGTCGAAATTTGTGCTAGTTGCCCAAGTCATGGAAGTACTCTGCAGGTATTGAAGGTGGGCAGTACTTCTTGGCCACGGACTTATACTGATAAGAAAAAAATTAGCAGGATTAGATGTTTGAAATTCCAATAAAGCAGGTGTCAGACCAGGCAATAGACAAACTTTAAATACTTTGGAGATAGAGAGATTCAATTACCTTAGGCTGACTGTACTTCTCCCTAATTGACAGTAAAGTGGTACTGTGACTATTGCAGGCAAGATGATGTAGTTCCTTGACACAGTCACGCAGTTCAGAAGGTTTGTACAATGTATAATGCCCAAGAGTAGCATTCTGCAACATTAAGTTCAGAATAAAACTGTCAGAATTTAACAATCACAAACTGTAGCTTGATCTTCCATATTGGAATTGTCCCTTCATAGTCACTATTAAACCCATCTGACCACTTTATTGACAACAACAATTCTCTTTTGAAGATGCCATCCATATAACAAAATCCAAACATCAAGGGAGGGGGGAAACTCAGTTAGCACAGACCAACATCTCATAATTAAAAGGTCATGGATTCAAATCTCCCTACAGCCTAGCTATCAAAAAAACAAAAACAAAACCCATCTGGCATAAAAATTGTAGATCGATAGAGGAGCTTGGGACCTATCTGTGCACCAGTAGCTGTCAGAGAAGGTGTTCCGTCCCATAACAGGTACAAGTCTTCCCTTTGCCCCCACCTCCCGTAAATTACTATATGATAAGATTATTTTATGTAGATATGGCATCCTATGTAACCCAATGAATTGCACAGATGCTTGGATGCCTTAGGTGTTCAAGGCGCCCTTCTAGATAAGTGTAACCAAATGTGCCGAGGCATTGCTTAGCTCATGCCTTGACAAATAATTCTAAGATTAGGCTGGAAGAGAAAGGAGGTGGCAATTGGGATAGTCATTGGGAAAAGCCCTGAACTTCAACCATATTTTATGCCCTTTATTGGCAATTACTGCAATTACATACCCATGGTCCCTTTGATGGCTGGAGAATAAAGTTAGCCAAGAAAATTGAAGAAGCAGCTATCAACGATGGGGCATAACAGAGCATTCCATATTCCAGGAGTGACAACTCTGCGAGGTAGTTAGCCTGGCATTCCAATTGCAACGATGGAACCTGTGTGGATAAAAAAGCACATAGAAAGCCTAATGGTCAATGGGCATGTAAACTTCATCAAAATTAGTAACAAGGATAGAAATACAAATCACAATGTCAGACATGGCACTGGATCTTAAAATTTAGAAGAAAAGAAGTTCAGTACCATTGTAACATGGATTAAAGGGCTATCAGTTTAAGAAACACACCTGACTGGCTCCTTGAGCAGCACGAACAAATCGTCTGTAAAAGGTCAAAAATTAACATCTTTTCTATTGTATGAAAAAGAATCCGTCCCCACACCCCCCCCAAAAAAAAAAGAAGGTTCCTTACCTTAGAAAACATTTAGTCGTCGGTGCTGTCATTTCAAACTTCAAGTAATTTAGAACAGCAGTTTCCATTTGTAAGACCTGGGGACCAAAAACAAACTTTTAGATATCACTCAATATTCTTCCTAGAAAATTAAACTACAAAAATCAGTTAAACAGCACACAGAGATGAAATATGACATGCACCTCCTCCTTGAAGTATGTATTATCGGTAATGTAACAGAACTCTTCTACCTGGGGCGCACAAATCTCCTCATATTTACTGAATTGATAACCACCATAGTTTTTAGTATCCACCGAAAATCACAGAAGAATAAATAAACATCAGAGGGTAACAGGATTTAGATCTTACGCAGCTATCATCATGCTGGCAACACCAAGCAACTGTAACCTTTGCCGATTCATGACATTACCCGAAAGATAACGATCAATGTAATTAACTGTCAAGTATAGTGTATCAGGTACGAGTCTGTATTCTTCAGCAACCTACAGGGAAGAGAAAACTTGTTGACCTTTCCAAAAAATATAACAAAAGCAATATTCTTTCAAAGCGTAAAATAGTTACCTCCACAAGCCAATCAATCAGTATTGCACGCATGCTGGCATTGATATCCTTCTGAACTTCCTCCATGAAGTTTGTGGAAGGCCTTTTCTTCTTCTGTTGCACCCCACGAAGGGATAAATCATGTGAAAAATAATTGAGACAAAGAAAGAACATTCTGAACTAGAAATGATTTTTTTTTTGAATTGGTACCTTGTGCTCTTGATACGAAACAAGTTTATGTTTCATATTCTTCCAATTATTTTGGATGCGCAGGTATTTTTAAATGTCAGGGAGAATGCCTGACTACAGACATGACTAGACATGACAATCCATGTCTCCCCGTAAAAGTTCCAGTTAGCTGGGGTTCCATGTTTCTGAAAATGTATGATTTTCTTGAATTTCTCAAATATAAATGACAAAAAACAGAGATTCTTGAGGAGAGGGATTACTGTTTTGACAATTTTTATGAATGAAACCATCAAAGGTAGTGGACAATATATTGTTCACGTAATGTTCCCTCCAGCACGAAATTTTGAAGATACTCTCGATCCATTAGAAGGGTAAAAAAAATTCTATCAATAATTTCGATAAATTATAAAGTGTAGGTGACATGAAAAGTTGAACAAAATAGGAAACAGTAGGACTGGCATGTATGATGAACTAAATAAATCCTTGGTAAAGAGAACAAGTAATATAGCAAGAAGAAAGAGGGATAAACAGGAAAGAAAACAAGTAGCACCTCAGATGCACGCAAGTGTCTATAAATGTCACAGGCAATGGTAGCGCATAGTTGTGGATCTCTGTAATTGCCATCAACATTCACTACTTTCTCTGTTAAGTCTATCCCCGTAAGTATATCTTTCTTCCAGGTATTCCCTAAAAGCATATAAAGAATAATAAAAAAGCAGAGAGTTAGTATGCCGAGTACCAAAGTTTGACAGATTATATAATTAGAAAACCATACCAGAAAGTTACTAATTCTTTAAAATTCAGACCTGTTTCTACTTCCACATGATCTGAAATGTAAAGGTTGTTACATGTTCTTCTCTCTATAGAAGCAACTGCTGAAACATCAGCAGTGTCTAGGTATTCAATGTCGGGACTCTTCAATGAGTCGCACGTAGACATTGTTTCATCCATAGAGACTGAACACCCATCTGATCGGCTTGGAGAAATGTATATACTGGAAGGGACCACAGGTGCCACAGGTACCACAGTGCTGGATACAGGTGCATCACTTCTTTGACCAGAAACATCGGTGCAGGGAAGGATTGTTGACTTCATACCAGAGGATTCTGGCACAGAACTTCGAGTGAGAGGTGCAGTTTTTACATGGGAAGAAGATACCTTCTTTGCCTTGGTAGTTTTTGTTGCAGATGACACCTTTTCAAAATTGAAAACAGAGTCAACAGAAAACATTTGAGGGAAATGTAGAAAAGGTGTCCTTCAAACCAGTGGTGCAAGGAGACATTACAACTAAATGCACCCCATGACCCCATTAATTAAAAATGTGAATATCAGAGTCTTCATTCAGATCAAGCAAAAGCAAAACCATATAAGTAATTCTTTTAAATAGAGATAATAGGATTAAAGTGTTGGTTCCAACAGCCAGTTAACAGCAAGATCACCAGGTGTTCAAATTATCTGGGTTGAAAATTATACCACTAGATTCTTCTGAGGAGATTATATACTTGTCAGGAATGAACATCTGTTGAATATCACAAGTGAATAATTTCATACCAAATTGCCTTGCACTTTCATTTATTAGAAAATTAAACTAGACTTTATTACTGCCACATTATGGAGTATAGAGGAAACATCACACTATTTAAGAAAATGTCAGCATTAAAATGGCATCCGAAGAAGACTGATGACAATGCAGTGACGGATCTAAAGTTTTCGTTCTACTGGATTTGATTTCTCTACACTGGTAGTTGTTTATTTTCAGGTACGGAATTGACTCTTTTAATTAAGTGTCTCCCATTATTCTGCAACAAAATGAAGAGTTACGTTTAATAAAAGTGGAGTCATGAAATAGGAGAAACACACAAGTAAATCATCCAGTTGAAAGCGGTAAGTGAAATTTACAATTCAAAATGATCAACAGGGGATTTTTCCCGTAAACTCCACCAAAACGCATACCTAGAATCATATAAACCATGACGGACATGAAAGACCCAATTGTAACCCTAGTGACCGAAGATAATTGAAAGCGAAAAACCAGAGTCCCCATAAAACAGGAAAAGAGTAAGAGGGTTTGTTTTAAAGCCCATCACGGTTAAGAGAGGAACATCAAAACGAACTACATGCATGAGTCGAGTAAATTTGGGAAAGTTGAGAGGCACACGCACCTGAGTTGCTGCCGCTATCCCAGAGGTTCGTACAGCAGCCCGGGACACATTATTTTGATTGGTCAAGTTGGTAAGAGCGGGCCGTTTCTTGGCCTGTAGAATCTGAGCTGCGGAGATCTTGATGGCGTTTTCCGATGAGGCAGGCCTCTTGGCAGCAGCGGACGAGGAAGGCATGGAAATCGAAGAACGGCGATTTCGTGTTGACATGATTAGAGAAAATAACAGCAGAGCGAGCAACAGACAAGATAGATCCTCGTATGCAAAAACCCTTGGCTAAAATCTCAAGTATACGGAAATGTAGGAAACCCAACTGAAGATCCTTAGTCTGGCTCAGAATCACAGAGGAATAAGACGAGTGACGAGTGACGAGTGAAAATCTATAGAAAAGAGGAAGGTTTGGATTCAAAAAGCGTCGCTGTATTGTGGAAATGGGTTCCCGAACGAATTCAATGGAGATCTCTGAAGAAGTAGAAAGGAAAACTCGAAATCAAACGAAACAACGAAGGAAGACGACGTAGGACTCTCCTACATACTTCCACGGGGAATACGTGAAGGAGCGGAGGATACTATTATTTAAGCGTGCTTTCTTGTTATAATTTTTGAAATTGCGAAATCCTCACCGTCAATTCATCTGTGTCCGTCTTCTCTTCTCTTCTCTTCTCGTTTAAATTTTGAATTCAAAAAACCAACCTAGAACCGAGACCGTGGTTCTTCTTACGTGTAGTCAGTCCTACGTCATTGTTAAAACCCGGAACCGGTTCGGCACGGCACGGCACGGCTGACCGATTCTTATCTGGGTTGGACCTGCCTGGATGGAATCCGCCTAATTAAAAGTTAAAACATGTCTTAAACCTAATTTCTTATTAGAGACGTAGCATAAACTATAATACATGAGGGGAAAAAGAAAAAAAGGAAAGAAAAAAGAAAGAAAAAAAAAAAAAAACCCTCTTTTTATTGGTATTACATTTGGATTGAGATTTGGGACTGACAAAACAGGTTTGAACCTGGAATGTGTAACATTTCTGGTGGGCATAAATAACCACCATGTATGATGTAACTGCCAAAGTACATAGGTTATTGATTGTCTAGGAGATACGCGAATACTTTAAACTATAAGACCTCCACCAGTTTCAGAATTGAATTTGCCCATTGAAAGTGGCCCCCGCCCAACCTCTGATGAAATGACATCACTTTAATCCTCCAAATTCTGAGGCCAGTCACAACTCACAAGATAGAAACGACCAACCATTTAGGCTTTTTCTTTTACCCTAATTATTAAAAACAATACATTAATCGTTTCCACACTTAAAAAAAATCTTTCAACTACCATACATCAATTATGGAAATCATAAGACACTGGATCCGCATCTGGTTGTAAATTATAATAATCATCTGTTCCATGCTCAAACTGCAACAATGTTTATTCCTTCTAACTTTAGCAAAGAATCAGGATCCTCATCCCATAATTTCTCACTCTCTACTCACCTCCACTTCCCCTACCCTCCCCCAAAAGAAAAATGAAACAGTTGTACAATAAACCCCATGAAAATGTCAACAGACACACCTTACTTCCTAGGAGATTTACAAGATGGCATCCCTCCAAAGATGTGTATGATCATCATCATCTTCATCATCACCAAACAAGCACCCTCTTTATCCTAGAAATATTCAAAATCAAGGTAAGTATCATTAGAACTGGTCTCATTTACTCCACCTTCGTTTTCTGCTACCTTCTTTCCTATGTGGGCAGTCTCTTTACTGGCAAATTGTCCAAAATCCACAGGCTCAGGTATGTGGGGTGGCATGCTGCTCCTCACCAGAGCCCAGTTCACCCCTTCAAAGAATGGATGTTGTTTGATCTCTGTTGCACCCCTTTTGTAAGCAATTCTCCTGTGTGGGTCCTTCACCAGGAGCCCACGGATAAGATCCCGTGCGACAAGGCTCACAGCTGGTACCTCTGGGAACCTCAGTGGCTGGTCCACTACATTAAACAGCGTGGCACGATTGCCCGACCCCTTGAAAGGCGTTGTCCCATGTAACAGCTCGTACAGGAAAATGCCAAATGTCCACCAATCAACTGCGCTCCCATGGCCCTCACCGCGAATGATCTCTGGGGCCAGGTATTCATGTGTCCCAACAAATGACATTGAGCGTGCATTTGTAGGTTCTGCCATCAGCTCTGGGAGGGATCCACCAGCGAATAGACCAAAATCTGATTTAGATTTACGACTTTTCTTAGGTAGTATGCGCGGGAAAAATGATGATGGCTGGATACACCCATGCACTGCGAGTTCATCATTGAGGATAGCACCATTGCCTACATGGGTAGATGATGATTTTACAAGAGTTGGGTTAACAGAACAGCGGAGTGATAGGTCAAAGTCAGAGAGCATGATATGCCCCTCCTCTCTCACTAGCACATTTTCTGGCTTCAGGTCCCTGTAGACTATTCCAAGCATGTGCAAATACTCAAGCGCCATGAGTATTTCTGATGCATAAAACCTGCCAGAAACAATATATAAACGGAAAAAAATAACTAAGAATGAAACTTTTTTTTTTTTTGAGAAGGATCTCATTGTGGTAATGAATTAAATGCAAGCAAGGAGAAAAAGAAGAACATGTTCAAATAAGCTCAGGTTCAAAATTTTGGTTCAAACTATAAAAGAAACCAGTGTAGCAATTAGTAAATCACATGAAAGAGAACTGTGAGCAAGTATTTAGAATGTCTAGAAACTTCATCTCCAAATTCAATGGCAACAAGGAACTCAACACCATGATCCTCTGCTGTACTGCAGATTATAACTCTCAAATATTAAATTAAAACCCCTCAAAAGGATTCCAGATATTTCTAAACCCAAGACTCAGCAAAAGGGTCACTGAGCAATTACTTTAGGTTCTATCATTGCGACAGTTCTTCTAGGGCATGCGTGTTTCTTGAAGAGACCGTTCAGTCAACAAAGAATCCATGATGGTACATGGGAGAAGTATTAGATCTGAAGGTAAGGATCTACAATGGTAACTATAACATTATCCTAGGAACTCTGGTTGTTCTTGCCAGACTCTGCACTGGGAATATGAATGCTAAATAACATGTTATCGGCTCCATCTAGTGAGTCACATAGACATAGTTAACTTCATCCAGTCAGATGTACGAACAGTGTGAGATATTTGTATAACTATCATTATCCAGAGGAAAGCATGTAAGAATTGAAGTGAGTTGGGTAATAAGGTAATCGATCGTCCTGAAAGGGTTGAGTTGTCAGTTGAAATAGAACAGTAGGCCTCCTCTCATCCCCCCACCCCCAGTAAAAACTGGAGTATTCAATTACTAATATTTTATGATGACTCTCCCCTGGATAAGAGCACGAGTAAGATGAGTGTAATTCCAGTCCAGTACAGGCTCAGAGGACCTAGAATGTCATAAAAACAAAATCCATTACTCATAAAGCCATAAATAGAAGTTGCATGTAGAGTCCGCAAATGAAATCTTTCGACAACAAGCACCTCAAACCTTCCCCTAGTTTGGACATGACAATGGAAATTTTATAACTTGATAAATATTAAATGTGTCGAAGACCCACAAAATCACTAGTGAAATTCTCTCTAAGGTTAGAGAGGACTAGACATAGACTCAATTGAGTTGAACCATTACAAATCTTGTGTATTGACTTGTCTTACACTTATATCTCTGGATTTAATTTGGCTTAACCTTTTTTTCAGAAAAGAAGACAATTTCCATTTCAACCAATCCACCAAACAGGGGCTCAACATCCTTCAAGTCCAAACACTATAATAACACATGTCCTGGAATAAGAATTAATGGTAAAAAGTAAAAAGGTGCGACCAACAAAGAGAACATGTAAATAAATAACTAGATAACCAACAAAAGTATAAAGAAAAGCAACAGCACAAAGAAAATAAATTCCCAAACCCAAAACTCGAAGCAATGTATGGACATAACTGAGAAGGCATGTGGCTTTAAGTCAACTCCTACCAGTTTAGACAACGAATCCTGCGATACAAAGAAAGTTAATACACAGTTCAAGAACCCCCTATTGAATTGGTTTTAATAAGTATCCTCTGAATCCCTGTTTGTTCTGAATCTGTCTATTATACATGGTGGATACCGTGGATTGTTGGGAAATAGCAGCTAGTCCCCAATTGAGTTAACTTGGTTTAAAATTGAAATGTGTCTAACTCAATTATGTGAAAAGACATTTTTTTGGATGAATGAAAACATTCATTAACTAAAAGGGAAAGAAAAGAGGGAGGGGGAGATACGAGAAACAAAAGCAAAGACCCGCAAGGCCGAACAGCTCAAATCAAGCAACACAACGAACTAATAAAAACAAAAAACTAAAAGCCAAAGGCAGAGACAACACATGAAAGACCTAGTGTTTTCAGTTTTTCTTCTTCCTCTTTGAAGAATGGAGCTCCACAACAAAATCTTTAGCAAGATTGCGACGACCTCTAATACACTGGCTACTTCTCCTACGATCCCGGAGAGGTGGGGATGGGGTTTCAGAAGAGGAAGATTCCTCAAGCACTGCCCAAGGGAGGGTCAGGCCCCAAGAATGGGATAGAAGAAAGGAGGGGAGAAGGATGAGATGGGCCAAGGGAGGGAGCTGGGACAAGGATGATATGTGAAAAGTCCTTATTTTAATCTTTAAAAAAAATCCCTATTCATTCTTAAACTCTTTTTACACATGGAAGGGTTTGAAAAACACTATTGGCTTATGAATTCCTATAAATAAGACTACCAAGCATTCCTTCATCAGAACCCCAAGCAATGAAAATCTCAAAATATGCAGATGTTCAGGTTTCCAATTTTTCGTCGCATGACTTTGTTTAAATTAGATGCATAGTTATTTCTTCACTTATGATATTTCTCTAGAAAATTTCTTCCCATTTTTTCTGTTGCATGGAGGATCTTCATGAATCCTACCATTCACAATTTGAAAATACCAGGCTTAGTTCTCAAGAACTTAATTGATTTTACAGTTTCATACAGTATGAACAAGATAATTCATAGGTTATACTAATTGTTGAAATTCATAATTCCAAGCACAAAAACATGCAACATACCAACCAGATAAGGACTCCCAAATCAATCTCAACTAAGATATGGCAATGGCAAATGAAAAACGAAAGTTAAACATACTAAGAAAATGAACTAACCGTGCAGCTTGCTCACTGAAATACTTATTGGGCTGCTTCTGTCGAAGAGAATGAAGATTACCCCCACTGCAGAATTCCATGACCAAACAATAGAATTTGTCAGTCTCAAAGGAAGAGTAAAGAGTAGGCAAGAAGGGGTGATCAAGAAGACCAAGAATCTCCTTCTCTGTCTGTGCTCGGAGTAGTTTGTTTCTACTAGCAAGCGATGCCTTGTCCATAACTTTCATCGCGAAGTATGTGTTGGTTCCCCTGAGTTCAACAAGATACACACTCCCAATGTCACCATAACCAAGGCGCTTGAGGAGCCTAAAATGACTGAGACCAAGAGGAGCATCTCTAGCAGTAGCTAATTGAATGGCCTCCCATCGACCATCACCACCCGTGTGTGGTTTGAGGGGTCCACTGTCTAAGCTGTCACTACGGGTGCTATTGCCACTCACGCGGCCAACGTTGGTGAAGGAATTACTTCTCTTTGCATCACTTGTCTTTGTAGTTGCTATCATTGGTCCTGCTGTTGGTGTTCCTGCAGTAGTAAACACAGCTGTCGCTTTGTTTGTTTCTGAATTTGCAAGCATTGTTGTACATGGCACTGGTGGTGAGCTGCTAATGGAATCAAAGCTAGTATTGTCATTTGAATCCATTTTTCTTGTTTCACGTGGAGGATTACTGTTAGAATCAATGCCACTTTTCGCAAGTTGATCCCAATTTTCATACTCCAACAGTGGGTTACTAGTTGAATTAATATAATTTCCAGCCATTGCATCCTTTTTTCCGTATTCATATGGTGCCTCTTCTGGTTGAATGTTGCTCATCTGCATTAAAAATGTCAAAACATCTTTTACTGTTTTTTGATATTGAACAACAAACAAGCACGGAGTCATACTGAAAATTGGCTTCCAAGGGGGGTTGTTTGCTAAGAAAAATACAGCAGAGTGGATTTTGCATCAACCTTCTACAAGATCACATTACAGTGATACAGGGTCTTCCTTTTTCCAAACTTTCACATGCAACTTAATTATGGCAATTATAATGATTGTTTCAGCAAGAAAAAATAAATAAATAAATAAAAACAAGCAAAACCATTAATGAAGATTAGATGTCAAATGATATGTGCTGATGATAGGTTTTGATGTCATCAGTGGAACATAAAGAACCCCCTAAGTAAATATTTGTGGTCAAATATATGTGAAAGGCTCAGAGGTGCTGATTTTGAAACTACACTCGCCAAAAAAAATTGATTTTTCAGGAACTTAAAAAATGTATCAGACAGAGATACATGGACATTTGCATCCCATGAAATTGTTCTTAGATGGAATGCTAATGGCAGAAAAATGGTTGGTGGTGAAATTTCCATTTGCCCATCTCATTCTTTATACAAAAACCACCTCAGCATAAAGCTGGACCATTCAATCAGTAGGTGTTGCTAATTCTCATCTGTTATCTCAGACCATGGGGATAAAAATTCATCAATTGATTGTCATTAGTGTCAATATCTAACTTATTCACGTCCAGATGATATAGGCTTGGACATTAAAGAAGACATTAGATTCATTGATGGATAATTAAACTATTGAACGCCAAGCAAATGTCAAAGCAATTATTGTCGAAGCATTCGAAACAGCTACGGACACAGCGAGGAGATGAAGAGGAATGTACGTACTCACCTCTTCCAGATTATCCCCTCTCGAATTCATCAAGAAAGCTCAACTGTTCACTCGCTCTTGGCACAGATAATTGGAGAAACTCAGACCCAGAAAGATAAATTTGCAAACAGGGAAGATGAGAAGTAAAATCCAACATGAATTTTGACAATGACTAGGTTGTCTGAAGAACCCATCCTCATCAGAGGCCTCCAATGGATTTCCCGTTTGGCGAATTGTCTAGATTTCGAATGGTCCGGAGAAAATCCGGTTGGGAGACAGGGAAGAGAAGAAGAAGAAATAAGAAAATCCATAAATAAACAAAAAAAAAATCGAAATTTAATTAAAATGGTAGAGAGAAAGAGAGGCCAGGGCAGAGAAGACGTGGTGAAGAAAGGGGAGAAGAGGGGAAAGGGTCTCCACTCTCCAAATTGAAAAAACGAACTAAACGGCGCGTAATCCTCAGAAGTAGTGGTTAGAACTCTGCCTTCTTCTCCCTTGTCTTCTCCCTTGTCTGTACTGGTGTGCCCTTCGCGCTGTAAATCGTTAATTTTGTTTCAATTTGAAGGGTTCAGATTCAGATATTATTTGATTGGCCGCTCTGGGTTAATTTCTGAATCTGTATTGGTTCGGATGAGCCGGGTCTGCTTATGTTCTTTTAATCCAGATTTTAGACTAGATTGCAATTTAAGGAATAATTTGCTTCGAAAACAGTCATATTGCATTTGGTAACTGAGGTTGGTTTTTCTCTACCACGGTTGACCCATGAGGCCATGACCCATCAACTGAAATGCAGATGATTTACTTTCATGATACGATTTAATCTGGGTCGGAACTCGGAACCAATTTGAGTTACTAACAGCAATAAATCATTTTTAATGAAGAAATATAGTGTCTGAACCAACCGTGGGTGGACCGGAACAGACTACCCATTACCGAAATAGCACATTGAGTTGTGAGTATATTTAGATTTGAAGATTCCCACGACGTTGATTTTTTTGTGTTGTTTGGTTTAATTGACCTTCTCTTTACCAAAAACAGAGAAAAAAAACCAGAGAAAAACATAAAAGGGGACCAAAACTGATTGTGGGTGCTGAAAGAGTGCTTCTCACGTTGAAGTTGAAGTTGAAGTTGAAGCGGCGCCTATGTTTTATTATGTGAGCCTGACTTAGACTCACAATGGGCTGGAAAGGGCTGAGTTACTGGGCGGCCCAATAAAAAGAATGGGCACTACAGCCCTAGAACCAAGATGTATGTTGTCTGCAGCAGCATCTTAGTCCTCTTTTGTAATTAATTAATCTTACAGTTTTTTCCTGTATGGCACCCCTTGAGTGGGTCTCAAATTAGTGATGATCTCCTTTAAGTGTTATAAATGACAAGCGCTCCCCTTGTTTAAAGTCAAATATTCCAAGTTACCCCATCTTAACGATCAATCATTTTAACTATTAAGTTTAGATTGTAAAATATCCAATATACCATTGGCACTGTGTAGAGACGAAATTACCCTTTAGTTGATTTTCCTTCTCCTCTATTTGCCTCTATCTTCACAAAGGAGTTTCTTCCAAACAAAAGTTCGACCCTCCTCCTCCTCCTCCTTTGACTCCAACACACTCTTCCGTCGTCGACGAAATCAGGTATAATAATGGTTATTTGGTGTTGAGGGTTGGTTAGAGAAGGAGAAAATGCCCAAAAACACCTCATTAGCATCTCCACTACAAATTCTGCATGTTCGACTTTTTCTCTTGAAAAAAAATAAAAGATGCATGTCACCCACAAATACTTTTTGACAATGTAAGATGTGCATGGCTTTGCAAATCAAATCCGATGATGATATCCATATCTTGAGGTGACTAATTCACCTGCCAATTAAATTGCAAATAATAAATCTTAGAAGATTACCTGTGAAAATTGTTCACTATCGATCAAAGGTTGTTCAGTTGGTAAAGTGACCAATGCCTCTTAGAGAAGTTAGGGTTCGATCGTCCCTCCCTGATGATACAAGTAATGGTCCCCGAACCCCTATTCCAAGCGATATCAGTCGGCCCCTATTCGAAGGAAGTCCATATATATAATTAAACAGTAGTTCATTTGAGTCATCACCATCGAAATATATTTAAAAACCAATCAATCTTATATAGAAGCGATTATCATGTACAATATCCTATATATATATGCATTAGATAACATATTTTAATGGCAATTTAAGCACTATCTATAATTACTTGGATCACTTTTTAAACTGATGCATGATTCGATCAAAGATACAGAGAGAGAGAGAGAGAGACGCGAGTCACATCATCTGATACAAATGCTGAAACTTGAGAATCCATTGCAGAGATCCGATTACGCCCACATCTTCCAAAACACTTTTGTCAACTTGCTAAGATCAGCAACGCAAACCTCAGGCATCCCATTGGCAGATTAATTGGCTTCTTCTTCCATGTAAAGGAATATAACAATTAACAACAGCGGCTTTTCCCTTGTCCCTCTCTCTCTCTCTCTCTCTCTCGATGTCTCGCAGCAGATAGAGTTTCTGATGAGTACGTTCTCTGCTCCACGGATCGAGTACAGACATGTACATGCAGTGATGGTCGTAACTCGTAAGGGTCGGACGAGTAGTACTCAGATATAGTAAACTTGTAGGTACTGGATGTAGAATATCAAGACAACAAATTAAACATTAGCTTTTCTATTTCTATTTCTATTTCTATTATTTTTATCTGTAAAAGTTATCATTTAATAGCGAAAGCTCCAATAGTACTACTACTGTTAAATGTTAATGCTCATCGATCGATCAAACACTGTATGTGGGTTCAGAAGTTTGACAAATTTTCAGTCTGAGATGCAAAACTTGTCTCGGTACTTTGCTCATTCCTTCTGTTTGGCATTTTTGAATTGTGACGACCATAATATATACATACATAATTAATGCCATTGACGTACAACCTCACACCACCGACCGCCACCGGTTCAAAGAAAAAGCCAATGGCACAGTAAAGATATGCAGACGTATTATCATCACCATCATAATGTCAAGCTAGCTAGCTGCAGGGGATGGAAACAGCTTAGATTTCCTACATGGGCTAAGAAGAAGAAGAAGAAGAAGAAGAAGAAGAAGAAGAAGAATGAAACTGTTTAAAGATGAATGGATACTACTTGATGGCAGCAGATAGCTAGCCCAGGCCAGGCCAGCAGTTAAAGATATTCCTACCTTGGGTCTCTACGGCCGGAAATCCCTTCCAATGTCTATTTTCTTCTTTAAAGGTTCTGGGGACGCGTAGGACCCATCTTTCTATGCCTTTAAACAACAACTCAATACCAAAAGCAGCTACACTTACTGTTTATTCCCAAACAAAACTAACTACCCTCGCACTCAACGTCTCTTTTTCTCATTCATTCAAAAAAATAAAAGACTTGATGCTCATCTCTTCTTTACACACACAGACACAAGAGAAAGAAAGAGAGAGAGAGAGTAAAGTGGTGGATAGCACAAACATGCTTTAAAATAAACCAATCAATATATATAGCTTTCCGTTTCTTTTTTTGTGTAGTGTTAAAGTAAAGAGACTAGCTGCTCCTCGAATATTACTTATTTCTATCCAAAGCAACATAAAGTGAGGATGTGATCCAAAAAAGCATTTACTTATTAAAGATGAAAACGGGAAGAGTTGGGATATCGACCTTGACCCAGTCCAATTCAAGTTTTGCAGAGAGAGAGAGAGAGAGATGTGTCATGCATGCATGCATGCATGCATTGTGTGTTGATGAAGATCGATCATTGGATCAGGTACTATATATGATATATCGATCGATCTGATGCTATACTGGGTCTTAATTTCTTTGGGAGAATTCATTAAGTTCAAAATCCTGAATCTTTTTTAAATTAATATTAATTGAGACAGTATAGAAAAGAATTCCAAACTTAATACGTAATTAACATGCATATATGTATCTTTTATTAAGTTGCCTGCTGGCACTTGGACTCTAAACCTAAATACAACAAATATATTAATGGCAGCACAAATTAACCATCAAGGATGGTATGATTGGAAACCTTTAATTTCCCTGGCCTAATCAAATAAAATCTTGCATTCAGCAGCACTTGTGTCTGTTTTGATGCAAGTAAGTAATGGTCCCTTTCACATATGAACTAGCTAGCTATAGCTGCTCTTTATTTATGTCAATCAAAACATTTTTTTTTTTTTTTTGGCAAGGTCAATCAAAACATTTACAAGCAATATCTATCTGTGGGGACAACAATTGACGCTGCTACCACCACCACCGCTGTTGAAGAAAAATAAAGTCAACGGGCCAGTGCATATATGTGGATAAGTGGATTAATCTCAAATTAAGAAACTTAATTACTAAAATGGATATGCACTACTACTGGTATATATATGCACATATTATATATAATATGTGCTCGTGGATTTTAATATATATTTCACCAAGTAATTAATACATAATAGGTCTTCACTGGGGTTCATCTCATCTCATCTCATCTCTCTTACACCACTGCATCTATTAAGCAACTTTTCTACTTGTCAAATTAATAATGGAATTCCATGTAAAGCCTCTTATTCAAGGCTTCAATTCCACGCATGGCTTTGCTTTTTCGCAACTGAATAAGAGCTCTGTTTGACAGAGTCATCAGGAATATTAATGTTGTCTATATAAACATGCATGTACATGAGGGAAGAAACTTCTTGAATCTTTCGTCACCTTTTGGAATTGATAATTGATATATCATATATAAAACTAGCTAATCACTTTGTTAAAGCTAGCAATTAATGTACTTAATTAATGATTTATATTACTAAGCTAATTAACTTCATTTTTTTTTCTTTCTTCTCCTAAACTTATCTAGCTAGCTATGTGGTTGACATTGGGTTACCACTGGGATTTCCCAAGTTATTTAAGTTTCAGATTCATTGAGAAATCATAGTCATGAAGAATTAAACTAGATGGGGGCCGGGGGTATATATGTAATTTACACCATAAAACAACTGTTTACTAAGCTTGCTTTGATCAACTCCTGGTGGCACCTCAACTTTATACAAAGAGTGCTTTTACTTTTCCTTTTGAAAGTAAAGATGAATACATAAAATGACAGGAACCCAAAAAATTAAAAAAAAAAAAATAAAGGAACGAAAAGGAAGTAGAACAACAAAGAACAAGTGGGAAGCTAGGAGAAGTACTGCAAAGAATTTAACTGGGAGAATCCCATATTAACAGCTAGCTAGCATAGCAGCCCATGACTCTTTAAGTTCCATATGATCTCTGTGTCTAGAGCTGCTCACATGAACTCCTAGAAATGCCTACTGCCTTGCTTCGACCATGACCAATTGTTGGGTTTTGTTGAGTCACAAAACTTTCATGGCCGTTCCTCTACTCCTGAGGTTTGTGCTCCTCTCTTGGTTCTATCTCTATCTCTTTCTCTCTTGCTTCTGTTCTGCCTCCGCACTTAACTTGTCTCTTCATAGGCAAGCTTCAATCTTGGTTTCACTTAAACAATCTTTCGATGCTTCCACTTCTCTAACTGACTGGAATGAAACGAACTACATGTACCTTTGTTCATGGACTGGTGTCCAATGCGACACCAAAGACAGTTTAGTAGTTTCACTTGATGTATCAAATTCTAATCTGTCAGGTGTCATCTCCCCTGTATTCACTGAGCTTCGAAGCCTATTGAACCTTTCAGTTGCAGGAAATAGTTTCTCTGGCACGTTTCCACCCGAAATTTATAAGTTGGCAGGACTTAGATTCCTCAACATATCCAACAATCAGTTCAATGGAAGTTTGAACTGGAATTTTTCTAGCTTGAAGGAGCTGGAAGTGTTTGATGCCTACAACAACAACTTCTTCGGATCTCTTCCTCTGGGTGTTGTGGAGCTTCCCAAACTTAAGCACTTGGATCTTGGCGGGAATTACTTCTCTGGGGATATCCCTGTGAGCTATGGAAATTTTGAGGAGCTCACTTATCTTTCACTTGCAGGGAACAACTTAGGCGGTTTTATACCAGGTCAGCTTGGAAACCTCACTACTCTCGAGCGGCTCTATTTGGGTTACTACAACGACTTTCAAGGTGGAATCCCACCTGAGCTTGGTAAGCTTGTAAATCTGGTTCATCTAGACCTTTCGAGCTGTGGCTTGGATGGTTCGATCCCTCCTGAATTGGGCAATGCCAACAAGCTGGACACTCTCTTCTTACAAACGAATCAGCTCACTGGTTCAATTCCACCAGAATTTGGCAACATGAGTAGCTTGAAATTTCTTGATCTTTCGAACAATCGACTCAAAGGTGAGATCCCAGTTGAGTTTCTACAGCTGAGGGAGCTTACTTTGTTGCATCTATTCATCAATAAGCTCCATGGGCAGATTCCACATCTCATTGCAGAGCTACCAAAGTTGCAAGTACTGAAGCTCTGGCAGAACAACTTTACAGGGACCATTCCTCCAGAGCTTGGACAGAATGGAAGACTGATGGAGCTTGATCTTTCCTCTAACAAGCTCACTGGTTCAGTCCCTAGCTCTCTCTGCTACGGAGGCCAGCTGAAAATCTTGATTTTGCTCAACAATTTTCTGTTTGGGCCTCTACCCCATGAGCTTGGAGAGTGTGTGACACTCTCTAGAGTTCGCCTGGGCCAGAATTATTTGAGTGGTGCCATTCCAGATGGGTTTCTTTACTTGCCAGAGCTATCACTTGTGGAGATGCAGAACAACTATCTGTCTGGAAGGTTTCAAGACGACCCGAGCAAGTTGCCTTCAAAGCTTGGCCAATTGAATCTCGAAAACAATCACCTCTCCGGGTCACTACCAAAATCCATCGGAAACTTCTCGAGTCTGCAGATTCTTTCACTCGGTGGAAATCATTTCACAGGGGACATCCCATCTGAATTGGGCCAGTTGAAGCATTTACTGAAGCTAGATGTGAGTATAAACAATCTCTCCGGCAGAATCCCCTCTGGGATTGGTAACTGTCTGTCACTGACTTATTTAGATTTGAGCCAGAACCAATTGTCAGGACCAATTCCAGTTGAGATTACTCAAGTTCACATACTCAATTATCTCAATGTCTCCTGGAACCACCTAAACCAGAGCCTTCCAAAGGAAATCGGAGCAATGAAGAGCCTGACCTCGGCAGACTTCTCACACAATGATTTCTCTGGTTGGATTCCTGCAACAGGACAGTTTGCGTTCTTTAACTCCACTTCCTTTATAGGAAATCCTCAGCTCTGTGGATCCACCTTGAAGGACGACGACACATGCAACTATGCAAATAGTTTACCATTTGATCAGTCTAACCATGATGATCAGCACAACAACAACAACAACAACAAATCTCAAGTCCCAAGCAAATTCAAACTTATTGTTGCAGTGGGCCTAATGGCCTGTTCGTTGGTTTTCGTGGCCTCGGCAATCATCATCAAGGCCCGATCAGTAAGGAGGAGGAATTCTTCCAAGTCATGGAAGCTGACAGCATTCCAGAAGCTGGAATTTGGCATTGAAGATATTCTAGAATGCTTGAAGGATGACAACATTATAGGGAGAGGAGGAGCTGGCATTGTCTATAGCGGAATAATGCCAAATGGAGAACAAGTAGCAGTTAAAAAACTAATGGGGATAAGCAATAAGGAGTCATCCCATGACAATGGGTTCACAGCAGAGATAAAGACCCTGGGGAAGATAAGACATCGGAATATCGTGCGGCTTCTGGCATTCTGTTCGAATAAGGAAACCAATTTGCTTGTGTACGAGTACATGCCGAATGGAAGCTTGGGAGAAGTAGTACATGGGAAGAGAGGAGGGTATCTTAAGTGGAATACTAGACTGAAAATTGCCATGGAAGCTGGCAAAGGTTTATGTTACTTACACCATGACTGCTCTCCACTGATAGTTCACAGGGATGTGAAATCAAATAACATCTTGCTTGATGCTGAATTCGAAGCCCACGTAGCAGATTTTGGTCTGGCCAAATTCTTGCAGGATACTGGGGCTTCAGAATGTATGTCAGCGATAGCCGGTTCCTATGGCTACATTGCACCAGGTACATGCATCTTCCTCTATATCTATATTGTGCATGCAATCTATTTATGACCAGCTGCTACAAGCATTTTATTTTATTTTCTTCTTCAGATCACATTAATTCATTCGAACAATGTACAATGGGGTTTCCCGTTTCCCGCTTCCCGCTTCCTTCTTGATTGATATATATATATATATATATATATATATATATATATATATATATATATATATATATATATATAATATATATATATATAGGGCTAGCTTAATGTTAATCAGGATCAGGGCTTCTTTCATATTGTTTACTGACATATAATTTGATAACAGCAACATATGATATAATATTGGGAAACCGGCCAGCCAGGTCTATATATGGCCTCCCCGGAATAGAGGCTGGTGATCAGATCAGGAATTGGTATGTGTGTCATTTAATTAGGATCAGACCTCTGCATCCTCAAAACTTTTTGAGTCCTTTAATGAGGTTAATTGCATGCATCATTAATTCTCTCTCTCAAATCTGATACTGGGTGCTGGGAGCCTTAGTTGTCGATTTAGAATTCAGTGCTGGTCTCCTTTTTGGGTGTGAAACCGAAAAAAGAGAGAAAATTTCAGTAAAAAATAGGAACATTGCATTGCATGTATCGCATGTATCGGAAGGAAGCCTGAAGCCTGAAGCCTGCAGGACGGAGCAAAGTAGCTAGTTTTAGCAGTAGAGTCATGTGTGGAGTCTCCGGCTCCGGCTCCGGCTCCGGCTCCAAATAGAACAAAGCCTGCTGCTGCTGCTGCCGAGGCTCGGCTCTCTTTGATTTGCTCTTTTTCTTTCTTGTTGCTGCCAGACCACACAAGACTCTCAGTGGACTGAGCTTTGCTTGTCTTGGAAACCACGAACCTCATGTATAACAGGTAGCTTTTTGACCGACATCCACAATTCTAACTTCAAATTTTGAGTAGAAAAAGTAAAAAGAGGTCGGCTAGGCTAGGCTAGGCCAGGCCCTAGGGGACAACAGATGATGTAGATTCCAAATCAGTTCCCTTGAGAACAGTGATTGGGATTTAGTTAGGCTTTAGTTTTGCTCTATGCCTAAGAAAGAGGACTGACTACCCGTTTAATTGCCTAGAAAAAAGTGATTCGTCAATTCCGAACACCATGGTCCATGCCCACGGCCCACCCACCATTGAATGGCAGGGAAAAGACCACTCTGCCCATCTAGCTAATTAGTCGATTGATTACTTGTTAATTCATTGGAAGAAAATGCTAGTTTAAAGTTTTGGTTTCTACGTACTAAACCTTTTGTCCTGTCTGGCCCTGATTCTCTGGTTAACTACTTGACAGAGTACGCATACACACTAAAGGTCGACGAGAAGAGTGACGTGTACAGCTACGGGGTAGTGCTGTTGGAGCTGATAACAGGTCGACGGCCAGTTGGTGATTTCGGAGAAGAAGGATTAGACATCGTTCAGTGGGTGAGGATAAAAACTAATTCAAACAAAGAAGAGGTAGCCAAGATCTTAGATCAGAGGCTAAGCAATGTTCCCCTAGACGAAGCCATGCAAGTATTTTTTGTGGCAATGTTGTGCGTGCAGGAGTATAGTGTGGAAAGGCCTACCATGAGAGAAGTGGTTCAGATGCTGGCACAAGCCAAGCAACCAAACACATTTCAACCACACTTACCTACTATATATTAAGGGCACAAAGCTGTATCCTGTAATGTATTATTTATTTAATACCATAGTCTCTGGTCTGTGTGGGTTGGCCCTTTGAGGGTGTTCTGGTCTTTTGTGCTAAAAATTGCCACGGGACAACAAGGGTGTAATTTTCTATTTTTAGGTTTACTGGATAAATTCTAGTGGACAGAATGATCCAATGATATGAGTCATGAGTGGGTTCTAGTTTGTAGTCTGCCATTACTGTTTTCACAGTGTACCTTCTCTCCTGATCCTGCTATTGACGTGACCATTTGAAAATGAAAAAAAAAAAAAAAGAGCTCCAGGCTCCAGCTTCATCACTCATCAGCGCTGTTGGAATCAACATGCAAGTGACGAATCCCTTTTTGGGAGGCTGGGAGTGGATTTGGTTTTGGCTCTTTTAGTAAGGCAAGTGTGGTCCCTTTTTTCTTTTTTTTTTTTTTTTACCCAAAAATTATTGAATTTTTTTTGCTCCACTTCAACTCTTGTTCCTTTCCTTTAGTGAAAATATATCATAAATTGTTTACCAAAAATAAAAAAAAAAAAAAAATAGATAAATATATCATAAATTGAACTTAATTTTCTTCTCTTTTCTCTTTTCTTCCATCAGTCGGTGTGGGCCGTAAATTGGTGGTGATCGGTCGATGGAAAGAATTTGATGATGAGGAGAGGGCATTTCTATTCAGGGGTATTTGTGTCTTCTTAAAAAATATGATAATTTACAATCAATATTTAACTGTCATTTTTAATAATATTTAAATATAATTTTTAAATGTAGGGTTTGACTGATAAATTAAATACCTCAAAGGTGATCTTAATTTTAAAGAATACCTGGGGAGTTGATGTTAGAAATTTTCAAATCCAAAAAGCCATAGTAGTATTTTTGTCATAAAACTTATTAAATTGACGATTTCGTTAACCAAGTGTCTGAGAGACTGAGAGTGCCCTTATCTGATTATTTATCGCAACCAAGAGGAAGCCAAATATAAAACCAAAAAAAGCAAAAAACAAAAACAAAAAATTAGAATCAAAAAGTGAATTTAACCAAAGCTCAGGCAACCGAGTTTTAAAATATTGATTCTCCTCCCGCCGGCCGCCAGTAGAATTCAGCGATTATATTCAACGGTCCATCCAAAGACTGAGTCTCAAACCCTCAGGAAACTCAAAGATCCAGAATGGGAATGAAAACTTGAAACTTGAAAGGAGAGAAACGCTTGCTTCTATCTCAGAGACACGCGGAGCTGGAGAGGGAGATGGAGAGTAGTAATGCCGTAGGAGGTGCAGCAGTACCACCTGTGCATCCAGTGATTGCGCCACTGTCATTCTTGCTGGGGAGATGGAAGGGAGAGGGCCAAGGGGGCTTCCCCACCATCGATTCTTTCAACTATGGTGAAGAACTCTGTTTCTCCCACACTGGAAAGGTACTTCTAAAATCCCACTTTTCAAATTCTGGATCATTTGACTTTGAGACAACAGAAGAACCCGAATTGCATTTAATACTATTCCGTATGCTGTTGGCGTGAGAAGCCGGTTATAGGGTATACACAGAAGACCTGGAAATTGCCCTCTGGAGAGCCGATGCACGCAGAGAGTGGTTACTGGCGTCCGAAACCTAACGGATCCATTGAAGTTGTAATTGCTCAAAGCACCGGTATCGTCGAAGTTCAGGTACTTCGATTCATTTTCGTCACCTCGATATCAAAAAATTTTAACTTGTAAATAATCGGATCATTGGTATTCCCAAAAGGACCGAGTATATAGCTATAGTTGCCTTTACGCACGCTTTTTTCAAATACGTACGTCTTTCTTCTGATTAGCAACATCTATTGGATATGGAAAGTGGAAACAAACCTGTGGAAGGAACCTATTTCATTGATTTAGATTCTTTTGGGAACTGTAACTTGTATATATATCGCCCCAGTCCCCGGGAGATTTGAATTCTTGACCTTTTACTTATAAGGTGTTGGTCTTTGCCCAAGTGAACCAACCCCTTGGGGTTTCTTTAGTCTAATTGCCTTAATGAACAACATGGACCCTATAGAGGTCAGGGCATGTAGCCGCCCATAAAGTTGGGATAATGTAATGGTTGTTGTAATTAACATACAGGCCTTGACCGTGTAATGTAACTTAGTTCTGGAACTTCCTGTCAAGAAGCCATTGACAACGTTAAGAAGGATGGCGACCTCTCTACCCATATTAATAGTGGAGATTGTGCCACATTTTTTTTGTTATCTCATTATCTACTTTGAGGATTATGTGATTAAGGCATAGGCATGGTTAAGATCAGCTTAAAACAGAAAGAGATGAGAAGAAACAAGGAGTGATTGTAACTGAAAAGTACAATTTAGGTTTCAGTTCGAGAACTATGAACAAAATGACTAGTTGGACATTGAGCATTGTGCAGTACCAAACACGAGATAGATCTTCCAAAGAACAAGGCTTTTTTCGAATAAGCCAATTCATTTGGGACCCTGCAGATCCATTCTTTTTTCAGAACTCACGTATTTAGAGAAAAAGATTTGGACTAATTGATTTAGCGGAGATAACTAGAGGTATATGTACAATTTCTGTGATAAAACATATATAATTGGTTAGCAGTAAAATCTTAAGGAAAACTATATATTCAGTTCTGTTCTGAAAGCAGTCCATCTTCTATAGACAATAGGAGTCACCTACCAGTGTAAACCTTTCCTTAGCCTAATTCAATTTAGAAAGAAATTGCAGTCCTTGGTTGCTGAAGGAGTAATGTAGCTCGAAATATGTAGGTTTATGACTTGAATCAGTAAAAATATAGAACATGAAGGGGGTTAAAAATTAGGATTAGAATCACGTATGGGAGCAAATAAAATAGAATGAAATTTATAACATGGATACAATATAATCATCAGATTTTGGATTTTGGTGCTTCGGCATGCTAGACGACTAGTCACTTTGGACATCTAGTCACCTAGTTGAAGCCCTTGGAACCCTTGGAACCATGTCTCTAAGAGAATTTCATCTAGTAATTTTTCTTGTCATGTTCAGGGAAGTTCTCTTTAAAGAAAAAGACAGATGCATTGTCATTGAATAGAGAAAACTAGCATTGAAATATTTGAAGTTAAGTGCTAGGTTTCAGGTCATCTACAGTGAAGTGCTTTAGGATATATCAAGGGGTGAAAACTTCTGGCAAATTGTGCCAGGTTTGAATATATTCTTGATTGATAGGGTATGTGTGGAATGTAACGTTGAGATGATAGGAGGCTAGGGTCTGTGGGAAAGAGAACTGCAAAATATGTACAAGATATTAAAAGAAATAATTGATCAGAAGTATCACTTTCTAGATTAGATCTAATAGCCTTTAATATGATATAAAGTTCAAGAAAGTTTCGAATCTCCATAATGTTTGAGAAAATCCTTAGACACTGCAGATCAATGAGGGATGGGGGGGAGACCGGAAAGGTGTTGACTTTTGAACATATCTGAAAGATGGAAGATCTCTGGTTTAGTCGTTTGTCAAATCTAGTAGCCCATTTTAATATATGGCCGAACGTGCATATTTGCTTCTCCCTTGTTGCTTAAGGAACCAAAATTCTTAAAATGACAATTGACCCTTTAAAACAATCTTCGAAGCATTGTCTTACACATGGTGAAATTTGGAATAATCCTGAAAATTAACCCATGACAAAGTCATGAGGTGTCCAACATTTATACAAATTTTGAATGCTACCCAAAATGTGGCAGATAGAGCTTAAACTTTTGTGTATGTTTCTTCCATGTCTAGTTGTCAAACTTTCAGTTAAATCTGAGATCAGCAAATATCAAAATAGTGCTAACCATTGAAGAAGCTTCAGTAAGCATCCTACACAAGGTGAGGCATGTTGTTGTGATGCTACTTTGTATTTGACACGTTGCCAATCAGACGTTTCTTTATCTATCCAGGATTCACGACAATCATATAATCCCTAAACATGGCAGAAATAGCTTAGGGATCCAGAGTGCATTCCGGCACTAATAGTGTCAGTTCCCCCACTAGTTCTTAAGAAAAAAAATTTGAAAAAAAGAAAGAGCAAAACACTATTGATGAATTCAGGTAGTCAAATTAATTAGTGGTGAATTAAATTGACAGACAAACATTAAAGGAAAAGGCTGACATGAATTTGGACTGTGATGATTCATCAGCGAACCTTAAATTAATTTATTACCTTTAGTATACTCCCCAGTTCCTTATAACACTGCACAATTAAGTTGAAAAGGGACTTAAATACTTGGTAGTGTAGCATTGGTAGGTAGAGTCTATAAAGCAACTTCTGTTAGATTTTCTATAGACGTATTTTAATTGCTTTTATGTGATGAAATTACAGAGAGACAGGAGGGGAAAATTTTATTGGCATGCCCCTTCTCCTTCCATGCTTAGAAGGCCTTCTCTTGGCGTGCCCCTTCTCCTATGTTTGGAAAGGGCTTCTCACTAAGTGTTGGCTTCAGAGGAGAAGGAATTCGCCCTTTGATAGATAATGGAATTGGGTGGATATGTTCGTGCGCCTGTAATTACAGTTATGACAGAACAGATAAGCATGCCTTTGGTCCATCAGTTACCAGTCATCTACTTATAGTGTAACCAGAAGATGAACCTCCAATCCAGATCGTTTCAACAGATTTGGGACATTTTTGCCTTTGTCAGAAGCAAATTTTCTGTGCTCTACTCCTGGGAAATAGGCTTATAGTTGATTCCTGTGGTCTCCCCTTAATCTGTATCTGCCCCATGCCCTCCAAGCTGAGGGCAAGACTTAGCTTCGTGTGGGTTTCTTCATTTTCACCATCTTCTTGGAGAGTCCTGTATTTTACTCTCTTTTAGTAATGTATTTTTATTCACCCGAAGAAAGTAGGACCGTCAGTTCATAAAATGTACTGCTTTCTCTTTAAAATTATAATAAATGGTCAGTACATTTTGCATGAATTGTAAAACCTGACGGAATCAATGATTGAGCCCTTGTCATAATCAGTCTGTGTTGTTTCTCTTTTGCAGAAAGGCACATATGATGCTGAAAATAAAATTGTGAAGCTCCAAAGTGAACTTGTGGGTAATGCATCAAAGGTAATTTACATTTGGCATTGGATGTACGGGGCATGCTTTGTTCTCATTGCTTTAGTAATGCTTTGGGTGCCTCATATCAGCAGGTTGATGGTACTTAATTTATATGTAGTAAAAGGTTCATGTGGTATGTTGATTTATTGCAGCATCATAAACCCAAGTGTCAATGGTCCATGCATGCCAATTAGTTAGGTGAATTTGCTGCATGTTGTTTGGTTTGTCTTGACTTTCTGGTGTTGGTTCTCCAATGCAGTGCATTATTTCAATGCTTGCAATGTTAATACGTGCAATTCATGTTAGGTAGTAAATTAATAAGCCTTGGAGCTGCTTTACGTCCTCCTCCTTCTTATTCCTCAAGTACCTGTCCCTAACTTCCACATCGTTATGGGCAGTTTCAATGTACCATACCTCTCCAATTCATTCTGTTGCTACTTGATAGTGCCTCAATCATAGTTGATTGTTACTCAATTTTTAGCAATTCCTGTCTTGGGGGTGATTATTAATGCCGTTGCTGATTCTTTTGCATTTTGTTCGTCTTCCAAGAATTGGGAGATTCTTTGTAAAAGTCTGTGTTTGGTTTCTTCACCTGGAAGATAAATTGAGGGAACAATGGGAGGTGTGAGTTGCAAAAGGGAAGAGTTTGACCGGTTGAGTCGATAGTTATTATATTCCTTGCTCCAAAACAGTACTAATAGCTTACCTTCTCTTCTTCCCCCCCCCCCCCAAAAAAAAAAAAAAATTCAAACCATTATTTAATGCTCTAGAAAGGCTGTTGTCGTCTTCATGGCAGAGGTAGATTCTCTTGGTGAATAGACCTCATAGTGTTTGTTAATCGGTGGAACCCTTGTGATGGTAAGTTTGAACTTCTTGTTGTATAATAATAATAGTAGCCTCACAATTACTCTCATCAATAATTCTTATAAAGCTAATTGTTGCTGCCTATTTGTCAGTGCATATGGACTATAAATCAATTAATGTTAATATGAATCAGTAGTGATTGGTGAATACTGAGACTGACCGTCCTCCTTTTTCTCTGTTTTTTTCCGGGCAGGTGAGAGATATCACTCGAGTTTTTGAGGTGGCTGAGAATAAATTATCTTATGTAGTTCAGATGGCTACCAATTTGAATGACCTTCAGCCGCATCTGAAAGCCCTGCTGAAGAAAATCTGATACGAGATATATCCAAAGTGGAAAATGGCAACTTGATTCAGCAGTAATAATAAACCCCAAAATAAGGGCTTCTCAGGACTTTAATTTTTGCCCTGGTAGATATTTTCTGTACTATGAAAATCCTTGTAGTTGATTATGTGATGAAAATTATCATAAAATAAATCAGTGTCTATATTTGGGACATTATGTAATGGGACATACCACATACATAATGTTAATAGTGGGGCAGTGCTGCCCTTGTTGCCCCCAGACCCCCACCCAGGCACCCACCCATGCTTCTGATCTTCCTTTGAACCTTATGGTCCGGAAGTTGTGGAAGAATAACTTGGGTGAGAATGAAGACAATGAACATACACTGAGCAAGCTCGATAACCAGTTTTTTATGGTCAGCAGTACACAGCTTGAACTCAAAGATCAGACTGATTCGATGTAGTCGGTATGAATAAGCTGATCAACTCCTAACTGCTCTTATTATATACAATCCTTTTCCTTTTTATGTTTTCTTATACCTGGGGATGCTAACATGTTGGTAAAATCCTAGTTTGACTTGCACAGTTAACACGGCGGTTTGGTTGAATTTTACTGCCTCTCACGCATCTATGAAAAAGATCAATGGTGGATATTCAAAATATGAATTCCTAATAAAGGCTAACAGGCTACATTTTAGGGTTTTCAAAAAGGTGGTAAATGAGATTAGAAAATTCACTCATACGTGTTTGCAGGCAAATCCATTCAGGAAAATATCCAAGCTGAATCTGACAATGACAAAATGAAGAACAATCTTTTCCGTCAATACAGGGTTGGTAGAGTGATAAGATCCATATTTCTAAGTGGAGATGTCATGGATTCGATTCTTGCGGACGACAAGTATCCCTTGAGAATGTAATCAAGGTGCGCGCAAGCTGAACCGGATGAACCTCAGATACCCAAACAAGAAAAAAAAAAAAAAAAAATAACAATCCTTCCCAACCTTAGAAAGCCAAAACGTGTATAAATGGTAAAATTGACAATATACCGTCAATTTTTTGTAAATGTCGTTTCATAAGGGTTTTTTGGTTTGATGAGTGACCCCACCCTTCAATAGTACATAACCTCATATTTTAAAACCCTAAAAACTAAAATTCTCTTACCCAGATGACTGATGATTGGTTGATATGTTATGAGTAATGTATTAATTGTCTTATTATTAGTTATTACTTAGTATACTATCACGCATAATGGTGGATGTGTACATATAATGTCTTATATTTTGTAGAATATTAAGGTCATGAAAAACTATTATGAATGTCGACCTACCGGTAAAACTCATTATGGGAGAGTGTTTATGTATATATTTCAATACAAGTTTTAGAACCTACCAAAAGTCATTTTACATAACGACATGTCAAATGTATTTTTAGTACGACCTCCTTTACTAAAAATGAATTTCTGCATTGATTTTTTTAGAATATATAAAAAATAGAGAATTAAAACCATGCCAAAGAGAGCTTAAATAGAGACGGGACATGATAGTTATAGAAATCCAAATACTGTAATGTCGCTTGCTCTTATTATTATAATCATTGTTGGAATGTCCCTATAATTGATTTTCCTAGATACCACTGGGTTGGGTTGGGTAGGTGGGTTACTGTTACCGATTCGATTTTGGATCCATTTACATATTGGTATGGTGGTGGGCCAGTGGGGCTTGCAAGACAAGGCAGGTCCATACATATCTGAATTTTGTTTTGCCCATGCAGTTTCCCAATTTTCTCAACGCATGCATCTATAAATACATACGTATAAAAAGAAGCCACTGATTCTAAATTCCGAAAAGCCACACAATTTTTGTTGTTTTGGGTAAAATAAAGCCATACAGAGGAATAGGATACGTACCTTTTGTATTGTTTGAAAAAGTAAATTTAGTTATCGATGCGTATCAATTCACATTTGTACGATACACATTAATATATATCGATACGTAACGAACTAGCTTCTAAACAGGGGAGAGCAAGCTGCAAGCATCGATACACTTCGATACGTTACGATTCAGCTTCAAAAGAAAAGGGAGGGGGTGGTCAAGGGAACAAGGGTTTCTTGGCAGAGACGGAACCATCTCTGCCGATCTCTCTCAAGTCTCAACCTCTATCGCTACGAGTTACAGAGTCGTGGCCTCCTCGTCCTCTTCAGCTGGTGTTGCGGTGACTTCTCCTACAGTAGTAAGTAGTAGCCTCCTCCTCCTGTTCTTATTCTTCGCTCGGCTCCCTCTGCAACCCCTAGTCGCCCTGTTAGGCTGCGACAGTTATATTCAGCGTTCAGAAGCCTATTTCAGGGTTTCATTCTAGAGATATTCAGGTGAAACTTGAAATCGCACTCATATATCTATGCATTATTAGTGATAATAATTGAGTCTTGTCACTCTGGTTGTAATGTTTTGTTGTCCATTTGGTGGGTTGCGGTCTCAAATGTGATTAGGAATTAGGATGCCATGGCTTCCATGGTAAGTAATACGGTTAGGTGGTTAGGTATTGGTCCACTTCTTTTTTATTATACAGGGGCAAGTTCTTGTCTCTAAGCATTTGTGCAGGCTTTAATATTACTTACAGGAATCTGTGGGATCAACCCGAATCCCTGCTTTTAATGTTTATCTATTTTTGAGTCTTATTGTGATTCTTTTTCCCGGTTTCAGTCCATCAATTGGTATAGTAAATTTCCCGGTTTTTGAAAACCAATAGCAAGGGATATTTGATTGTAATACACCAGTAAAGAAGCCAACTTCGGGCTAAAAGCCTAAAACCAATCGGACCATTAGTTGAAAGGTTTATCTTTATCCATGTATAGGGTGGTGTGGAGAATACAAAGGATCATATTTGGTGGGCACTAGTTACTGTTGTTGATTACCTGGGAAATGTTTCCACAAAACTTGAATTTACGCTTTCAAAGAGTAATGTGGTTCCAGAGGCAGAACTTTGGATTGATTGTTTAAAGGGTCATACAGTCAACTGAAAAATTATCATTTAGACACTACATGTTACAAAAGGGGGGAAGAATCTAGAAGATGGCTAATTAGTTCAGAAGCTCCATTACTGTTTTGAATAAAAAATAAAAAAATGAACTAAAAAGAAAGCTTAAGCGTTCGCTATTACAATCTTGGTTGCCTTTACTTGTCAACTTGAATGAATGTGTTTTGTTTAGAGTAAGATCTTTCATAAGTGTCATGTCTTCTTGGTGGTTATGAATCACACATGTTTAAGTATTAGTTGCATGATAGAATGATATTTATTAGCTATATCTATTGCTTTATGTTTAAATTAGACCATTTTCTTGCATATTTGATCATTTACATTAAATTCTACACCCATTGGTATGTATCTACAGTAAGAAAATCACCTGACTGATATATTCCCGATACACGATAGTTCAAACTTGTTTATATAGAGTTTGGATCCACCTCCGACATGGGTTGAAAATTTGCCAATCCACACATCTGGTTGTGTGACATGTGTCCGTTCAAAATCAAAATCCTCCTTTTTTTGGTAATCAGTCAAACAATCAAACCATTTGAAACTTACTTTCATTTTCTTTTCTCAAATTTATTGTTTCCTATTTTTTCCCAACGTTATCAAAACGCCAAAGATGACTCTTCCTCTATCTACACTCTCTTTCTTCTTTACATTCATCCCTTTCTCTATCTTTTATATATATACACTACTATTTCGAAAATATTAAAAAAGCATATTATTATTATATTATTATTTTTTGTAATTTAGTTTTTTTGGTAGAAAAAGAAGTAAGGAATAAAGAGATGTTTTTATAGGCCTACGGTTGATCTTAAAATCTAAACCCTCCCTCTTTCTTAATGAAGTGTTGAATTGGAAGAGTTCAGATGTCAGGGTTTATTTGATAAAAATGATGGAAATGAGAGATAGCAATTAATTTTCCAATTTCGAGAGATCAAGACCTAATCATCCAAATAGTTTGATTCCTTCATAGACAGTTTTATAAGGTTTTCTTTCTATGTTGCAATTTCTAAACGATAAAAATCACATATTTGTAAGAGTTGCTGCAAGTGGGGGACATTGAAGACAAAGAAGTGGAGAAAAGAGAGGTGGAAGGGAGAGGGAAAGAACCAAAGTGGAGATAGAGGTAGCAAATTTTGGTGGATTAATTGGAATTCTTTTAAATATTAAAAATATTAAAAACTAGTTTTTTTTTTTTTTTTTTTGGGGGGGGGGGGGGATGTTGGATTCTATTTTAGATTAACTTCATTTTGGTAATTAGAGGTGGTTAATTTTGTTTTAGATTAATTACCAAAAAAATGCGGATTATGTTTTAGATTGGACACATGTAACACAATGAGATGTGTAGATTAGAAAATTTTCCAACCCATGTAGGTGGAGGATCTGGACTTGTATATATATAACCCAAGGAGAGTGAACTCTGAACAAGAGGTATTGCTCTATGTCAACTGAACCAATCCTTTGGTGGTTGATCCAGCTCCTGATTCTGAAACCAAAACTTGAAGCATTGAAGGAGATTCCTAATTCTTAACCAAAACTTAAGGCATTGAAGGAGGACATGGACATGTGTAGGTTGGGCAATGCAAGGTCTAGTCCTTCTCAACTCAAGCCCTTCCTTCCCTGTGGCTAAGGTTACCTTCCTTTTCGCCCCATCCCCTGTATTTGTTTTCACCTGTCTTGTGACGTTGGAAAGATAAAGGGAAGCCGATCTCTCTCCCCTTATTGACCACTCATATAGTCATATCTCCTTGGCTCTCCCTGCATAAGGTATAATGAAAGCCCAATTTTGTGCAGTTATAACACCAAGGTGCTCTCTCCCCCTCACCTCTTCCTCTTCATTTTGATGTGCCATTCCTGATAATAAGAGCTTCGAGTCGCTGTCTGTTATTTTTAATTGTCACTGTTAAAGTTTGGCAGCATTGTTTGATCCTTTGGCATATCTAAAGCTTTAATCTGTGATCTTGGTTTTGGAAGGGACATAATAATGTTTGTCCAGTGTAATATTTATGATGGCATGCAAAGACTAGAAAACAGTGCAAAGATCAAGATAAACTCAGACTAATTATTATAAAGAAACTAAAACTTGCAGTGCATCAAGGTATATTTTGATGTTGAGCTTTGAGACTCCAATAACTTGCTGTTATGGATAGTTGTAACTGGGTTGATACAGAAATTGAATGGAGTAGGACCACAAGTGAGGAGTTTTCATTTGTATAGACATGAAAACCCATTTCCTGTTTTGGAAAAAGTATATGCATGAAACCGCAAGGCTGGAGGATGCTCTCAACCTCTAGGACTATCGTTACTTTGTTTAAGCATTGATTAGCTTATCAATGAAAAGGGAAAAACTTTCCAAGTAATGAAAAGAACACCAAATGTTGGTCTTAGTTTTTTCTTCCTCTTTTCACTTGGGAGTTTTAAGGCAAAAAAAGAGAGGAGGGAATTCAAGAAACAGGTTAAAGGCAAATGATGATAAAGATAATTGAAACAATCTTCATCTGAAGTGGAGTATCAATGTGTGTAAGATTACTTACTTGATGTGATATTGTTCAGCATCTGGAAGGAAATGAGCAGGTGCATCACTAAAGAAAAGTGAGGAAGCATTTTGCATTTATTCAAGCTCATATTATTCTATTAGTTTGTGAGACCCTAGGATATTTCAGGTCAGAAATTGGATGTTGGGGAAAATTCGAGGAAGTCAATGCTATCTTGATTGCTATTTTATAATGTAATATTTTTTATTTTTCCTTGCATGTAGTCCTTTTCTTCTAAGATGTTTGTGATGCACTGCTCTATGTATAATTTTGAAATTCTTAATTATGTCGCCAATCAGAGAAATTAAGAACTCCTCTTCAATGTTATTTCTTCTGATTGTCATGGCAGGGGTACGTGAACTCTCTCTTTCTTTCCATAGTATGTGTATTTTCCTTCCGTTCATGTAGTTTCTATGAGTTTTTATTGGGTTGTGGTTGGCTTTAACTGAAATTACTGGAATGTTGTTTCATTGTTTTTGTTTTATAGTGACTGAAATCATGATTGTTATCAAAATTTAAATCTTAGCTGTATATGGGACTTGTTATAGGACTGATTGACATACAATACTCGTCAATATAAAAAAATGTTCGCACATTAAGAATCTTTGCAGCCATAAGCATCATATCATGTTTGTACTTGTTTTTAGATGTCTATCAGGGGTTACAATTGTCATCTCAACACAAGAAAATGAAAATCTCTATTGCTACTTTTGTTCTTTCCCCATGCCTTTGTTTCTTCTCCTCCTTCCTCATTCACTTGGAGACCATTTGGTTTGAAGAAGTTGAAGTGGGGTGGGAAAAAGCAAAGTTTTCCACAAATTCTATATTCTGGGTTTGTTTGTTTAGATGGGTGGGATAATGGGGACAGTATTCTCCATGACTTAAGGATTTTGTATGCTTATGTGTCAGAGCACTTTTCCCACTCCATCTCTTTAAAAAATCCTATACTTTTAGGTGGGACTTTGTGGCCAAGTGAGGGGAATGAAAAACAAATGTTACTTTATTCATCATGGGACCCACATTGTCAACCTTTCGAAGGAACCTTTCCTTTCCTTTCCTGTTTCTCGCTGATTTTTGTTTTAAATTAATGCAGGAAGCAACAAAATCATGGGAAGTGATGCTGAAGTACACGACAAGCTTCCATCAGACTTGGAAAAATTGCAACTAGAGCAACATCAGGATGCCCCAGAGAGCAGTAGTACAGTATGTATTTATATAAGTAGTGTGGCAAGTGTATTCCTCCATGCTGCTTTTTGTCCCCCCCCCCTTTTTCCTTCTCTCTCTTCTTTCTATTATCGTTGAGAAACACTCTTGTTTGTCTAATGACCTCTCTATGAGGATTTTGGGGAGTATGTGAAGCCAGACTAAGAGAGGTAAAGTAATGGACGATTGTATCAGAACTGAAATGAGAGTTGCATCTCAATTCAGGACAAGCTCCTTGAGAGCTGCTTGATGTGGTATGGGTATGTCCAATAGAGACCTATGGATGCACTAGTGAAGGAATTAAAAGAGGTAGATGCATGCGTAAAATGACTGCTGGAGGAGAATTAAAAAGGATATGCATATGGTGGGGGCTTGATCTTATTGTGACTGGGAAAGAAGTTGTTGGGAGGACAAAGACCTGTGTTGCTGACCCTTTGTAGGGGATATCTCTAGGATGCTTCTCGGTCTGCTGCTTTGACATTTTCTCCTTATTAACCTTGTTTACATTCTTCTACTCCTTTGTACTTCTATTATTTATCATTGTCTATTTGTCTCAGCCTCTTTCATATTCATGTAGCTGACCTCGTTTAGTTGGGATAAGGTAATGGTGGTGGTGGTTGTTGTTGATACATCCATGGAATCTCCTTCTCTGGTTAGCAATATGAAAGTCCAAGAGTAGTATGGGCCCATAAACTAGGGAAATTCTTAGCAGCAGGGTTTTGGATTAATATGTAGAAGTGGATTCATATCTTATTCAGATGTAAGAACCTAAGTTAGTCAAAATCTTGAATCTCAAGCAAAATAGTCATAGTTGTCATGGCAAGCAGGTGATCCACTTTTTGATGCAACAACCGAAGCCTTACCCAACTAAATGAGGTTTGCTACATGGATCCTTCAATAAAAAGATGAATTGAAAAACGGAAAGTGAAAAATGGAAACAAAGCTGAAAGATAATAGTAATAGGAGAGAGGATAACTCAAGACATCATATGATATAGCCTCAATCTTATGAGGGGCAGTTCTTACAAAATTTTCAAGATAATCAAATGTGCTAATAGGTTGGTTTTAGGGGGAAGGGGAAGGTTAAGTTGGGGCTTTGTGGTTAAAAATCATTCTCTTAAATGATATTTGGGGGTATCAAGGATACTTAGCCCATCCTTGATACGGGGTTAAATTCCTTGGGATGGGAAACTGGGGTCTATAAGTTTCAGAAACTATGGTTTTCCTGCAGTGTGTTTTACGTGTCATGACTGATACAATGAAACTATGTAATGTTGTAGAACTTTCTAATTTTGAAGCCTATAAATTGCAATGTGGAAGCTAATCCAGTCACCTTCATTGCAGAAAGATGAAGACGATGAAAAAGGTGATAATTCAGATCTAACAGGTTGATTTTCTAGCCTGCAATCTTTAGGCGTGTGATAATGTTGTATGTTTGTATGATTGATTGTCTATCATTGATTTTTACTGCTTGCTAGTCATTTTACTATTTTACTTAACATTTTGCCTGGTAGAATAAAGTCTTATTGCTTGTTGCTGGGGTATTTTAGTGTCCGTTTCTTCTTGTTCCAGGGATGCTGTGGCTTTTTATCCATGCTTATTCTTTTGTAACAAATTGATTTGGTTCTTTCTGAAAAAATGTTGGTGAGTCAATTCATGGCATTATGTCTATGAAGTTTAAGCTGTTGAGGGTCTAAGGGCCTGTTTGGTTACTTGAGTCTGAAGATTTCAAAAATCTAGAGATTTCAAATTTATCGATTTCAAATCTATGGAGTCATGGTTCATAAAATTAACTGTTTGGTTAGCCTGAATCTTTGGAATGAAATCTATAGATTCATCCTAAAAAAACATTTATGGAGTCATGGTTCAAATGTTTAACATTTTTATAGTAGAGATGAAATCTCTGGATTTCACCTTATACCCATAAATCCACAAATTTATGTTTTTAGTGTAAAAAGGTGAATCTTTAGATTTCATGAATCCAGAGATTCACACAACCAAACGGGTATAAATCTCCCATTTGTGAATCCAGAGATTTCAAATCTCTGGATTCATATAACCAAACAGGCCCTAAGACAGGCATTAGAGAGTCAGTGTTTCAGGTGGTTCAAGATTTTTTAAGTTCCCCTCGGGATCAGTTTTCCCACAGAGTCAACACAAACTGAGAGATTGGATACTCGATCCTGATGGATTTTTTATATTCCCAACTCTTTGTGGTGTCTTTCATTTGGCTTGTCCTATTGTTCTGTCGTCAAAGCTGCTAGCCTGCTACTCAGATATTGCATCATCATTGTTATAAATTCATCATGGATGAGTTCCTCTGTTTTGTTCTGTCTTGTCAAAGACAGGGATAGAGACAGGAGTGCCAAAGTGGTTCATGTACAGTACTGTGCTCGTCATGTTGACGTTATGGAGAGATTGAGGCAGATGCTTTACTTTTATTCCCCCCCCCCCCCCATTTCCATTCATGTACTTGGTTCCTTTCCTCATCATTCCAGTTTGCCTCATAGTTGATTGGTTGCCTAGTACTTCCATCAAAACATCCTCGTTTCAGTTACAGAAAGTTTGTTATATGTTGTTTCTTTATTGCCCGAAGTTCAGCTCCATACATCGTTGTGATTCAGTATCCTATAAATTTTTGTTTGAGTTTTGTTAAGATTTGCGCAAGTTTGGGTACAGCCGCAGACTAGATTGGATCGCTGCAATCTGGAGTTTTCTTTTCCATATGTTCTATTTTTCAGTTATTTCTATTTTTGTAGTTGTTTCTATTTTGGACAGAATATTCTGTCATAGTTGTTTCCATTTTTTTTTGAGGACAGAATTACTTGTCCCACAAGTTTGTAACTGAGGAATTGAAGAATATAAATAAAATGCTTGTATTCTGGGTAGTTAATCTAGAATCGCATGGTGCAGTTCTCCCCTGCTAGTTCTACTACTACTTCTTCTTCTTCTTCTTCCTTGCCTTCTTCTTCAATCTTGCATCTGGTTTCATTCTCAGTGTGTGATTTCTAACATAGTATCAGAACATTAATCTGAGGCCTGGGTTGCTATTCTATGCTGTCCCTGAGCCATAGGCTGCCTAACCATTTAAATAAAGCATTCCCTGCCCTCAGCATTCAATTCCCTACTATTTATTGCCCCTCAACTAACAATAACCCTCTCTCTCTCTCTCCTCCATATGGCGCCATCTCAGGATCCCCAGGGCCCCTCATTTAGCAACTTGGAAAAATCTCTAGGGTTGTCTTCATCTACAAGATATTCTGGCTTTAATGGTGCTCGTCACCCCCATGGCATTCAATGCTGCCCCTGAGCCTTAGGCTGCCTAACCATTTACTTAAAACATTCCCTGCCCTCAGCATTCAATTCCCCCTATTTATTACCCCTCAACTATCGCTAACCCTCTCTTTGTCCTCCACGTGGTGCCATCTTTGATCCCAGGGCCCTAACATTCTTCTTCTTCTTCCTTACTTTCTTCTTCAATCTGACATCTGGTTTGATTTTCAGTGTGTGATTTCTATCAAGTTCTTTAGGTATGTAATGTAATATCAATCACTTAGCAGTTAGCACTCTGAGTGCTCTTCTCCACTTCAAATACCCTATTATCTTTGTTTCATCACTCTAGCACTTTAGGTGCACTCCCTCTCTTTCCGCTGCCAAACATGATGTGAACCAGATTCAGAGCTGAAATTGGGCTGGGGTAGGTTGCCCATACCCTACGGTCCTATACTTCCAGCAAGGGTATTTTGGTAATTTTGTTATATTCTGGTTAAGTCCACTTAGCGTTTAGTTGGGTCCAGAATCTTTGTGGGACCCTAGAGTACTTCTATTTTTGGGTTTGAGTCATTGTTAAGTTAGGATTCCTAAGTTGTGACGGAGTCCCCTAATTTTGTTCTACTTCTTGCAAAGATTCCATATCTACTCTTAGATTTCAATTTGGATTCTTTTGGAGTGAGATATGAAAGAGTCTTTCTAGGAGTATGAGTCTTCGTTCAAGTAGGAGTTTAGTTTGATTTGTTTTTTAAATTGGAGTCCTGGCGTGAGTTTGTTCTAAAGGCTATGAGTAAGCCTCTTTATAATATAATATTCAGTTTATGATTAATGAAATTAATTGAGAATTGAAAGATCATAACTTAGTGTCATGGGTTCCCTCTAGGGAGAACTAGCGGCTACTATTTGAAGGAACAGTTCTGCAGAATTTTGTGAAATCTGAAAGCTCAAGCCATCTCCAAGTAAGCACAAGAGACCCCTACCGCTAGCATACCTTTCACTCCCTTCTTCCATCTGCAAACTTCCTCGTTCCCCCTAACCCTAATTCGGAAGTTGCAGCCCCCTCTGCCCATTGCAAATCATCCTTACCCTCTCTCAAACCCTGCTTCAGCTCCTATTCCGTTCATCCAACTCTTTACCCCTTAACTCCTACCTCCCAACCCTAGACAACTAATTCCAACCCCTCTTCTTCTTTTCTTCTCCTTCTTCTTCCTCTTTAAAAGCTTGTGGCACCTCTGGAAATTCCAGAATTTAAAAAACCAGAAATGGTAACCTAAACCCTAGGCTTCCCCTGCCAAAGACCTATTCTTAGTAGGATTTAGAATCCCCTTTCCATTCCCTACCTGTGATCCTATGTTTCAGCCCCTTCCTTCCCATCTGAACCCTCCCCTTCCTTCCCATCTGAACCCTAGAAAATTGTGAAATTCATTTTCTTCCTTAGAAACCCTTAAAACTTCAAAACCCTGAATCTCGTTAACCCCTCATCTAAACCTTAAGCCCTTTTAGGATTAGCATTCCTATCACCTATCAAACACTTGACCTCGCCCTACCCTCAATCCACCGAGAAACCCTAGATTCTCAAAAAACTCTAATTGCTGAAACCCTAGTCTTCGAATCCCATTCTGAAAATAAAACTATGGCAAAGGAACAATATTAGAATTCAATACCTTAGCCTCCAAACCCTAGCTGAATATAACCCTACCCCTTTCCCAACCCTAAAACCCCTTTAACCAGCATATTTATTGCTGATTCACTTGGAGAGGATCCTGAGGGTGGACCTAAATCTACAACTTTTCTTCAATCAATCAAACTCTAGATCCTGTTTCACATAAAAACTTCTAAGCAAAGGCATTTTCTAGGATATTCGAGCATTGAACATCATCCTGGAAATTTGTTTTCTTTTTTACATCCATGGTGACAAGGCGTCTGAGGGGGTGAAGAAAACCAAGGTACACCAAATGAGGTGCCTAGGCGACACGTGGACGCCTAGAACCACCAGAGGGCTTGGACAACTATGCTTATGTCAAGAATGTGTGCCTGGGTGCTTGACATCCCTTTCAAAAGGTATACTATGGCTAGGTGATATGGCAATTACACTAGATCTTCACAAAATTAATTTCTGTGTTTATACATCATAGAAAAAACTGGATCTGTCTGAGTGTCTATCATAGATCAGAAACACTTTTTCAAATCACAGTGGCAAAGTTAGGAAGTAATTAGTAAGGGATGACCATAGGAGCTCATTAGAGCTGGTCTAGGAGTAGCTTCGATACATGATAAACCGTGAGAAAGTCATTTGAGGTGGCATGATCATGTACAATAGAGGCATTTGGGTGCTCCAATACAGAGGTGTGATTTTATTCAGATTCAAGGAATTAAAAGAGTAGGGGTACACCAAGAATGACTTAGGGAGAAGGTGTAAGGAAGTCATAAATAGCTTAGCCGTTGGGTCAAGGATGACCCAAACAGTGCTGATGGAGGAAAAGGATTCTTTGGTAGCCGATCCCTTTAGTTATAAAGCCGAGTTATTGTTGTACCTCCATAACTTTGTCGCAATTGACATTGAATAAATGAGCTAGTATGATGTAGTGAAATAGTTGTACGGAGGTACAGAAATCTTGGTTAAATAGTTGCAAGCTCAACACATTCAACTTCTTCTTGGACTCTCATAATCTCATTAATAGATATGTACATGGAAGAGGGTGGACTGTCATCCCATGATTGAGTGCTTGGAGCTAGTTGGCCCTGCCAAGTGCGTTCTGTGAATGAAGTGGACATTTAACTTTTAGTTTCAAGTAGGTGTAAGTGTAATGACCACTAGGAATTGTGGGAGTTATGTATCCTTGGGCTTGTGGTTGACAAATAATGGAGTATCATTTCAGCAGATTAATAGTTTCTCCGCCTTCTTGTCCTCCACCCTTCAAAAAGGCTTTGATATTTTATCATGTGATGGTACTCAGCATTCAGCAAAAGAAAGAAACCAGAACGATTATCTAGTTTTATGATCATTTTAATTTTTTTACAAGGTTTATTTTCTTATTTACCCTATTGAGGCCCCTGGATTGCCAAAATTAATTAAGTTAATTAATAGGGTGGCTTTTTGCTATCTTTTGTTAGTGTCATCTCCCTATCCTCACCTTTCTTTCTTTTCCATCCCCCTCTATATCTTGTTTTTTGTATCTCTTCCCCAACCCCAACCTCCAGTTTCATTTGGTTGTGCTTGAATGTTTTGGATTTTATCCATGCTTAACCGCTGAAAAAATAAAAAAGTACATTATTTTGACAATTTTTTTTGCTTGCAACAGAAACTGCAAAGAAGAAAAAGAAGAAAAGCAAAAGCAAGTGAGTATCTTTTTTCTTGGTTTAGTTCTTATCATTGATGTGGTACCCCTTTTTTGTTCTTTCTTTTCCGCATGATAGATAATTTATCTTTGCCTTTTATAGGAAGAAGAAAGAACCTCGTGGGCAGACTGATCCCCCATCTATTCCTGTTATTGAACTCTTTCCATCTGGGGAATTCCCTGAAGGTGAAATCCAGCAGTATAAAGATGAGTAAGTATCCTCCCTTTTCTAAACCCTAACCCCCCCCCCCCACACCAAAAAAAAAAAAAAAAAAAAGAAAAAAAAAGAAGAAGAAGAAAGAAAGAAAAAACCCCTATGCCCACCCCTACCTCAAAGAGAGTAAGTACATATCCTTCCTTAATTATTTGGCAGCAACTAATAAATTTGTTCCTCTGATTGAGTGAGATGGGGAGGGTGTCAACTTTATCATGAAAGATAGGTTTATTTCTGGTTGCATTCTTTTGACAGTGTGTCTTTGCTTTATGGTACAGTTAGCTACAAATCCCTTAGACCCTTACTAATGTGCAAACGGGAACTGCTGGATGCATTCTTTTGACAGTGTGTCTTTGCTTTATGGTACAGTTAGCTACAAATCCCTTAGACCCTTACTAATGTGCAAACGGGAACTGATGTTCCCATTGCTTCACAAAGGTTTGATACAACAACCAAACTTCAAACATTTTACAGCTTATTATCAGTTAGTAGCTAATGTTTAATTGAACCCCCATCCATCTCCATCTCCATTCCTAAACCCTCAATAATTGAACCTCTCCAGCTAGAATTGAAAGAGTTGCTTTCTAATTTGCAGTTTGCTTTCTTAGGACAAGATAATTCTCTTCCTGTCATTGTTGTCTCTGATTTAACTTTTGACAAAGCAGAAGAGTTTATCACACTGTTGAATGATAATAGAGAAGCATTGAGTTGGTCTATGACTAATATCAAAGGTGTAAGCTCTTCTATTGTACAAGCTCATATTCATCTTATGAAGGATGCCAAATATTTTAGAAAACCTCAGCGTATGATGAGTATTTTCTTTGACATTGTGAAGGTTTTTTCTTAAAGTCTTTAGGGATGACTTTTCTATTCATGGTTTTTCTTATTTGGAATGTCTTCCCCATCATACATTGATATTGAAGATAAGACTCAAGCTTCACATGATCAAGTACATCTTGACTGAAAGGTATACCCCTCATTTGTCTTCCTTGTTTATCTTTTCATGCATGCATTGATGACATTGCATTATTTAAGTGTGGGGGGAATACCTTTGGCTTCTTTGTGAATTTTAACTTTGGCTTTTGGTTAGTGTACATACTATTTCAATTGCTATGATGTGTGAAATGAGAGTGATTTTGGTACCCATCATGAATACATAAAAACCCTTTTGAGAGGAAGGTAACTTGTATGTATGTTGAGATGAGAATTTCCAAAGAAAAATAATAGGCCCTTAACTTAAGGCATTGGACCATTATGGGTTTTGTGGATCCTTGTTTCTTTGGTTAGAGGTTGAGATCGATCTTTTGTATGGCGTGACAAAAGTTCAAAAAGAAGTGAAAAGAAAAGAAGAAAAAAAAGAGTAGAAAGTAAAAGTTGAATTTCTTGGAACTAGATAGGGCACTCCGACTTAGGAATCGAGGTGACTTGATCGAAACTCTTAGGAATGATATTATTGAAAAGAACTCTCATATCACTGTCTATGTGGGCATATGCAAAGCAAAGCTACAAAGTAACTTGGGTTTCTGGTGTTTGCTCCACCATGTCATTCAAGCCAACCGTAATGGAGTAAAGTAGAGTTCACTACTCAAAAGAAAGAAGAAGAAAAAGAAAAAAAGAGAGAAATAAATGCAAGTGTCATCAATGCCTTGGTAGCAATGTTTGGTCAAAAATACTTCAAAACCTTAGTCCTTGGTCCTGTTTCTCTATTAGTGGTTTTGCTTAAAGGAGAGGTGTACTTGAAAGATATAAGGTGAGTCTTTGATTGAGATATATGCTTAGTCTCAAGAATCGATATGGGGTAATAAAGTTTAAGTGTGGGGGATCTTAAATCAACGGTGAGGAAAATTGTCATAGCTGTTGATTCTGTATAAGTACTTACCAATTGTTAAAGTTGAAATTTGCAATGTTTTATTTTGAGCTGAATTGGAATTTTGGATGTATATTCTCTGCAAACATCCACGAGACAAAACTCGTCCTCTAGGGGTAACCTAGTGGTTTAAAGGCTTGTTGCACATGCTAAGTGTAACCGTGATTCCTACGAAAGTGAGTTGGGATTTTATGTTGTTGCATTAGTTTCTTTCATGCATTTGTATTTTTCTTTTATTCTTGCTTGAGGACAAGCTTAGTCTAAGTGTGGGGGAATCTGATGAGCACATTTATGTGTGAAATCTTAAGGCATAAAGCATGCATTTTATACACTTAGAGTGGAGTTACCTTGGGTTTTATGTTGTTTTTGCAGATTTTATGAATTTCTAGGACTTTAGCGAATATCTGGAGTTTTGGGTATTAAACATGCGATTTTACAAGTCAAGAGGTTCGTTCAAATTCTCAAGTGCGAAAGTGGGCCTGATTTGGAGCATGATGGGCTAGTGATGCAATTATGGGCCAACTCCAGAATATCTTGTAAAATTAGATTAGGATTTTTATTTTATTTTTCTTTATTGTAATTGAGAATTGTATGGGGCCCACAAGTAGTCAAAGACTAGGATTTTCTATTTTTTTTAGAATATTTATTTTATTAGATTTTATTTATTTCTCTAATTAGTTTTTCTCTCTCTCTCCCCACTTTCTATTTTATTTACTTTCTTATTCCCTTAATAACCAACCCACTTATATTTTTGTTAACAAAATATATATGTTATTTTATTTTATTTTCTTTCTCTTTCCTTCTTCCACTTTTCTTTCTTTCTTCCACTTTGTCTCCACGTGAATTTCACTATAATTATTTTTTATCTCCACTTCTCTCTCTCTCTCTCTCTTTATTTCTAACGAATTTTAGCTCTTTCTTTCTTATTTTTTTTCTTTCTTTCTTCTTCTTTTATTTTACTCCTTATTATTATGTATAATTATTTTATTTCTTTGTTTGTAAATTATTCTCCTTCTTCTATAAATATTATCTCCCTCTTAGGTCTAGGACACACTTGATTTTCTCTTTAGTTTACTTTAGTTTTACACTTTACTTTCTCTTTAGTTTTACTTTAGTCTTGCACTTTCTATTCTCTTCAAAGAACTAGAGCAAACTGAAGAGAATAGAAAGTGCAAGACTAAAGTAAAACTAAAGAGAAAGTAAAGTGTAAAACTAAAGTAAACTAAAGAGAAAATCAAGTGTGTCCTAGACCTAAAAGGAGATAATATTTATAGAAGAAGGAGAATAATTTACAAACAAAGAAATAAAATAATTATACATAATAATAAGGAGTAAAATAAAAGAAGAAGAAAGAAAGAAAAAAAATAAAGAAAGAAAGAGCTAAAATTCGTTAGAAATAAAGAGAGAGAGAGAGAGAGAAAGTGGAGATAAAAAATAATTATAGTGAAATTCACGTGGAGACAAAGTGGAAGAAAGAAAGAAAAGTGGAAGAAGGAAAGAGAAAGAAAATAAAATAAAATAACATATATATTTTGTTAACAAAAATATAAGTGGGTTGGTTATTAAGGGAATAAGAAAGTAAATAAAATAGAAAGTGGGGAGAGAGAGAGAAAAACTAATTAGAGAAATAAATAAAATCTAATAAAATAAATATTCTAAAAAAAATAGAAAATCCTAGTCTTTGACTACTTGTGGGCCCCATACAATTCTCAATTACAATAAAGAAAAATAAAATAAAAATCCTAATCTAATTTTACAAGATATTCTGGAGTTGGCCCATAATTGCATCTCTAGCCCATCAGGCCCACTTTCGCACTTGAGAATTTGAACGAACCTCTTGACGTGTAAAATCGCATGTTTAATACCCAAAACTCCAGATATTCGCTAAAGTCCTAGAAATTCATAAAATCTGCAAAAACAACATAAAACCCAAGGTAACTCCACTCTAAGTGTATAAAATGCATGCTTTATGCCTTAAGATTTCACACATAAATGTGCTCATCAGTATAGTTAGCTACAAATCCCTTAGACCCTTACTAATGTGCAAACGGGAACTGATGTTCCCATTGCTTCACAAAGGTTTGATACAACAACCAAACTTCAAACATTTTACAGCTTATTATCAGCTAGTAGCTAATGTTTAATTGTACCTGCAATCATAACATATGATGGCAGGGACACCTAACCCTTAATGCTTCAGTGAACTTCATCAGTTCATCCATTGCTAAAGATGCACAGCACTCCAAAGCATGTTTTAGTATTCTCCTCTTGACGAGAAGAGAAAGACCCACCACTCATTCTGAGTTTGAGCCTATTTGATATTCTTGATTAAGGGGAACTAGAATCTGGGACAACAAACTGTTCATTAGAACTTCCACCTTTCTCTGGGGCTTGGCTTCTTTTAATTCATTGTGAGTTTCTTCTTTCATATGTGCTGTTTTGCAGGTAAAAAGACCATCAGCAACGTTGTATGACAAATTGAAGTTCCATAGTTTCTCTGTTAGAACCTAGTTTATTATTTCTTGCATTGATGTAGAATATGCTTCCCTTGTTGAAAATATAGAAAGTGTTTATTTACAGCAAGTACATGTGTGTGTTCTGTTCTCTATGAGCATTCTCTGGATTCTCATTGTAAAATTTATGCTTCTCTTTGGTACTTGAAAGTATTTGATTGGAATATTATGGAAGGCTTACTTGCCGAATTTAATATTTGATTTATAAAATTATTTTGTTCAGTTTTATTAACTGTGTTGATAGACTAGAGAAAAGAAGTGTCTGGGAGTGCGGCCCCTTGTTTCCGGGGGGAGAGAGCGACAGTGAATGCTGTTGTAAGCTGCACTTCTGGAAAGAGATCTGCTTTGTCTCAACTTATGGTAGAGTAGTTCGGGCCATGTTTGACATTTCCGTTGTATTCATTCAATCTGATCTTTTGTCGTACTTGTTTTTTGACCTTGATGCTACTAGTAACCTATGGAGGACTACTTCTGAAGAAAAGAGGGAACTGGAGCGTCATGAGAAACCCATTTATAATGCAGTTCGCCAAGCAGCTGAAGTCCATCGACAGGTTTCATTTCTGTCTTTTAACAGTATACAACAACAAACCTTTTCCCAACTAAATGGGGTCGGCTACATGGATTCTTGCCCTCCAATCACTTATGTTTGAGGCCATGCTAGATACAAGGCTTAAGCTATGCATATCCTTTCTCACCACTTTTCTTAAGGTTTCTTGTCTTTTAACAATATGGTGTATTAATTTTTTAGGAACACTTTTGTGGACTTTTGACTTTTTACCACAACTGCAATTGCATGCTTCTTTTTCGTTTTTGGCCTAGTATCAATGCTTTGAGATTGTTTGTAGATATTAATTTATTCTGTCATATCAAAAGTTAAAAATATGTTGACCTAATATTGATTGAGAGATACTTTGACAATGACGTATTGGTAATGGAAGAAGTTGAATAATTATTTCCATTTTAACAGGATGGGAGTTGATATATATTTCATTAGTTGTGTTACCCACTGAGCCATTTGGTTGACACAAGGAGATGTTAATGGCAGTCTAGAAGACATCATCATCAGCCAATAGAGTAGTTGGGGGGGGGGGGGAGATCAATATCAGGAAAGACTTGTGGGAGTTTGAGATGCTCTATATACCATACTAGAGTTGATATTTAATTTCATTAGTTGTGGTACTCACTTTTCCAGAGTATATAAAGAGTCAAGAAGAGAATGAGTCCATATAGGACTATACAAGGCAAGTGAAGTCCACATGTACTGTAAAAAGAAAGTAAATAACAAAGGAATAATTTAGGATAAAATACAATATGACATATACAGAATCTCCTCAAATGAACTTGCTGTTCTGGATTAGATTGCATAGCAGATATTGGGATTTAGGCAGGAATCCGTACCATTTGTGGAGACTCATTGGCTATGCAAGAAGGGATTCTGATTCTGAATATCCTTAATAGCTGCAACCATCTTTTGGGATGCCCACTATTATCATCATTCTTGTGTCACTGTTCCATCTTAATGCCAACATCTTAATACTTGTCTTGGTTTTATATTTTTTAGTTTATTTAATTTTTTTTTTTGGGGGGGGGGGTCCTTCCCCTAGCAAGACAATCGATATATGTAAATGTGTATCTTTTAATTCCTGGTTATCCATGATTAGGTTCGAAAATATATGAAGGGAATCATCAAGCCAGGGATGTTAATGACTGACCTATGTGAAACTTTGGAGAACACAGTTCGAAAACTGATATCAGAGAATGGTCTGGAAGCAGGCATTGCTTTTCCTACTGGTTGTTCATTAAATTGGTATTTTCTTACACTTTGGCTTTGAGACCCATTGTTCTGTACATTCATCCCTATGACTTTGACATCTAAAGTCTTCTTAATTTACCAGGGTTGCTGCACATTGGACCCCTAATTCTGGGGATAAGACTGTGCTTCAGTATGATGATGTTATGAAGTTAGATTTTGGAACTCATATTGATGGTAGGATCTTGCTTGTTTTCATTTGGTTTCCTTCATCAGAATTATTTATCGTTTCCAGTATTTACAGAATTTTGACATGCAAGGGTCTGTTTAGTTTCCTATTCGGGAGTTGATTTGCTGTGGGTTTTCTTTTGTAGGACGCATAGTTGATTGTGCCTTTACGGTGGCATTCAATCCTATGTATGATCCACTACTTGAGGCCTCACGGGAAGCTACAAATACTGGAATCAAGGTAGTATTCTTCACCTCTGTGTTTACACATAAAAGAACACTAGTGTTTGCAAGCATGGTAAAATTTCGTGACCATTTCGGCAAGTATCGAAACAAAATAGGCCACGAAATGAAAAAGTTCAATATCTCGCCGAAATTTCGGTCATTTTGAAAATTTCAAGGGGTTATATCGGCCAGGGCTTATGGATATGGATATGGTGGAGCATATGGTCTTTCATCTGCTAATTCCAATAGCATGTCTACATATGGATATGTAGATGGATCACCTGCCCCTTCTCCCGTTCCCTTGGGGGAAAAGCCCTTGCCTCTATATGGCCCCACTCGAGGCAATCTTTTGGCATTATTCGAGATTGGTCTTGGATTTTGAGAAACTTTTCAGGCTCCATTTGTGACCAGATTGGTAAGCTAGTTTTTAGTGTCACTGTCCATCACCTGTGGTAGGAGCACAACCTTAGGAGATCGACTTCCCAATCCTGCTCTTAGACGTGATTTGGAATGCCATCTGTTTTGATGTTTCTTCTAGGGTGCTCTCTATCTCCCATCCTCCGGTTGTTGATACCCAGGGAGCAGACTCATTGTTGTCTCCTGGGGTCTTAGCTCTCCTTTCCAGCTTGCTGCTTAAAAGCCGGTCCCCCCCCCCCCCCGGGTTTCCCCTTGTACATTCTTTGCTGGTCATTTAATTTAGTTATTTGTTCATCTCAAAAAAGAAAAAGAAAAAAAGGGAAGCTAGTTATGTTGTTCCATGACTGGGTTATAGTCCATGGCCGTACGGCATTCCCTTGGGTAGGATCTCTATTAAGTGCCACCTATAGAAGGCTAGTGGCGAACCTGCTTATGTCCAGTATTCAAAGTACTCCATGATTCAGGGGATGGATCTAGCCCAACACATACTTGCATATTGAATTCTACTTGTTATATTTGTTGTTGCATTGTAATGAAAATCTTAGTGTTGTCTTGCATAATATCCATAATTACATTTGTGGAAATGCATGTGCCAATCAAGAACCACTTTGGTTAGGTTTTTAGGCAAAAATAACACATTCATTGTCTTTATTGGCTTCATAGTAGGCTGGACACCGAAACCAACCAAAAGAACACCAAAACCCTCCAAAATATTGAGTTGAGATATATGGTTTTTAAGAAGCTTCTGCATAATTCTAGTTTTTAACTGAGATATTTTAGTCAACTCTCACAGATCTTCCTAGAATTGAGAAAGTAATGGAGTTTTAATCCCATGGCTGGAATAGCTTCAACCAGCCTTGAACCACGGTTACCACGCTGAGAAGAACCAGGTTCAAAGCTGGCTTATGCTCCAGTAGGGTACTCAGGGTCTTAATAAATTACTGGGGTCATTTTTGTACATTTTCCCACTGTTGCCATTTGTCCTATTTGAGGTTTCATCACTTCAAGGAGAGCCTATGATGACTTACATCAAGGTTTTGGAACACGAGGTAGCAATGGAAGATTTTCTGTTTGTTTGGATGAATAAAAAATATATATTAAAAGAACAGCTCTGAAGGGAAATACAGGGAAAGGAAAAAATAAAAAAGGAGGGGGGAGTGGGGTGCAGCACCCTGTACTGGATGCCTACTGCAAGCATGCCCTGTACTAATGTGGTACAGTGGTAGTACAAATATTCTCTTAAGATGGATTTCACTGGCATGTATATTAAAAGCTAACAACCTACACTTTCCTAAAAACCATTGCTGTTATGGCATCATTTATGTCCCTAGTGATGTTACTCATTGCATCATAATGCTATTTTTAGTAGTGAATAAATAATTTTTGAAAACCTCTGCCAATGTATTAACGGTCAAATTTTTAGTTAATTGATCCTCTTATTTCGTTATATTTTTTAGGAATCAGGTATTGATGTTCGTCTTTGTGATGTTGGCGCTGCAATCCAAGAGGTCATGGAGTCGTATGAAGTTGAGATAAATGGAAAGGTGTTCCAAGGTCTGGCTTCTAGACTAATTTGAAATGAAATTCTCTTAGTTAATGTTTGTGGTTAATATTCTCTCTGTTTTAATTTCCTACTAGTTACCTTTTGTTGGATGAAGCACCATATTCCATTATGTATTGGCTTAACTCTGATGAGATAAACAATGGCATTCAAAAACCCCAAAAAAAATAAAAATAACAATAATAATTAGTTTAAATCGGTACCCGCATTTTGTTTGTTATAGTAAAATGAACACTTAACCACCTGTTTAGGTACTTTTAATGTGCCTATGGATTATCCACGACCCGCTTGTCAAATATGGTGGTCTAACTCAATGACGTTTCCTTGTTCATTTATGTGAGTGGGACAAGATGGAGTGAGCTAAACCAACGGTTTAATTCTTTGCCTAACCAACAGATCAGGTGAGTTGTCCATGGATTTCATTGCAAGCTTGCCTTATGGTGGAAGGAAGATGAACCCCTGAAATACAATAATTTCTTTATTTTCGTGTAATTTCATCATTTAATCTGTTTGCTTGCCTTTTTCCCCCCCTTTTTTGGGTTCTTTTGGGGGGGCGGGGGGGGGGGGGGGGGGGGGGGGGGGCCCCCTCCCCCCCCCCCCCCCCCCCCCCCCCCCCCCCCCCCCCCCCCCACCCCCCGGGGCCCCCCCCCCCCCCCCCATCCCCCCCCCCCCCCCCCCCCCCCCCCCCCCCCCCCCCCCCCCCCCCCCCCCCCCCCCCCCCCCCCCCCCCCTAGTTGGGGCGATGAGTCGATGAGGCGCCCTCCGAGGCGCTTGAGGCGGTCGAGGCGTTTTAGTGTACATCTCATACACTAATTCATTGTAAACATATCTTATATATAATAAAAAACTAATATTAACCATTTAGCCTACCTTAAGTCATCCAACATACTACAAACAACACATAGTAGGTCCTAAATAAATTTCAAGCATCATACTATCATTAACAAGAATTAAGATACGATAAAATGTAACTAAATACTAAATAGTAAACACAAAGATGCATGAACAAAACAAATAAACACTAGACAACATACCTTCATTAAATGTCACCAACACTAGCACCACCTACAACTCCATGGCTCCACTCACCATCACCTACAACCCACCTCTTCTACATTGTTGAGCTGTAGCCAAATATCCTCACAAGTAAAAGAAGAAAATGAAACAAAGCATATTATATCTAAATAGAAAGTTTTAAATATTTAAGCAAACAGTCCCACTTATATCTAAAATCTAAAATCCAAAGCCCAAATATACCAACACACCCATATCCAAAATTCCCAATAAAAATCCACAATTCATATCCAAAATTCCCAATAGAAAAGTATAAGTCAGCTAGTCATAATCATCATCAATTAAATTGGTAGCAAGTGGGAGATCTTCTCGAACTTGTTGTTGCTCCAAAGAGGTAGACCTCAAACCAAAATCATCTACAATGTTCTCATCATCATGCAAGTCTTCCTCTTCTTCCATGTCTCCATCAGACTCAGAGTCATGTTCCTCTTCCTCAACCACCCTCTCCAAAGACCTGCGGCCGCGACGTGAGTAACATATATTAACTCCACAGTCTCCACTAGATGTTGATCCACTTGGTTGACCTCTCCTCGGTCTATTTTGGCCCTCAAGTGATGAAGATGCCCCTATAGCTCTATCAACAGTGCTCCAAGTAAGATCACCCTCAGGATGGACTAAATCATCGGGCTGATTAACCATCCACTCACGCTCCGATCAAGCTCATCAAGGAGTAGTGGATCATAATTTCTAATCTTTAATCGCCTTTCATCGAACCTTTCGAAGACGGCGAGGAACAAAAGCTAGAATTCAACATGCAGATTCCCCGGGGAATCAATCATAAGCAATGAAAAGAATCCCAAGTCATTCTCAAATTTAAATTTAAAAGTGTTTAAATACTTGAAATAAACACAAACCAAAGGCCAACACAACGAGGAAGAAAACAAAGGAGTACTCAACGAAGCAAAAACAAACAGGACCCACCAGAACATAGTAAAAAAAAAAAAGATTAACATAATAGGTAGAGTTACAAACCAAAAAGATACCAAAAATAAAATAACAAGAAAAACACGAGGACAAGGAGGAAGCAAGGGAGAAAGGACCAGCCTGAGTATACGGGACAATATATCTGCAGTGCAGGCATATTCTTCCAACAACTTCATTGAAAGAAGTTTGGAGAGAAGTGATCAACCCAAACATCTACACATCTAAGTTGTAGAATTCCAGATTCAAGAAATAGGCGACCAATAGAGGCCCAGACCACATCAAGATTTGTATGACCAGCGGCTCCAAAATGCAGCCTGAGGCTAAAACACTAGAAGGGGCACGATCCACAATCCTAATACAATCATAAGAGGTGTGATGCAAACAACCCACACCAGCCAAAAGGTAGAAAAGTTGTCAGCACCCCGCGCTGGACAAATTGGAATTTGTCCATCTCAAAATGAATAAGTGCCAAATCATCCTGTGCAACAAGCTGCAATGTCAAGAATGAAGTGGCAAACAGTAGAGCCAAAGACTGATTTGGCAAGGCCTAAAATTGGGCCTATAAATGAAAGTGGTAATTCCGAATACACAAGCAAACCAATGTCCCAGCACAAATCAAGACAATGGGCGCACAAGGAGTCCAAAAACCAGTCCTCTCCAAAAAGCCCCCGCGCGTAATGAGGCAAACCACGAAGAATGGTCTCAACTAACTGCTATCCAATAACCGAAAGAGCATGGCATCGCACGCGAACCAAACAAGGAAGAAGTCCTACAATGACAAGAAAAGAGAGAGACGCACAAAGAGGTGAAACCCAATAAATCCATCCATGTTCTTTGCACCCAACAAAGGCAGACAGGAACGGGGCAACAAATATGTGCAAAGAAACACACCCAAAGCAGCAACGCATGAAGGAAGCAAGATAACAAAGAAGGGAAGCCGGGACATCATAAGATGGTGGAGAGAAGCCCCAAAAGCCGAGCAACATGAATCCAGGGAAGGGTATTAAGGGCAGCGAGGAATGGACGGAGAAAAAACAAGGTAAGAGCCACTAGAGGGCCTAGAGAGGGAATAGGATGTTCTCAAGAATGATAACAATCCAAACAAAAAGAACCAACAGACACTCGGCAATGCGCAGGCGGTGACACAACGTCCCAACCACCACAGATGTGCTAATAACCAAAGGAAAGAAGAAAAAGAAACAACCACCGGATGACGGCTTGAGGATCAAGGCCACCCCAAGGAAAGGACTAGAGCAGGAACAAGCAGGTATAAAAAAGTAAAACACAACAAAAAAGAAAAACAAAAATCACCAAAATAAAACAATAATAAAGTGAAAGAAGAAGAAATATGAGTACAACAACCACAAAAAAAACAGCATAAAAAAGAAAATTGAAACAAGCAAACAAGAAACAAAGTGGCAAAGATACACAAGACTTGAAAAAATATCAAAAATGCAAAGGGACATAAACAAGAGAAACCAAAAAACGAGCATGAAAAGAAAGACAAGGAACATAAAAACCAAACAAGGAAAACAAAAGAAAAGAGAAAGAACGATAAGAAAAAAAAAAGATAAAGAGATGAAAAGATGAACAAAAAAAGAAAGCAACAAATAAAAAAAAAAAGGAGAAAAAAGAAAAAGAAGAGAAAAAGGAACAAAAGAGAAAAAAGAAAAAAGAAAAAAAAAGAAAAAAAAAAAGGAGAGAAGAGAAGAAGAAAGGAGAAGGAAAAAAAAAAAAGAAAGAAAAAAAAGACGAAAGGAAAAAAAAAGAGATGAGAAAAGAAGGAAAAAAAAAAGAGGAAGAAAAAAGAAGAAGAAGGGGGAAAAAAAAAGGAGAAGGTGAAGGAGAAGAAGAAAGAAAGAAGGTGGAGTTGGATGAAAACAAAAGAGAGAGAACAGAAGAGGGGGGGACCAAGAGAAAAAGAGAAAAAAAGAGAGGGAGAGAAGAGGGAGGAAGATGGAGAGGAAGAGGAGAGGAAGGAGGGAGGGAAAAAGAGAGAGGGAGAGGGAGAAGAAAGCAAGAGAGGCAAAAAAAAAGAAAGAGTAATTAAAATGAGAAAAGAACACCAAAACAAACACCAGATTTGAAATCAAAAATACAAAAAAATAAATACAAAAATTAAAAGGCCGAAAACCAGAAGGGGGGGCGGGGCGGGGGGGGGGGGGGGGGGGGGGGGGGGGGGTGGGGGTGTGGGGGAAGAAAAAAATTTATGCACGAACTATTTGCTAGGAGGTTCACCTGAACACCAGACCTTGAATATGGAGAAGACTGCAGAGATGAGAAGGCATGATGCCTTTGTAATTTATTACTCATGTTTCCAGTACTTCATGGCTGATACCTTGTAAATGTTTCTTTGAGTTCCATGATATACTCGAAATGGAGTTGCCCTTTTATTTGATCCATTATTTAAGTCTTCCTGTTTTGGACATACAGATAACTGTTAACAGTTCTATTCCTCTTCTAGATTTTAACCATCCAGCCATTCTAGTGTTAAAACTTGCCTAGGTCTTTTGGTTAAATGCGGGAACCAACTTGATACAAGTCCTACAGTTGTCCAAACTTCAAACCCAGTTTCCTATTTCTAACTCTAGCCGGATGTAGATTTTATGCATGCTGTTCTCTCATCTACAAATTTTTTTTTTAATTGCGATTTGTTTTTAAGAATCATAGTGATTTTATTGACAGTTAGAAGTATCCGGAACTTGAATGGACATAGCATTGGCCGTTATCAGATCCATGCTGGAAAATCTGTTCCAATTGTAAAAGGAGGGGAGCAGACTAAGATGGAAGAGGGCGAATTTTTTGCTATAGAAACTTTTGCATCAACAGGTGAGAAGCTGCTGTTTTATGTGGTGTCAAGATTTATGATTATACTTTCACACACCCAAAAAGAAAAATGGTATAAATTACTTTTTGGGGATTATTGTGCTGGACTTTCATATTATGGCAATTGATGTGTGCCTGTGCAGGTAAAGGTTATGTAAGGGAAGATCTGGAGTGTAGCCATTACATGAAAGATTTTGATGCTGGGCACATACCACTGAGATTGCCCAGAGCAAAACAACTGCTTGCAACAATCAACAAACACTTCTCAACTTTGGCCTTCTGTAGACGTTACTTAGACCGTTTGGGGGAGACTAAATATCTAATGGCATTAAAAAACCTATGTGATTCTGGGATTGTTCAGGTATGTTACATCAAACTACAGGAAACCTGCTGTCGCATTTCCATGATTAAAGGTAATTTGCATGATATTGGAATAGGTGTAGCTGTACATGCTTATCTTATGCATAGTTAACCAATAATACAGGTAACTGAATGTGGAAAGCTGGAGCCACTTAAAGAAAGCTAAATAAAAACATTTGCTCGTCTTTTGAACTATTGAATTTTCGCAAATGTACACCCATTGTTCTCCTCTTCATTCCATGCTCATTTTTTGTCCCTTTGAAACTATGAAGGGACCAACCTCCATGTTACAGTTATGGCTAAGAAGATTATCTGCCTGATATCGCAGGATACAAATTCCAAGACGTTCAATCTTAATTGTCATGATATGAATAGTGTCTTTTGAGTTAAGCATTTTTTTTTTGCGGTGCATAGATGTCACCTCTAAAAATGTAGAAGCGTTTTTCAGTTGATCCAGAGTATGGACCTAGTCATTTACCTAGCAAAAGCTTACTTTTGGGGGAGCCTGTAGAGCCTGATGCTAGTTGAGGTAATGGTATTCTTGGTGCAATCTGGGGGTTCCAAAATTCCGATTCAGATTTTGCTTTAGGGATTGGGCCCACCTGACCAGCAAGAATCTTAAGTAATTGAAGGGAATGGCAAAACCTGTAGTCAACCAGAAATTTCAAGGATTCACTTGGTAAGTGGAAAACTTGTAAGGCTTCACAGAACCATGGGCCCCGATGAGATTCCAAGCGGTTTGGAAGAGGGAAAAATCTGACAGTGAAGCAGACCAAATCACTGTATCACTACACCAACCTGATGTAGGACCCTCGGCCATCCCAAGAAGACCCAAGGCCGGCCTAGGGAAGCAGCCGGAGCACCCTACAGCCCTGCCAGCAGCCTAGGAAATTTGAACCAACATGAAGGGTATTTTGGTCATTTTAGGCAGCCCCAGTCAGGCCCAATTAGGTCTAATTAGAAGTAGAATTTTTGTTGGAGTCCAACTATACTCTTATTTTGTAATTTCGGTCAGTCTATGACTCTAGCTAGAGTTCTATTTAAAACAAAATTCCTTTAGTTGCTAGCCTTATTTTGTTAGGAGTCTAGTACTACTTTTATATTGTTGTTTGGGTCAGTCTAGGAGTAGTTATGATGGAGACTTATTTTAAATAGGATTCCTTCTTAAAATAAGAGTCCTTTTCTTTCTTGCTTTCAAAATTGAATCCTAGTAGGAGTTTTTCAATAAAGGCTATAAATACAGCCTATTGCTTGTAACCAAATCAGTTTTTGGAATGCATAAGAATTGGATTACTGCAGAGAGGATGGGCAATTCTGAGTTCTAGAGCTTCTGACTCAGGAGAAGCTTGCGGCAGACCAGTTACTGGCACCCTGGCATTCGATCTTCTTCCCTGAGCATTCAGTTGGTAAGTCAAGTCTCTCCCTCTCTCTTTCTCCCCATCATGATCCCTGAAAGTCCATCACCCCCATTCCACCTCCCTCCCCCCCTTTTTTTCTTCCCCAACCCTGAAACTACATATTTCTCAAACCTCTCCAGATCTCACCCCCTCCCCTCCTTTAACTCTGAATCCTAAACCTAGTCTTATCACCCACTTAAAACCCTAAAATATGAAATGCTTCTTCTTTGGCCCTAACTCTAATTTCTAGATCTCCCAATCCCCACCACAGAAATCCCTCCCCACTTAGGATCATCTTCTCCTTCCTTCCATATAGCACTCTACCCTAGCCCTAGCGCCCCCTCCCCACCCCCAAAAGAAACCCTAGAACTATGAACCTTAACTTCCCAAAATTTGCATTTCATTCACCCTAAACCTCTAAACCATAGCTGAACCTAGTATACTATCCTTACAAACCTAAAACCCCTGAACAGCCCTAAATCCCTAACCGCAGGGTTTTAGAAACCCTGACAACCTGCTGATTATCATTATTAGATCCTGGATTCTGGCCTTAGCCCAGTGAGTTTACGTCACAACCACACCATACCTCTCCCCTTTTGGGGGAAACACTTTATTGTGGTCCTGGGTGGATTTCATAGATATTAGACTTTTTTGGGTTTAATGTAATGGGGCTAAATTATAAGCCCATAAAATGGCAGTAATGCTATTACAAGGGATTACTAGTTAAATTGTGCTCGAGTTAGATTAGGATACTTTAAATTGATGGAACTCTATTTTGATTTTATTTATGTTGTTGGAGTCTTTTAGGCCTTCTTTGGTATCAATTCTCATTCTCAATTTTTTATATTTTTCATTATTTTAATGTGTTCGGCGTTTATTCTGCTACTTTTTTTTATTAAAAGAAAAGAGAGTCCAGAATCCATAATAGACTTTTGGTCTATTGTGGATTATGGTCCATAATTTTATTCTAATTGTTTTATACTAGTAATATCACATGTTTTTTAGAAAAACCTAAAAACAAGGTTCATTGCTTTCTCATCTTGCTTCCAAACCCCCCCCCCCCAAATGTTTCTCGCCGACTGTGCTCGCTGCTTTCTTGCTAGGGCCTCTCCTTTGTTCGATCTGTTAGGTATGCTTCGTGACACGGTGCAAAATCTTGCTTTGGTCCCTATATTCTTCTGTATGTATCGTTGTTTATTGCTCTCCAATCCCCACGGCCTCCCTTTCACTAATTTTGTTTCCACCTCTACATATAGTTGCCCTTGATTGATCGTTTCAGCCCTGTGCGACGCTTGATGGATCAAAGTATGCTCTTAATCTCGGCTTCTACGTCTCCTCTTCTCTGTTAATAACTGAGTTTGCAGGTCTGGAACTCTTCTGCTTGATGGGTTCTCAGAAACAGTCTCTTTTTTGTAAATCAAACTTCACTGTATTGTTTCCACTATTCTCTACTCCTGATTTAACTGTATTGTTTCCACTATTTTCTACTCCCAATTTAGAAAAGATGTCAGCATCCCAGAGGCGTGTTGAACCCACTCTTCAGTAAAATCATCTCTGCCACCCAAAATCCGACTCTCCCCAATTCTGTGCTTCTCATCCCGACAAGATTTAACTGACAACCCTGTTCGTCCTTTCTATCTCAGAGAACTGATGGTTTTTTGTAAATTGGAAATTAGAACGCATACCTAATATGCTTCCCTCATTTTCCTCCACCTCCGATTTATGGAATTCATCAGCTAATTTAGATTTCTGAAAACCTGCATCTGCTACGATATCACTGTTACCATTCGAATAGCATTCATCAAATATCAAAGCAGGAGAAAAAACCCACTTGGCACGAAGATCTTTGATGGAGTTGTGATCGATTTCATTGTCGAAAATTTCACTGTTGGATTCTCTAGGGTTTCCCCTGTACCAATCAGGCAACTGGACTTTGGTGTCGTGTTTTCTTGCATGGGGGGAATAGGAAGGAATGTGGCCTGATCTGTTGCACTGGAAGAATATTCCAAACTTTTTTTCATTTCATAATTTATTCTTGACAAAATTCACCAAACCATTTTTAATCTTTGACAAAAATGAATTTTCATTTTTTTTATATAGAAAATAATAAAGAATGAGAATTGATACTAAAAAGAGCCTTAAGAGTGATTAGGAGTTTTTTTTAGTCAAATTGAGCATTTTAGAAGGTCTATGTGTATGTGATGCATCCCCTATCAATTAGAGAGTATTTGATTAATAATATGACTTTTTGGTGCTCTTTGGCAGTACATATGGGATTGCTATCCCATTTTTTAGTTGTTCTTATCTCCTTTGTAATCTTCTAATCCATATTCTACTGCTTCTTTTAACCTTGTAAATTCTCTGACTCTAAATTCCTTTCTTCTGTCTAATATCGTACTCTCCTAATAACTTGAATCCCAAATTTAGATTTACACAAATCTAACTATCAAAACTGTCCCAAGCTTTAGAGTCTATTATATGGCCAAAGTTCAACACACACACCCCCCCCCCCCCCCCAAAAAAAAAAAAAAAAAAGGGTTGGGGGTCGGGGGGAAGATAACCAACTTGTAAGCTAATTTCTGTCAGTAGAGGATGAGAAAATCAGAAGTGCGGTGGTCCATTTGTTGATGGTTTGGGTGGCATGCACTGGATTTGAATATCTAAAGTAATTGGATTCTTGGCATCCCATGAGAAATTTGTATAATTGATGCTATCGTGCGTTCAGGATAAACTGACTTGATGTTGGCCCCTCACCTGTTGTTATCAAACCAACTTGTTAGCTAATTTCTGTCAGTAGAGGATGAGAAAATCAGAAGTGCGGTGGTCCATTTGTTGATGGTTTGGGTTGCATGCACTGGATTTGAATGAATATCTAAAGTAATTGGATTCTTGGCATCCCATGAGAAATTTGTATAATTGATGCTATCATGCGTTCAAGATAAACTGAGTTGGTGTTGGCGCCTCACCTGTTGTTATCCAAGTATGTTATGATGCATTCGATTAAAGATTATAATATATTTGTTCTCGTGTTAGAACTTTTGTTTCGTTTGACAAATGATCAATATCTCTGATACTGGCGTATTTTCCTTAATAAAATGCAATATTTATTTTATTTTATTTCTGACCTCACTTTCTTTGCAGCCGTACCCCCCTCTTTGCGACGTCAAGGGTAGCTATGTGTCACAGTTTGAGCATACCATCCTACTCCGACCGACCTGCAAAGAAGTAATATCAAGAGGTGATGACTATTGATTGATCCATCCATCGTCGTCTTGATTTGTTTCCTTCTGTTTTTACCCTCTGATGAGGTGGGAAGGGAAAGGATCAGAAGATAAAATCCCTCCACATTTTGACACAAATTGTTATTCTACTCGAACACCCTTATTGCTGTGAAGTGTGAACTTGTTGTCATGGTTGGACTCGTGCAAGCGAAGGGGTTTTGTTTGTCTTTGTTAATGGGTCTGTCCAGGGAGGGTCTAAAGTTTCGTGTTCAGGTGATTTTAAAAAACATATCAAATATTATATCATACTGGTCACTGCATTACAATCTTTCAAGGATATGCGTATCAAATATGATATCATGAGATGCTTTAAACCTTGGGTATGCCTATCTTTTATCATCAGATGACAAGACCAGGATTGAAGCGAGTATTATGCCCCTGTTGTTTTCAAGTCCTTGTTTTTCAGAACCGATTACTGTGACGTGATGCAATCCGGGGGAGTTATTTTTAAGTAGAGTTCCGTTCCATTTTCTAACAAGGAAATGGACAATTTTTTGTTTTTCTGACTTTGTGATTAAATTAAAAATATAAAAATATATGTTGCACATTCACATGATAAAAATCCATTTTCAAGTTGGAGTGAAAAGGAATCTAGTAGATAGATATGGATATCCGCCATACCATTCCCTTTCCCTCTTAGTAAGATTCTCTGTCTGTCTTATACCCGAGATTCTTTATCATCCAAGTCTAAACCGTCTCTATGTACTAGAAGATATCCTCTCCGCAGGCGCTAGAGTGCGCCACGATTCTTCAAAAATAGAGGAACGGTTGAGATTTAATAATTGGAATTCTGCATTTAAAAAGTCTTGAATAATTACAATTTGTCATCCCTCAGACTTCTTAAATTTACAAACTCAACCCAGATTCTCCGATCAAACGAAATCCTTGATGAAATGAAACCCTAAATTTCAAAGTCGTCTTTCCTCGCGGTGGTCTCTTTGGAATTTCTTTGAAGTCAGTCAACCATAGGTTTCAATTCTTCTTACCCGAATTCGCAGAAAAGCAAGAGATTAACTGAATCCTAAAAGTCTACAAAATGATGAACCGAATGACTGGTGAGAAAGGAATAAACCCAATCGCAAATAGAAAGAAGAAGAGATGAAATTGGTACTAGTAAATGCCAAAGACAGCTAACATTACCTCAATTTCTCTCTCCTTCTCCGTTACCAGAAGTCGTTTTTGACAGAGAGAATCGTCAATCGCTTCACCTTGCTTTCTCTTGTTCTACGTTCAACCTCTCACAGTTGTTGCATTTAACTCTTCCAACTTACTCTCTTCCCCTTCATCTTTGCCCGATAAACCTTATCCTTCCTGTTATGATATTCATTTCTCCAAAACGCATCAATTTTCAATGCTTTTCATCAATGATCCATCACTGTTTGAGAAAATCCAAGAAACTTTACTGAAAATTCGTAGCCGCATCCATTTTGAATCAAAACCCTATGTCAACTCATCTACTCTATCGAATCAACCAAGCCAAATTATTTTTAAACTTTCATTTCAGATTCAGCTCAGCAAACAAAAGGTTAAATGATGCACTCAAATGCTAAACATCTAACGCTTCAATTGTCATTTGACTTGAGCCGTCCCCTACGAACTTAAACGAGACAAATTGATTCTGAGTGGATCCGTGGTTCACACAGCAGAAACAGATCCGTTACTCCTTTCAACGAGAAGTGAAACAAAAGTAATAGACAAACTTCGAAAACAGAGAACAATTTGACCAATGGACGCATCTCGCGTCAATCCGTATCTTGCATAACTGGCTACGCGGCCCTAATCAACACAAGCTAACAGCAACAATACATCAGCAGCGATACATGCTGGTCCATGCAATGCAACCTGATCCTTCAAAAATGTGGTCGAAGTGGAAGTGGAACCGGCACCGAACCATCACATGGATTCAATAAAGTAATGATTGAATTTAATAGGATCTCAGGGCCGGTTGACAAAATGAACTCAGAAACTCAAAATCCCGGGCACCTTTGGCACAATGAATACTAAAACACATAACATAGACGACGCTGCTAATTTATCCCTCAGTCTGCTCCCTCAAACGACGGATGGTGCTCCTCACGGTCACTGCACTTGCCGTACTGGAAATGAGAAAACAATAACAGAGAGTTCATGCATTAGTCTTTTACCCGTAAAAAGAAAAATTAATTTGGACAAATACTGCTGGAAAAAATGAAATCCAAACAGGTACTTACTTGAGGGTATAAGCACCACCAGCCTTAACCTTACCGCAGTCCTTGCACCCCCAAATACCAACTGCTTTCCTCTTCACAGCATACTGGGTTGCCACAGAGAACACTCAAAAGAATGAATACAACCACCATATAACTTTTTACCGCCAACTAATTAGGGTTGTGGGAGAATCAACAAAATTACCATGAAAATTTGGCTTTGAACCCTAAAAACAGACCTCAAGTCAAAACTAAATGGATGCACAGATATAGTTCCTAATGCCAACAAATTAAAAAGAAGATAGTCGTCTGTTCACAAACCTAAGCGCTTAGGCTCCAAGGATCTCAGTAACTAACACTTTTCTTCAATCTACTTATGAAATTGCAGAGAGATAACGCAGTTTATGACATCATTGATCCAGAAAAAGAAAAAGAAAATTACAAAATAAAATAAGAGCATCTCAGAAAACATCCCCATAAGTTTCTTCACTAATAATCAAAGTGCAAGGATAACAAAGGTGTGTAATACATCATTGATGCTCTTCCTTGACAAATTTATGTAATGATGTCAGAAAATCATATGAGAAATAAATGACAATGAGCTCACAAATAGAGAGGACCAACCCATGAACCTTGAGAAAAATATGACAAGAAGAAGTATACACTTGAAAAAACATGTAGGTGGGACTGGGCTGCATTCAAGATGATGTTTGCAGGGTAAGGCTGGACCCCAAGTTGAACCCTGCCACTGTCTCTGACGCATTCAAAATTACCAAGAAACACCAAGATAAAAAAACTGAAGCCCAAACTACCATTGCCAATCCAGAAAATATAAAAAAAAAAAAAAGAATGAATGTCGCCTGTTCCCAAACCGAAGCAATTTTGCTCCAGGATCTCAGAAACTTACCATTATCATCAATTTAATTTCAGATAGATAACGCAGTCTATCACATCATCATTGATCCAGAAACATACCCAAAAAATGGAGAGGAAAAGTGAGGAGTCCCCATAAGCCTCTCCTCATAGGATGTGCATACAGACTTATGTACCAAATAGTCAGGGGAAAAAAAACTGAGCAACCGACCATAACAACAAGAGAATACCTTTCCACAGAACTCACAGAAGTACTTGCTGTGCTGGCTAACTTCCATTTTCTTAATTTGCTTCCTCAAACTAGCACCATACCTAGTGCCTGTCCCATGAGAAATCCAGAGGTCATAATTGCAAGGTAGACCGAAAAGCATACAGTATCAAGCAATACGAATCAATTACACATTGGAGCAAATAGTTACCATATTTGCCGACAATTCCAGCCTTCTTAGTTCTCTTTGTCTGCAGAGAAAAGAGAAGAAGAAATTACCAATCCACATTACAAATCACAGTTTGCAGTATTTCTTTTATTAGTAACGAAGAAATATTCTCATGGTAGTCCTCAAAGCCCCAGGCTTTCGCTCCCCCTCTGAACCCACAACCTGACAATTCAGGTGGTGATGGGATGAAGCCTTTCTTCCACTAGGTCATTTAGACTACCAGCCCAGTTGATCACAATCTGCAGGACTACTTATCTAGGTTCAATAGGCAGTACTTCACTTTCATATGACTTTGAGGGAAATCAACCACTAGACAACCCTAAGAGGATACAGTGATAACCGTAATCAAACACCTACAAGTTTTGTCAGTAAGTGGGAAATGGTGCTGTATCGCTCTCGAAACCCATTTTTTAAAAGGCAGATAACCCGAACCCTTAAATTCTAAGTTCTTGGAGCTTAGAGACTTGACTTCATTATATCAGAAGTAATTTTTGTGAGAATCGACCCAGTGTAACGATAATGGTTGAGATTCAAATATCTAGGGTTCATAAAGCGGCCTGTGTAATCAAAATCCTAAAGAATCAACTCAAGTGCCAAACCTAAAGCATTTCTTTGAACATGCGAACCCACATTTAAGTTAGCGTCAAAAAAAAAAAAAAGTATCGCATAGACCCCTAAGATATCATAAGATCTTAAGAGGAAGAAATGGGAAGCAGATTTTCACAAGTGACCAAATCTAAAATGGAAAAATCAGTAACAACCGTAAGCGGCCTGTGTAATCAGTAACACATCCAGGAAATTGAACAAAAAAAAGACAACAATTCAGAGAAGGAAAAGAATACGAACCATGGTCGCTCCTGCCTGCTTCGCTTGCAAATTGCAAATAGGAAAGCGCCTCTACCAAACGTAGGAAAAGCAAGAACTTCCAACTGCCCAAATAAATACACCTCAGAAGTTTAGAATGTGATACCTCAGCGTTTTCAATTGACGCCGTCACCCATAATCCCTAGTTAGGGTTTTTCAACCAAAAAAAGGATAACCCCTAACTCCTAGGGTTTCATTTAGGTCGGTTCAGCCGCGTTTCGCATCGGCGATAGACCAAACTAAAAGTAACCCATCAAGCCGATTTGTCAAACATTGGTTGATGAATGCATATGGTATATATATAATATAAATAATTAATAAATTAATAAATTAATAAAAAATGAATTATAAATCATTAGAAGAATAATTAATTAAAAAAATGAATTAAAACTTATGGTGGTGGCGAAGTATACAGGTGGACGGTGCAAATCCCACGAGTTTCCTAGAGGGATCAAACTCCCACATGTGACTCTGTTGCATTGTATTTCCTAAGATGTTATAAATGTCGTCGCCTGGATTTCCTTCTGACTTTAGAAATCCAATACAATTGATATTTTCAGTAAAGAATATAAAATAGTTCTTGGTGGGTGGCTTGAATACAACCCCAGACTTGAAGTGAATCTCCAACTTGGGCACCAGCGAGTCATCAACCTCTATTGCCTCACCGTTTCCGTTGGTGTTGTTAACCGTGAAACAGAATTCGAAGGGAGCGTTTGGGTCGACGACCTTGCGGAATTTGCGAAGCAGTGGTTTCGCAAGGGCTTCCATGATGGGACCGTATATCTCCGGAAGCCAGTAGGTTAAGCTGGTCCCAGAATCGAGCAGTATTCCGCCTGGTGCGTCTTGTTGAAATTCATTAGCGTGCGGGTCCAGGTATGGGTGGGTGGTCAAAACGTCCATGGGGATGTTCAACTTGACCCCATCCACGTAGATTGCCAGGGCGGAGAGCATGTAAGACTCGTCGATGACGTCCATGTGAATGTATTGCATGTTGGGAGGCATCTCTTCGTGCGGGCGGTCACCAAAGGTGAGGTAGTTGGTTTGACGCTTGTCGCTAAGCCGGTCCATGAGGCAGTAGGAGAACTTGCCCCCGTGGAAATCTTTCACCACGTTGGATTCCATTATGAGGGAGTGGATGTTGGCTCCTAGACCTAAGATGCCGTCCGCTTCAAACTTCTTGTTCGTCTCGTTCGTAATCCAGTCATTGCTGCAACCTATCAACATGTCATGGAGCTTCTTCTTATGGCCGTTGGCCAGGTTCACCGTCACAGATTCGTGGGCGAAGATGCCCTTTGAATATGAATGGTCGGCGTAGGAGTAGTTATAGATGCATGGGGACTTGGGCGTGGGACAATCCAACACTGACGTGAGTCTCTCCAGACCTTCTCGGCACAACATGGTGGAACAGGCCACGGGTCTGAAACTTCTCGAACGTTCCGGGTGGAACAACCTCTTTGGTACTGGCTCTCTTTTTGGAAATTTGACGCCACACTGTCCTTGTCCCCGTCCCCAGCCCCCATCCCATTCGACCTCCTACTCCTACTTCTCCTCCTCCTCCTCCTCCTGCTCGACGTGGTTTACATTTGATCTTACATTTCATCCAAGTCAGGGAGCTTCCCGTGTCCACCACCACAAGGAACAACTGTGCTGGTGTCCCAACTTTCAGAGACACAAAATAATTCCCTTGACCCGTATAAACCGCGGATCGAATCGGAAGTGAGAAGGAAGAGTTGTCTCCACCCAAAACACCGCCACCACCGTGACCGACACCCTCAACACCTTGGCGAGTACGACGAGGACGATGCTGCTGCTGCAGATGACCTTGACCCGCTGCTCCTGTTGATTCAGTCACCCTTCTCCTGCTCATCTTCGCTGCTGTTGCTGCTAAAGAGAGCCTGCGAGAGATCAACTTTATCCGCAACTTATCAGACTCAATGAGTTCATTGATCATCTCGGAACGATTTAACGTTCTCCCAGCAAGGATCCTTGGATCGTGTCTGTGAATCATCTCAAAGTGAGCTACATTACTATTGGATGATGATGATGATAATGATTCAGAAGAGAAACCGCCATTAAAGGAAATGCACAGGAACACCAAGAATGATAACAACATCGTAATTGTCCTTGTCCTCATGACGATCATCGTGGGTTATTATATAATTTGTTGCCTAACAATTAATTTACCCGCCCACAAGTCCACAACAACAAAGAGAAGTTTTAATTTTTTATCTTTATTAATGGACCTGGTTTGAGATTTGAGACTTGAGAACGGAATGTGAGAAAGGGTGTGGTGGAGGGAGGGAGACCAAGACTTAGATTTCTCAGCTGTTTACAGGAAAATCTGTGTCAACATCCCCAAGGGGCCGCTAGCTAGCCCTCCACTCTCCTTCCTGGTAATTTTTATTCCCTTTTATTCTCCCAAACCACAGTGAGTGAATTTGGATGGGGAAACCAAAACTATAAATGGACAAACGCAATTACATGTTACCACGCCTTTCTTTTTGCCTTGGAATCAGGAAAGACTCTGGTTACGAGTGTTTTCAGAAAGAACTAAAACAATAGTGGTTGAGAGATTATTAGGAAACAATTACTTTAAGGCACACATTTCCAACTGGCATTCACATCCTCTGTGATTCTTTTTTCTACAATTCTTTATAATTCCCTCCTAAGATTGTGCAATTCAAACTAAATTTAAATTTTATTTAAATCCACCCATAAATTTGATTTTTTTTTAAACTCTAGTTTGATTGGGTGATCGTTATATTAGTTAATGCCACATGGCAAAATCTTAGGAGGAAATTGTAGGGAAATGAATTACAAAGGATGTAAATTCCTCCAACTGTCCTACCTCTTAGCTACTCCTCACTTTTCACTGTTCATTTCTCACTTTTAATTACTTTTATCATCTCTCTGCTTACCTCGATACTTTTGTTTTTTTAATATGATATTTAATTAAGTTTGCCTTTTTTTTTTAATATGATATTTATTTAAGTTTGCCTAAATTCTTGACTATTCGCTTAAATTTAAAATACTTTTGAAATTTCAAAAAATATATACACATATGAAAATTTCATAAAAAAATATATATATATATATATATATATATATATATATATATATATATATAGAAACTAAAGTTCATCCAGGTCAGCTTGCGCACACCTTAATTACATCCTTAGGGAGGAGACGTTGTCTGCAAGGGTTGAACCCACGAGTATCCACTGAGAAGCATAGATTTCTACCACTCTACCAACTTGCATTGACAAAAAAAAAAAAAAAATTGTCCAGTGAAGGAAAATTCTACTCTACTGTTTTCTTCTTTGCGATAAACTAGCGATAAAGAGCAGTTGAACAGATCTATTTCTCGTTTCATCTATTTCTCGTTTCAACAAGAAGTCATACGTAGTAGGCAAACTTCGAATATAGAGAACAATTTGACCAATGGATGCATCTCGCGTCAATTTGTATGTTGCATTACTGACGCCATGGCCCTATTCAACACAAGCTAAGACACTATATGGTCAAAAAGACAGCGGATTTTTATTTGCGGCAGCAGCTGCCTGCTGCTAATGGCTAGGATTAAGCCACGTAAGGAAAAGGAAATCAGACGGTTGTAAACTCTAAATGCAATTTTTTATTTTTACATTTAAAAGTTTAAAGGTTTTTGAATTTACAATCACATCCTTGCTTCTTGCAAAGAAATCCCCAAATTCCCATTCATAGATCTAATCTCTAATAATGAACAAAAATGGAGAGACCAATATTTGTTTTCTGAAATGGTTTTAGAGCTTATCGGTTTTTTTTTTCCCTTTACGCGCAGATCTGTGAATGGGAATTTAGGGATTTCTTTGCAAGAATCAGGGATGTGATTTGTGAATTTGAAAACTTTAAACTTTTAAATGTAAAAATCAAATTTTGCATTTATTGTTTACAACCGTCTGATTTCCTCTGATTTCCTTTTGGTTATGTGGCTTAAACGTAGCCATTGGCAGCAGCTGGAAATAAAAATCCCTAGATGATCAAAAAACAGCAGCAACAATAAAAATCCCTAGATGGTAAAAAAGACAGCAGCAACAATACATGCTACATACCCTGTACATCCTTTGGAGTGATCCATGCAACCTGATCCTTCAAAAATGTGGTGGAACCATCACATGTATTCAATAAAGTAATGATCGGATTTAATAGGATCTCGGTGCCGGTGGACAAAATGAACTCAGAAGCTCAAAATCCCGGGCACCTTTGGCACAGGGAATACAAAAACACATAACAAAGACGATGATTTATCCCAACGTCTGCTCTCTCAAACGAGGGACGGTGCTCCTCACGATCACTGCACTGGCCGTACTGGAAATGAGGAAACAATAATTGAGAGTTCAGGAACTCATTAGTCTTTTACCCGTAAAAAGAGAAATTAATTTGGACAAATACTGCTGAAAAACAATGAAATCCGAACAGGTACAGTACTTTACTTACTTGAGGGTATAACCGTATAAGCACCACCAGCCTTAAAGGCCCTTAACCTTACCACAGTCCTTGCACTTTTTAATTTCCTCTTCACAGCATACTGGGTTGCCACAGAGAACACTCAAAAGAATGAATACAACAACCACCAGAAAATTGTAGAATCATCATCATCTACACCAAGTATCGCGAAATATACATTTGAAATTGGATTGGCTAATGGGGGGCGGGGGTCCCAACTCCCAACTCCCAACATTAATAGACGCAACTTCCCCGAAGATTATGTTATGCCTCGAAAAAGGACGAGAAAGAGAGATGGGGACAGTTGTAAGGTTAACATGAGATCGATTTAAAAATTTCTTATAAATTTTTACTGCCAATCCCAACTAATTAGGGTTGTGGGAGAATCAACAAAATTACTATGAAAAACTGGCTTTGAACCCTAAAAACAGACCTCACATAGTCAAAACTAAATGGATATGCACAGATATGGTTCCTAATGCCAACAAATTAAAAATAAGATAGTCGCCCGCTCCCAAACTTAAGCACTTAGGCTCCAAGGATCTCAGTAACTTATATACTCATCTTCAATCCACTTACAAAATTGCAGATAGATAACGCAGTATATGACAACATCATCGATCCGAAAACATACACATTTTTTATTTTGTTAGAAATTACAAAATAAAATAAGAGCATCTCAGAAACCATCCCCATAAGTTTCTTCACTAATAATCAAAGTGCAAGGATAACAAAGGTGTGTAATACATCATTGATGCTCTTCATGACAAATTTATGTAATGATGTCAGAAAATCATATGAGAAAAAAATGATAATGAGCTCACAAATAGAGAGGACCAACCCATGAACCTTGAGAAAAATATGACATCAACAAGATTACACTTGAGAAAAAGGTAGGTGGGACTGGGCTGCATTCAAAATGATGTTTGGAGAGTCAGGCTGGACCCCAAGTTGAACCCTGCCGCTGTCTCTGACGCATTCAAAATTACCACCCCCAAAGCAGACTTCAAAAACACCAAAAAAAAAAAAATGAAGCCCAAAATACCATTGCCAATCCAGAAAATATATATAAGAAAAAAAAGAATGACTGTCGCCTGTTCCCAAAGCCAAACAATTTTGCTCCTGGATCTCAGAAACTTACTATCATCTTCAATTTAATAATGAAATTGCAGACAGATAAAGCAGTCTATCACATTATCATTGATCCAGAAACATACCCAGACATAGAGAGGAAAAGTGACGAGTCTCAAAAACCATCCCCATAAGCCTCTCCCCTATGTGGATTACACACATATATTCAACAAGATGGAATAAGCCTTACGGTACCATCAGAACTAAAAAAAAAACTTGCTGTGCCATAGGTCCATAACATCAAGGAATACCTTTCTTAATTAACTTGCAGAAGTCACAAACTAGCACCATACCTAGTGCCTATCCCATGAGAAATCCAGAGGTCATAATTACAAGGTGGACCAAAAGCATACAATATCAAGCAAAAAGCAATACAAATCGATTACACATTGTTGGAGCGAATGGTTACCATATTTGCCGACAATTCCAGCTAGCCTTCTTAGTTCTCTTTGTTTGCAGAGAAAAGAGAAAGAAGAAATTACCTATACACATTACAAATGACAGTTTGCAAAGGCTCAGGCTTTCCTTTGAACCCACAACCTGACAATTACTCAGGTGGAAATGGGATGAAGTTAGCCTTTCTTCCACCAGGGCGGGTCATTAGACTACCAAGTACCAACCCGGTTGATCACAATCTGCAGGAGTGACTAGTTATTTAGGTTCAATAGGCTGTACTTCACTTTCATGGACTTTGCTTGGGTCCTGCGCAGGACCGTCAAGCCGTCCGTCAGAGCAGAATAATTTAGGTTCTGGGCTTGACAGTCATCCGCCCAAGGAATTTCGCACTTTCATACAACTTTGAGGGAAATCAACCACTAGACAACCCTAAGAAGAGACGGTTCTGTTATCGCACTCCAAAGTCCAAACCCATAAAAAGGGAGATAACTCCTGAACCCTTTAAATTCTAAGTTCTGGGAGCTTACAGACCAGAAGTATCTTTTTGTGAGAATCCACCCACTGTGACGATAATGATGGTCGATATTCAAATATCTATGGTTCATATCCGGAAAGCGGCCTGAGTAATCAAAATCCTAAAGAATCAACTTAAGTGCCAAACCAACAGAAATGCACTAGAAAGCATTTCTTTGAACATGTGAGCCCACATTTAAGTTAGTGTCAAAAGAAAAAGTATCGCATAGACCCCTAAGATATCATAAGATCTTAAGAGGAAGAAATGGGAAGCAGATTTTCACAAGTGACCAATCTAATGGAAAAAATCAGTAACAACCGTAAATGGGCTATTGCAAATTGCTAGTTAGGGTTTTTCAACTGAAAAAAGGTTTATAACCCCTACTAGGGTTTCATTTGGGTCGGTTCAGCGGTTTCCGTCGGCGATAGACCAAACTAAAACTAACCCATCAAGACGATTTGTCAACCCTTCACTTCTAAATTTTTTTTTTTAATATATTGAATGAATTAGGTTTTCTTTTTTCTCCTTTCTTAAGTCATTAGAGAATTTTTTAAATTTAATTTAATTTCATTTGGTTCAATAAAATATTTGCTACAAAATTCAATTGATAAATGAAAAAAAGTTGTTCTTATAAACAAAAAAGTTTACTTAATTGTGTAGTAAGCATATTAGATAGTTTTGTTAATGTTATTTTTCCCAACGACTTTGAAGTAGGAATGAAAGAAGGGGAAAAAGAAAAAAATGAAAGAGTGAAAGAGTGAACGAATGAATTAAAACTTATGGTGGTGCCGAAGTATACAAGAGGATGGTGCAAATCCTAAGAGTTTCCTAGAGGGATCAAACTCCCACATGTGATTCTGTTGCATTGTGTTTCCTAGGATGTTGTTATCGTCGCCTGACTGTCCGTCCGACTTTAGAAATCCAATACAATTGGTATTTTCAGTAAAGAATATAAAATAGTTCTTGGTGGGTGGCTTGAATACAGCCCCAGACTTGAAGTGAATCTCCAACTTGGGCACCAGCGAGTCGTCAACCTCTATTGCCTCACCGTTTCCGTTGGTGTTGTTAACCGCAAAACAGAATTCGAAGGGAGCTTTTGGGTCGACGACCTTGCGGAATCTGCGAAGCAGTGGTTTCGCAAGGGCTTCCATGATGGGACCGTATATCTCCGGAAGCCAATAGGTTAAGCTGGTCCCAGAATCGAGCAGTATTCCGCCTGATGCGTCTTGTTCTAATTTGTTGGTGTGCGGGTCCAGGTACGGATGGGTGGTCAAAACGTCCATGGGGATGTTCAACTTGACCCCATCCACGTAGATTGCGAGGGCGGGGAGCATGTAAGACTCGTCGATGATGTCCATGTGGATGTATTGCATGTTGGGAGGCATCTCTTCGCGCGGGCGGTGGCCAAAGGTGAGGTAGTTGGTTTGACGCTTGTCGCTAAGCCGGTCCATGAGGCAGTAGGAGAACTTGCCCCCGTGGAATTCTTTCATTACGTTGGATTCCATTATGAGGGAGTGGGTGTTGGCTCCCAGACCCAAGATGCCGTCCACGTCGCCCTCCTTGTCCGTGTCGTTCATAACCCATTCGTTGCTGCAACCTATCAACATGCCATGGAGCTTCTTCTTTTGGCCGTTGGCCAGGTTCACCGTCAAGGATTCATGGGCGAAGATGCCATTTGAATGTGTCCCGTCGGCGTAGGAGTACCCATAGACGCATGGGGACTTGGGCGTGGGACAACCCACCGTTGACATGAGTTTAGCCAGACCTTCTCGGCACAACATGGTGGAACAGGACACGGGTCTGAAACTACTCGAACGTTCCGGGTGGAACAACCTCTTTATTACTGGCCCGCCTTTTGGAAATTTGACGCCACACTGTCCCCGTCCCAGCCCCCATCCTGTTCGACCTCCTACTCTTACTCCTCCTCCTCCTCCTCCTCCTCCTCCTCCTCCTCGAGGTGGAATACATTTGATCTTACATCTCATCCAAGTCAGGGAGCTTCCCGTGTCAATCACCACAAGGAACAACTGTGCTGGTGTCCCAACTTTCAGAGACACCAAATAATTCCCTCGACCCGTAAAAGTCCCAGATCGAATCGGAAGTGAGAAGGAAGAGTTGTCCCCACCCAAAACACCACCACCACTGTGACCGACGCCATCAACACCTTGGCGAGTAGGACGAGGACGATGCTGCTGCTGCTGCTGCAGACGACCCTGACCCTGACCCGACGCTGCTGATTCAGTCGCCCTTCTCCTGCTCATCTTCGCCGCTGGTGATGCTAAGGAGAGCCTGTGGGAGATCAACTTTATCCGCAACTTATCAGACTCAATGAGTTCATTGATCATCTCGGAACGATTTAACGTTCTCCCAGCAAGGATCCTTGGATCGTGTCTGTGAATCATTTCAAAGTGAGCTACATTATTATTGGATGATGATAATGATTCAGATGAGAAACCGCCATTAAAGAAAATGCACAGGAACAACAAGAATGATAACAACGTCGTAATTGTCCTTGTCCTCATTATGATCATCGTGGGCTATTATATAATATGTTGTCTAACAACTTAATTTACCCCCCCAAGTCCACAACAACAAAGAGAAGTTTTTCTTTTATCTTTTATTTTAGATTTGAGATTTGAGAACGGAGTGTGAGAAAGGGTGTGGTGGAGGGAGGGAGACCAAGACTTAGATTTCTCGGCTGTTTACAGGAAAATCTATGTCAACATCCCCAAGGGGCCGCTAGCTAGCCCTCCACTCTCCTTCCTGGTAATTTTTATTCTCCTTTATTCTCCTTTATTCTCCCAAACCCACAGTGAGTGAATTTGGATGGGGGAAACCAAAACTATAAATAGACGAACGCAATAAAATGTTACCGTGCCTTTCTTTTTGCCTTAGAATCAGGAAAGACTTTGGTTACAATGTTTTCAGAACGAACTAAAAAACTAAAACAATAGTGGCTGAGAGATAATTATGAAACAATTACTTGTGGCACACATCTCTTACTCCCCAACCCTTCTTTTCTTTTTCTTTTTTTTCTTTTTTTTTGACATCTCTCCGATAGTTTATTTTTTACCTTTTTTTTTTTTTAATATGATATTTATTTAAGTTGTCCTAAATTCTTCTTTCTTTTTTTTTCTTTTCTTCTTCTTTTCTTTTTTTTTTATTCTTTTTTATTACAAAACGGGGTCAAAAGACCCAAAAAAACAAAACAAATCAAACTAGAGCACAACCCTTGAGACAATCCTCTCTAAGGATGTCTGTCATTTCTTGCGGGGATCATTGAAAAAGACCAGATCATCTCTTCCAATTAGCCGCCTCTTAGACAACCAATCAGCAGCCTTGTTATTTTGACGCCTCACATGACTAAATCTAACATGGCCTCGAAAAGCATATAGGTTTCGAATTTCAGCAACTAATATTCCCATCGATCCTTGCTCGTTAACTTATGGTTTCAGTAATCTTATGGCCTTCAGCGAGTCTGATTCTATTTGGAATGGCCATGCTCCCATATCCAACGCTACATTTACCCCTTCTTTGATTGCGTGCAATTCCGCCTCTACTACATGGCATAGAGGAATCTTGATAGCAAATCCTCCTCTGAACAGGCCTTCTTGATCCCCAAATCACCCCATCTAATTGAGCGTATCATTCACTTAAGTTTAAATTATATTAAACTGCTCATATTTTAAAATTTTCAAAATATCAAAGTTTAATATTTTGAGTCATTTTAGCGTACCAGTCGTATTTTTGTTACATTTGAAAAAACTATTTGAACTTTAGAAACAATGACTAATAGAATGGACTTATTTGTAGTTTTTAGCAATCTAGAGGGTCGAGATTTTTGTGGCAAAGGGTTCTAGTGGTTTCCAACTGTGATAGGCGGTTTCCAATGAAGTATAGGAAGAAGACAAGAAATTGCTTCGTCTACCTAAGAATTGGGTATGGGATGGTAATTTGATCATACATTACCCCTAAGGGTGTTATGGTCATTTCATTTTAAAAATTTAATGATTTATAATTGTAGATGACCTATTCTTTTGAAGTGGGTCACCTAAAATATTTGGTATTAAAGCGGGTGCATGAAGTTTTAGAAAAAAATATAATAATATCCTTAAATCATGGGTTAAAATTTAAGTGTTTTTTTTTTTAGCAAAAATTATGTTGGGTCTTCTTATTGAGGCTTAAATTATTGTTAGGTCTTTTTAATGCAAAAATTTACATATAAGATCCCAAATCAACTAACACTATTTGAAAGACATTAAGTTTGTTCATGAAATGACTAAAATACCCCTAGACCCACACCCCCGTGCCCCCCGCTCCAAAAAGAAAAAACAACTTAGCCTCTCCAGTTGAAATCACCCACCATCGACTCCATCCTATTGAAAATCATCCACCACAAAATATATTAAAAAAAAAAAAAAAAACACTGCCCCCAACTTTCCTTTGCATAAATCACTGTCAATTGGAGTCACCAAGTGTACAACAATGGTGACATGTCTAAAAATCAATATGGGTTGTAGAATCCAAAACATGTGAGCACCACTAGGTGCTAAGTTATCGAACGTTACATAACCCATACAAGCGTAGAGCATGTAGAGCAGAGTCATCACTGCATACTTCATCGTCTTTGCTTCCGGTGGTGGGGATTTGATTGTACCTTGAATTTCAATTAGAATAACTGAGTAAGAGAATGCAAAGACACAATGAAGGGCATCTCCATGGATGTTGGGTGCAAGTGGAGAATCATAGTAGGCAAATATTAATGTCTTATAGGGTGCATAGAATAGAAGGAGAACTGTCACGGCCTGAGTTTCTAGGACTAGGTGTGGCCTACATCAGCTTAACCCTAATAGGGGATGTGGCAGTTCATCAGAGTATTACCATAACAAAGAGGAAACATGAGTAGAAAGTAAACTACTGAAATACCCTAACTAATGACACCAATCCTATTAACAATATGTCCAAAGTGTTAAAGTGCTAGGTTAAATTGCAACTATATATCTTTGTATGTTCTTTAGAGTTGAATATATACATATATCACAGTATAAGATTAATATTCTACCGAACTAAACATGAAACCACAAAAAATAAACCATCAATTTTGTGTAAACCACGTTGCCTTTATTTTAAACATGGACAATTGTTAATGTTACAAGTAGTGAGGGCCAATAAGCAAGCAATATGGTGTATTAAACAAGCAACCCTTCCCATTTTTCTTTGTAGTATTTGCTTAAATTCAATTCTATTGCCATAACAGTGTTTTTTTCTTTTTTTCTTTTTCCCTTTTCATTTTATTTAGTTTGTTCTCTCTTAAGCCTTAAGACTCTACCTTCACCTATAAAGAGGACATCTTAATCTAAACCACACAAGTGGCAACCTCATTCTCAGTTTGGAAGGTTCCCACATTGGGTTCCCAATTTCAGTGTATAAGGCATGGTATCCCTCGTAAGTAGCTATCATCTAGACTTACTTTATGCCTTTTCAAATATATTGAGTCATAATTTATAAAATTAAATGTTTGGTTGTGGAATGAAATTTGTGGATTCATCCTAAAAAGTTTTTGATCGACGTGATTTTTGTGAATGTGCAAACGTATAGTTTTTTTTTTAAATCTTTGGATTTCACCTCTTACCCATAAATCTACAGATTCACGTTTTTAGTGTAAAAAGGTGAATCTCTAGATTTCATGAATCTAGAGATTTTTACAACCAAACGGGTATAATTCTCAGATTTATGTAACCAAACAGGCCCTAACTAAATTCCCCAACGCCTACATTTGGAGGATGAAGAGTGAAAAATTTAGAGAAACATTAAAAGAAAACTAAAATAGATTAGTGGGGTAAACATGGTTATGGGAGCTTTGTCTCCCAAAATCTACAAATTTGAAGGTGGTAGAGGAAATTGAAAAGAGGGTGAACCAAGCAGTGGGATTTCAAGAGTACTAATTGGAGGTAGAGGACTTATAATGGGTATTTTTTTAGCATGGTGATGGTGGGGCAGTGTTGGGGTGGTTTTTTGCAGGTTGAGGGTTGGCGTTGATTGTCCTTTTCTATTTTGGGTGGTTATTTAATGTGAAGGGCTGGGGTATGGGTATTTTAGTGATTTCATGAACAAATTTAACACATTTTAAACATTGTTAGTTGTAGTTGGTTTGAGATCCAGATGTAATTTTTCTTGCAATAAAAGGACCGAACAATAGTTTATGCCTACTAAGGAGACATGCATAAATATTTTTCTTTTTGGGAATTGAAGTTCGCCTAAGGCCTGGTATAAGCTTTTGTATACCTTAATTATATCCTCGGATAGCTTCTACATGTAATTTAATGTATGACACAAGAGCTTATAGGACCTTGGCTCAAACGCAATTTAAACTCTTAACCTCATAATATGAGACATTGTGTTTTTTTGCCAATCGGCCAACTCCTCAAGCTTAAAACTAAAATAATTATGTATTTTTGTAAAAACCAACCAATGGAATAATACCATAATTATGTATTATTAGAAGCATTAATCCCATTCGAGGTCATCAAATGCACCCTCTTTTGTCTTGGGTTAATTGTTACCGTAAATTTTTACAATTTTTTTCTTACCTTAATTAAAAATCGCATACGCTCATGCTGTATAATAAAAATAAAATGATATTATCGCTGAGGCATATTAATATCTCCATCCTCGGTTTAATAAAGCCCCTTTGTACAATTTTTTTATAATATAATTATAAATAAACAATTTCATACAGTGAGAATAAGGATATTATACAACGTTCTACCCAAAAAAAAGTATATCATCCAATATACCACCATCGAACAAAATTCAATCTACAATTTATCTACTAAAAAGTGTTACTAGGGTATTTATAATTATATGTCCATTTTATTTGGTGCCGCCGAATCAGTAAAGGTTATTTCTCTCGACCTGATTCACCGAAATACCGAATGCTACGAAATCTAGGAATGAATTGGACCCGATCCGATCCAGATCGGTTCGTAATCCAATAAACCTGACCCGACAACTGGAAAACCGAATTTCGAACAAGTATAGAACAAGTAAAAGCTTTCAGCGCAAGTAAGGATTTGAAGGCGATATAAGCAGAAAATAAAAGAAAAGGTATAGTAGTTGAAGACGACGACGACGAACAAGAAAGTTAAACATCAGAGTATCAGACAGTCCTGCAGACGCCTGAACCGGGTAAGAGTTTTCGTTTTCCCATTTTTCTTCTTCGCAATCCCTCTTCATCGACGTCTCATGTTCTTCACTCTTCGCTTGGAATCTCGTAGATTTAGGTTTGATACCCTAGTCCTGTTATGCCGATTTTCGGTTAGTCATTTGTCACTTTCATCTTATTATATTTTTTCGCGGAATGTGGGATCAATTTTAACTGTAAAGTCGCCATTGGACACTACTCAGTGAACATAATTAATCACTGTGATTCATTATCTTATGATTTGCATCACAATTTGGTTCTCCCAGCTATTATGCATTGGGGAAGAAAGTGCTTAGCTAGATAATTTGCCACATTTTTCAATTGGTCTGGGAAAGTCTTTAATAGTGTTGTCGCTTTTAGCTCGGTTTTCATTTTAAGTTGTGAGACCTCCATTGTTCGCTTCGAAAAGGATCCCGGGATTCTTGATGAAACCCGTCCAGAAATTTTTTTCCTACCAGTCCTAAAACTTGAAGTTCACTTTCCATGTTTTTTGTTTGGAGATATAGTACTGGAGTCTAAGAAACTAGAACACAGAGGGCTTCAGAGGGCCTTAGTACTGAAGTGTATCATAAAGGAAAATTATTACATACTGGCATATTCCACCGGTCTTTTTAACTAATCAGGAAGGTCACTGACTCTTCAGCAATGTTTTGTCAAGTATTGGGAGATTACGAAATTCCACAAGTTTCGTTTAGGTGATCGCTGCCCTACCTGTATGAGACTATCCTGTGTGATCTTGTAGGTTAATCCGTTTCTCTAGACTGTGTTGATATTCTAAAATTTATCACCCCTTGCAAAAGTAGTTGCTGATGTATCTCATTGTACATATTCAAAGATTTTGTGGTCGTCTCCAAACTAGTCTATCCATTTTGATTGCAGATGAAATATCTTGTGGCTGGATATACTAGTTTGCTTGAATCTTGGAAGTACAATTGTAATATTCAGGCTAGGATTTTCCTTTTCTTTAATGGTATATGTATATTTCATAATTCATACCCATAGCAGTGATTTAGATTGCATTGTTTTTTGAAAAACTCATGACATTAACTTTACAGTTCTTGATGCTGGCATTATGTAGTAAGTGTAAGGTTAAGATCTTGGTCCTTGATTTTTTGTGGTGCAACATATCATGGCTAAAAAATTTGGATGCAATTATGTCCAGAATTATCCTGACTGAAATCCCAAAAGATGGAAGGTGAAGATGCTCGTCGCAAGACTGCAGTCAACGACTACCGTAAGAAGCTCTTACAACATAAGGAACTTGAAGCCAGAGTTAGAGAAGGTCTGTACTAGACTGAAAGTAACAATTCTTTTAGGTTTGCTATGTTCGTGCTTTTCTTCTCTTTTATCTCTCTTTTCTATTAGAGATTGAGGTTGTTGTCTGTGGCTCTGTATTCAGTTTGAACTTTAGATTCCTGCGATCATGTATGTTTTTTTTGGATGAATAATTAATCAATTAAAGGAACCAAGGAACAAGAAAACAAATACAAGGGAGCCAGGAGCTCACATCAAGAAGAGGGGGTGAATTGGGAGTTAAGACCCCAGGTAACAACAATGAGCCTGTTCCTTGGGGAGTCAACTACCGAGGGGAGGGAGAGAGAGGAGATAGTATTTTGCACAAGAGATTTAAAGATAATATAGGAGTTTATTATTTATTTATTGGGATAATTATGTAATCAGATATTTAGTTTGGATAGGATGTTCAGGATCAGTTTTAGTTAGTTTTAAATTGATAAGATTTCTAGTAAGATTAGTTTTGGTTGGTTTTAAATTCCCAAGACTCATACTATAGTTGTTTGCTTATTGAAGTACGTCTTCTTTTTTATTTAAACACTTGTAATAAGCTTATTGAGGACAAAATAGAAAAGATGAATTAAAGCTTGACCTTTGTATTTTTGCAGCACCCCCCACCCCTTTTTTCTCTGCTTCTCTTCCTTTTATGAATGTTCTTCTCCCTCTTCCCCTGCTACATCTTTGATTCTTCTTAGGTTTTTTTTCTCGTCTTCTTCTCTATTCTGTCCTTCATTAGTTTCATATCATATTCTACTCTATGTTGCAAGCGTTTCTTTTGGTTCTCTGTATCTTCAATAAAATGTTTGTTTTTCCCCCCTATTAAATGGATGGTGAGTGAAATGTGTGCTTAAGTCAGGTTTGGTTTTGGTATAAATCAGTATGAATTTTGACAAGTTATATATGATTGCTGGTTAGTTTTTTATTTTTTATTTATTTAATTAATATTGAACATGTGTTTTGAAGTAACACTGTCCTTTTTTCAGACAGAAGTATAAAGAATAGGGAGTATATAAAAAGCAGGACAGTTGCCAAAAAATCACTTTGTATCAAAATCTTAGAGTGCTAGTGAGAAGATGCTGTATCTGTGGTTGAATTTTGTGACTGGTTTGGATCTACTATAACTGATTTCAGTCTGACAGTTATGAATTGATGTTTCTGTTTTCTATTCTTTTCTTTATTTGAAGATATGTGTGTATCTGTGCATGCATGTGTCACAAAACTCATCAATTGGTATCTCTTTAATCAACGACTCTTTTTCAGTGTTCTTATTCTCACTTGTGCCATTTTCTTCTCTATAATTTTGTGAGAGATGCTGAGTATTCTTTCTAGTTCGATTGTTAATATGTGCTTCCTTGTCCACAAACTCTGCTTTTCTAAAAATACTCAATATGTGCTTCCTTGTCCACATATTTTGCTTTTCTAAACATACTGACGGCGTTGCCCTGAAAATGTAACTGTGCAGTGAGAGAGAATCTAAGAACTGCAAAGAAGGAGTTTGCTAAAACTGAAGATGATCTAAAATCCCTTCAAAGTGTTGGACAGATAATAGGGGAAGTCCTGAGGCCCCTTGACAATGAGCGACGTAAGTTCTTGTTCACTTTAGTATTCTCCCAAGTCCCAAGCGAGTAACTTGAAAAAGTTTGCACTTCTTCTAACAATTTGTGGAACCTATGTCGATTTTATTGCATGACTTATGTGTCAATTTTATCATATGACTCATGTTTGCTTGTTCAAAATTTTACAGGGTCTACAACTACCTTCTATTTCTGTCCCCTTGATCAGTGCTTTTGATGTAGTGTTCTAGGGAGTAGAATATATGAATTGATCTCATCTGCAGATTTCAGGCCGTGTTTGTTTGTTTGTTGTTCTCTCTTTCTTTTTTTTTTTTTTTTTTTTGGGGGGGGGGTCATTTCCATTATTTGATATGCCATTACTGCTGTTATTAAAACACTGTTCCACTCTGGGCCTCAAGACTTAAACCTGAAGAATCTCAAGAATGATTTGTGGGCTTCTTTTGACCAAACTTATCTTGATCTTGGTACATCATTGAAAACAAATGGGAGGAAGCTTCAGGTAAACCGAGGAAAAGAATGAGATTTTTTCTTGAACTTTTCTCCATCAATCACAAGAACATCTCTGGTTTTTCCCTTTTGATGAGGGAATACTCAAAAATATAAGGTGTAAAAATATAATGATTTTATAGATTATCAATATTAGATCCGTTTTGGGTTTAATGGGAATCAAACATGATAGATAATTAAGTAGGTGCCTTGAAATATTATTGATGTAGATTCACTGCCTATTTGGGCTTTTAATTTTTTGGGGTAAGCCTGGGGTTTACTTGGTAATGGGCCTCCCCTGTGGGCCTAAAACATGTGTACCAAGGCGGTACATAGATTTAAGTTTATTTAATTAGTAACTTCTGTTTAGAAGTCATGTGACTCCCTGAAGGTCACATGATCTAATAGAATTAGCTGGTCCATTTGAAGTGAAGATCAAATAGGGTCTTTTACTCTGTTTTCAGTTTGTATATTCAGATAGTTAATTCCTAAGTCAGTTAGAACAAGCTAAGTCCTATTCTATTGGTTGGAGCACTCCTATTGTGAGGCTACTAAGCCATTTATTTCCATTTATTTTACCCACATGATGGGAAGAATAAAGAGGTCCACTTTATGTTATTTTTTTTCTTAGAAAATTGCTTCAGCGGTTTCTTCGGAGTTTCCCACAGGTTCAAAGTCCACGTGGGTCACCATAGGGTGCTAGGTGATTCAAAACCTGCTTCCTAGATCTGACTGTGGAATCAACAAGCCTTGGTCTGCCATTACATGCTGCTCCCTGGGTAAGACAGCTACATCCCCCCCCCCCCCTCTCTCTCTCTGTGTATATATACATTATATAAATATAGACACACACTCACATACTCCTTACCCTCTACGATATCCTAATTTATCTTCTCTTCTGCCCCCATTTGAATTCAACAAACCATGACCCAGTTGAACCTGCAAATCCACAGACCCAGCCATCAATTCAAGTCCTGAGTTAAATCCTTATATTTCTTCACAAGAACCACCAACCAATCCCTGTTACAGCCCATCAAACCAGTAAAACCGTAGTTTCCATTAAACCCTAACCTTTTCAATCCTAAACCTGCAACTGCTGATTCCTTAAGTTTTAACTATCCGAATTTGTTGTCCTTTTAAGGGAATATTCCCCCTTATGGCACTTATACTTGACCTATAGCCTGGCCTCAAACTCCCCCTAATTATTCCCATTACGTAGGAGCCCAGATAGGTTGTCAATCTGCATACTTATGTATCAGCATTGAAATATATTTTAGGCATTATAGAGTATACTATGAAGTGGAGAGGTGTGAATCTCTTCAAAGCTTAAAAGGAAAATTTTTATAGGACTTCATCAGAGGAGCTGTGAGGTATGGTTCAAAATGTTGGGCTGAAGAAGTGCTGGGATCCTAAACAACTAGGGGCAGGTGGCAGGCCTATACTAATCATAGAAGTGGAGGAGAATGATAATGCTTAACTTAGGCCATGTCTAACTTCTAAGTCAACCAATGATCCATGCAAAATTATCTTATGTAGTTTGACTGTGATATGATGCTGTTTCTTGTTTCACACTCCTTTTTGAGGCTTAGAGCAGAAATTTGCATTGTTACGAAGCGGTATGTTATTGTGGTCGATTCCTTGGAGTGAGTTCATGTTGTGTTATTTGAGGTTGTTTTATTTACTGTTGCCTCCCTATACTATAACTTAATTACTAACTGGACCTTGTTCTTTATGAAATTACTATTGTTCCCTCATTTCTAATGGTGTTAAGAGGCTTTTAAGTCAATTTTACCCTTCGATAAAATTACTGATACCCCCTTGTACTATAGCTACTTGCCACCTTTCCCCTAAACTTTTTAAATTACTAACACAACCTTAAAACTTTGTGTCTAATTAGTAATTACTGATGTCCTCCTACCAGTAAGCTCCATTAGTTAATTGATTTTGTGACATCTATGTATTTCTCCAAAACTCCAAAATGACCTAAGGCTTGTTATTATTGTTTACCTTTACGTTATCTCATTATAATCTGACTGTTTGAAATCCAAAATAACTAGAATACAAGGGCAAAATTAGTGTTCTATATGTTTTTTCTTTTCTTTGTCTAAACGGATGTAATTTAAATGAAGAGCAAAATGGACGTTGCACACCAAACAGTTTTTAAACATCATTAGAAGTGCCGGGGGGGGGGGAGGACAATAGTAATTTCATAAAGAGCAGATTAGATTAGTGATTAAGCTATAAGGGGGCATCAGTAATTATCCTTTCATAATAACAAAAGCTCAAGGTTATTTTGAGATTTTTAGAAAAATAGAAAGATGCCATGTCATCTGTTAACTAACGGAGCTTAATGGTTGGGGGTATTAGTAATTTTAGGTGAAGTCTATGATTGGATTAGTAATTACAAAAAGTACATGGGATAAGGTAGTAATTTGAGTTATAGTACAGGGGGTGTTAGTAATTATCCCTTTACATTATTATTTTCTTACCATCTCGTCTAGGATCCATGTGGCTGACCTCATTAAATTGGGATAGTGTTATAGTTGTTATTGTTGTTGTATACAATTAATGAGTCCTTTGTTCAATAGTATGCCTAGAATGCCTGGTTTCTATTCATGATGCTAGATAATATGTTCAACACCTATGCAATTGCCTCATTGTGGTTTGTCTCATCTGTTTGTCATCTAGACACCCTTAAATTGCTTGTAACACCTTGGCCAAGCCTTGTCAATGCTTTTACAACACCGGTATGAAAATTTGTGCTTCATGCAAACTTGACTGTATGATTATGTATCTGTCTTTCCAGTTATAGTTAAAGCAAGTAGTGGTCCAAGGTATGTTGTTGGGTGCCGCAGCAAGGTAGATAAGGAAAAGCTGACGGCTGGGACTAGAGTGGTTCTTGATATGACGACTCTAACAATCATGCGAGCCCTTCCACGCGAAGTAAGTGGTTTTTTTAATTGTTTGGAAATCACTGAAAATTGGAAATATTGGTTGATGCCATAGCTATCAACTTGTGGGTTATAATGTGCTTTTGCCCTCACTTCAAAGGGAAGTCTTTTCATTTTATGGGGCTTTCTGACAGGTTGATCCTGTTGTGTACAACATGCTTCATGAAGATCCTGGTAACATTAGCTACTCTGCTGTGGGTGGATTGTCTGATCAGATCCGGGAACTTAGGGAATCTATTGAGCTACCTCTTATGAATCCTGAGCTCTTCCTTCGAGTAGGGATAAAGCCACCAAAGGTGCCAATTTAATTCTTTTATTTGGACATACCTTTAGCATTCATTTACATCGTCTGCCCCCCCCCCCCCCCAAAAAAAAAAAAAAAAACGCCTTTACATTTTTAATATTAGTCTTTGTCTTGGACTAGTCAGAAAATTTTTTGATTGTTGATTGTGATCAATCCAATTCTATTAGGGTGTTCTTCTCTATGGACCTCCTGGAACAGGCAAGACACTGTTAGCTAGAGCAATTGCTAGCAATATAGATGCTAATTTCTTGAAGGTAGAAATTTCTAAACTCATCAAGAGTTCTTTGTGATTTTATTAAGAAGTCACTCATCTTGCTGGATGGTTTTAGATGTTGATTCTTTCAAACCATTTAATCTGTTCATAGGTTGTGTCAAGTGCTATAATTGATAAATACATAGGTGAAAGTGCAAGGTTGATACGGGAGATGTTTGGCTATGCACGTGATCACCAAGTAATAGCCCAAGCTCTGTTTACTACTTTACAGTGTACTGTTTATGTTCTATTCTTCTTTAACAACTTCTTTTCTGGTCTAGCCTTGCATCATTTTCATGGATGAAATTGATGCCATTGGTGGTCGTCGATTTAGTGAGGGAACTAGTGCAGATCGTGAGATACAGAGAACACTGATGGAGTTGCTCAATCAGCTTGATGGATTTGATCAACTTGGAAAGGTTTGCTCTATTTTCAAATATCAGTTTGACATGAGTCATAACATTTTGAGGACATGTTAGAATATGTACAACTTTCTGTATCCTTATATACCAGTTAATATGGATATATTTCTGGGTGTGGGGAGGGAGGATGGTTTAGGGAGAGAAACTAAATGAGAATTCTGACCAAAAATAGAAATTATATAGATGTGCCGAACCCTTTAACACTGACACAGAAGAGAAAAGGAGTCTCCAAACTACAAAATCTATGTGTAAATAAAACACGACCTGAAAACTGCTGTTACTGATTATTTGAACTAAACTGGACTCCTGCATCAGCCCCCTGATCCAGCAAAGTATGTGGCATTTGTCACCTGTCTGTTCACTGACTTCAATAAGGCATGACATATACGTATTTTTATTACCTGGATTGAGTTTCTTTGCAGCAACCAAAACTACTGACATGCAAAGCATAATAATTTCTCTTCCTCCATGGAACAGTAAGAACTGACAGGATAATTTGTTGGCACTTTTCTGAATTTTCTGCATATATATATATATATATATATATATATATATATATATATATATTTTAAATTTTTTTTCCTACTTGTTTTTGTTTATGTATTGACAACTATGAAAGAATACTTGATGATGGATAGTTCTGTTTCTGGAAACGGTAACAGGTTAAAATGATCATGGCAACTAACAGACCTGATGTACTGGATCCTGCACTTCTGCGTCCTGGTCGACTAGATAGAAAAATTGAGATCCCATTGCCCAATGAGCAATCGAGAATGGAGATCCTAAAAATACATGCTGCTGGAATTGCCAAGCATGGTGAAATAGACTATGAGGCAGTAGTAAAACTTGCAGAGGTAAGTAATGCTTATTTACTGAAACTTGGCCGTGAAGCATGGTTGTGTTTTGTTTGAAGAATTATATTTTGCATCTGTTCCAGGGGTTCAATGGTGCTGATCTTCGCAATGTCTGCACTGAAGCTGGAATGTCAGCAATCCGTGCTGAACGGGATTATGTTATCCATGAAGATTTCATGAAGGTACATCTCTTTGGAGGGAAGTGGGAAGTACTTGAGTGCATAACAGTCATCTAGTTAGTAGTTGTTTCCTTATTCCCTTATGCTGTTCTTGCTGATTGCTGTTACCTGAGATTCCCAGATTTGACTGTCCAATTGGTTTGTGATTCAGAGATTTTCTACTTGTTATTGTTCCAAAAAGGAAGCTGCTAGATCATAAGGCTATATGGTATTGTTGTGCTTGTGAACGGTCGTAATCTCTACTGTTGGAAAATGATAGGAAGTACATTTTTTATTTATATTCTGTTGGACATAGTGCATGTGTTTTTCCTTGCGCAATCACGTGAGCAGTTTGTTGCTCATTTGTACTTTTAGGGGTATGTTATGTTATTGGGAAGAGAGTGGATTTCTTCTCGTCGGGTTTATGTATTGTTTAGTTCCTGTCATTGCGGGATGCTTCTGTATTGGAGAAGTTGTCTGTATTTGTATTCCAGATTCAAAAAATCGCTCTGCACATTTGGTAGGGTGATTATTATCTGGTAACTGCTTTCTTTCCCATGAACTTAATTTCTCTCATCTTTTGTGTCCAGGCTGTCCGGAAACTTAATGAAGCCAAGAAGCTTGAGTCAAGCGCTCACTACAATGCGGACTTTGGAAAGGATTAAGTGTTGGATATGCTCTTAAATGCCAGGGATACTGGGGCAGTGCAATGTCATCCTTTCCAGCCTGTTAAGCCAGAAGATACCCTTTTGTTCAAATAGATGTTTTTTGCCAATGGTGACCATTAAAAAGTATTGATTCGCCCGAACAAGAGGGGAAAAAAAAAAGAAAAAAAAAGGGTTGATGGGCCCAAGGTTGTATTTTGTCACAAGTAAGTTTGGTCTTGCGTGTGTGTGTGTTTTTTTATATTTTTATTTACGGGTTTGCTAATTATTTCTATATCCAGAATTGGCAGAATTGGTGCGCTTGATTGACCAAACCTGGAGTGTGAGCCGCATCTTATGTTCAACATCCTACTAAACTGAAAATAAATAGATCCAATATGAATTCAGAGTCCCTTTTCTGTGCTTTTCTTTGGAAAGGCCAAGACTCTCTCCCATATTCGACCATTCCGTCGGTTGGTCCTTAGCTTGTCGCCCCAAATCTGAAGGCCGTCTTGGTTTTCATAGGATTTAAGAGTATGTCTGTGCTAGCTTTACTTAACCACGATTCTATCTTGGTCAACTAGTTTATTCCTATCTGCTCTACAATGATACCATTTGGACTGCTACTCCCTCCAAATCCCTATTAGGTTTGGACGAAGTGTTTCTCTTGCTGACCCATAGCGCTTCCTGCCATTTTCACCTGTATTGCTGATGGGGCAACTTCCTCTTTTTGGCTCAACCGTTGGCATTTTTTGGATATTGCTTTACAATCTCCTGGGGGTCTCGACAAGTCTCCCTCCGCCTCCAGAATCCCCAAAAAGGGCTTCTTCTCCGAATTCATTTCTGACCACTCTTAGATCTCCCTTCTACTGTCTCTACCAAGTGTCACTCAAGTCTAATCTAATACCTTCCTCCCACCACCCCTTCTCCCAGGGGATCCAATAAATTTCTCCCCCTCCCTCGAAGGCCACATCTTCCACCATGCTTTCTCTACCTGGAGAGCCTTTAACCTCTTTCTTCCTACCTAGACTTTCCTTATCCATTGACACCTAAATGTTAACTCAAATTGCTTCATGTATTGGAATGGCCTGGAAGATATAGATTACATCTTCTACTCTTGTCATCTCTTGTTCCTTATAGGAGAAAGCCATTGTCTCCATTTGGCCTTGCTCTAGACGCTTGTTTGGGTTTTCTAGGGATTGGGTTTGGTCCTTGAGACACTTTTTCGATAACTCTATTTGTGATATGGTTGGCAAATTGAGGTTTTGATCTCTTTTGTGGTGGGAACGGACTCTTAGGAGATAGACATCCAAATGTATATTTATATATTCAATTTGAAAAGCCATTTGCTTTGATGTCTCTACACCCCATTTGTGACACCTCAAGGAATAAAAACATTGTTGTCGCCTGCGGTCTAAATTCCTCTTTTTTTTAGTAACCTAGTAGGATGTGATCTCCCCTTCCTGCTCTCCCCCTCCCCAAACCCTCTCTCTTGTTTTTGGTATTCTCATATTTTCTGGTTGCCATTTCTTGTTGCTATGGAATTTCTGTTTACCCAACAACCACACCTGTAAAAAAAAATAAAAAGATCTTTCAGTGTCAAAATTTCCTTTTCTGTGGCGTTAATGCAAATTGTTTTTAGCTTTGAACTTCTCTGCCTCAATTGAGCATTGATGTGTGGACCATGACCTAACACAAACTCGCTAATATTATGTAAAGTGAATATATGTGCAATATGGAGGAATATAGGAATATAAGAAAATGTCTGTGAGTTGTAAGGATGTCGATCGTTTGGCACTGTTTGATTTGATTCTTAACCTTACCTACCTCACTCCTTCACCCACAACGTACTTTATTAATTCATTCATGTTTCAAGGGCCACTCTTACATCACGACCACATTTTTTCCTTTTAAAAATTTAATAATCAGAATATTGATGATGATAATGAGGAGAATTCTCCAAGTCGGATTGGGATCGTTTATGGCTTTATATTTGAAGGGGACCATCACTGAATGTGACAAGATAGACCCCTGAATGTATGACAATGAATCAAAATAAAGTTATATGTAGAATGTAAAATCTAACTGGGGTTTAGATGGGGAAAAAGCTACAGTAGTCCATTACTATTAATTAGAGATTAGAGAAAGAGCCCTTGAAAGCAACTCATCCAATTGATGGTTTTCTCCCCCTAAGAATAATAATAAATATATCGAGATGACCAAAATGAATGATTTGTGTTTCTGTCGGGGTTCTCTTTGGTCTTAGTTACGAGCCGACATTCGAATGACATTACAACAATAAATTATGTTTCCCTTCGATGCAAGGGGTGAAGCTTCGTCTTATAGTTAAATTATATGTAAAAAGCTATCTCTTAAGAATATAGTCAAGATACATGTAAATTAGACTGATCGACTACACCTCAGTTCCGAACAAAAAAAACCTTACTGTTTGCATCATATCATATAATGATGTTTTATTCTCTAATTTGGATCCTAAGTTTTTTAAAAAACAAATGTCACCTCTACAATATTATTTGAGTACATCAGATCAAAGATAAAGATATAATTCCAAATAATAGTACAAGTTACTTTTATAACTGTGAAAAAGGTTTCTCTTTGTTTCTACGATTTTTTTTTTTTTTGGTAAAAGATAAGAGGAAGCGAGGAGATGAATACAAATTGGCGAAAAGAAAGACAGGAAAAAAGACCATTCCTCTTAACAGAAGATAATATACAGAAACATACATGCACAAGCACAATAATAATACCACAAATTAATCTCCATGAAAACTGAAAAGCAAGATCATTACAGCTATATAATAAAAGATTACAAAAGTGATCGAAGAATAACAAATCATATTTAACATCATGAGGAGGAAAGGGGTTCAACCTTTAAAGAAGCAGTTTACTTAATTTACACAGGTGCAAGGAAATATTGGAGATGGACCACGAGAAAGAGAGAGAAGGAAATAAATTTTAAGTGATCTCCTTGATCATCTTCGTTCTTGAGCATCATGGGCTTACTACTAGCCTTATTATATGCGCGCATCTGCCATCAAGCCTTTGGTGGTTCGGGTTCTTCAACCTTTGGTGGTTTGGCTTCTTCAATATTTGTCGGTTCAGATTCAGATGAGACAGGAGGAGCAGGCTCTGTCGTGGACGTCGTTTCTGTTTTCTCAGCGGTACTCTTGGTCTGTTCGGTGGGAGCTGCAGCAGGTTCTGTAACTTGCACTCGCTTCTCTTTTTCTTCTTCTATAGTTATTTCCTTGTCCTTGACAATTGTCTCCTCCTCCTCCTTCGTCGTCATTATGGTTTCTGTTTCTGGATCTGTCTCCGTTGCTGCAGTCTCCGTTGTCGTAACCTCTCTTGTTGTCTCGGTTGGTTTCTCCTCCTCTGTGACTGTGACTGTGACTACCAAGCTCGACACCTTCTCCAACACAAACACCACTGGGCCTGACACCAGAACCGGCCCCCCAACGTTTGATGATGCTTCAGAAAGTTGCTTCGATCCCGGGAATTCTAAATTTATAAACATGCCGCAGGGACGGACACAGCGAATTAAAATTAATATTAACTCCAATTCCAAATTAATAGAAAAGGGATCCAAATTATAGCTTACCAATTTTCACCAATTCTTCGAGGAACGTTTGAACTGCTGTGGCGTTCTTCTTTACACCTGCTTCCGTACGTTCCTTGACCAAGGTCTGCGAAAAACAATTCGATCCAACCCAAAATTAATAAAATTCCACAAAAATGAATATAGTAGAAATGGGTTTGATTTGAATTTTTAAGGAGAAACAGAAGCTGACCTTAATCTCAGTGGGAGAAGCTTCATAAACTTGGATTACTTTAGGTTGTAGCTCTGTCTTCTTCTCTTCAAACTCCTTGTTGATCTCTTCCTGATTAACCCACACCACAAATAATAAGCAGACTTCCTAGTACTACTAGCCTACTACTACTGTAGCAAACAGCTTGAATCTAATATACGGATGAAGAAGAGAACCAAGTTGAATCACCTTAGAATCGTCGAAGGATTTGCATGCTTCAGCAGCAGCAGCTGCTTTCTTGCTCGTGTTTTTCTCGAAAACCTTCTTGATCTTTGGAAGAACCTTGGATTTCCAGTAACCCATATTGCTTTCTCCTTCCAAAAGCTCACCGAAAAGAAGAAATCTGCAGTAGCCAGAACACGACAACGGAAAAGTTTACAGCTAGCGATGAAGAAATTAAAAACATACGTTTCGTTACCCGTCATCAAGAGAAAACACATCATGGTACAAAAACAATCATAGCTAGTTGAACTCAAGAAAAATTCCATACCAAGAGATCGATTTGAAGAGCGAAAAGAATCTCTCCTCTCTCTCCTCTCTCCCTCTGTCTCTCTCTGTCTCTCTGAGTGTCTGTGTCTCTGTGATTCTCTATGAATTTTCCAGACACCTTGAAGAGCTTCTCTTCTTTATAGCTGTCCCTGTCCGTGTTGGTTAGTAACAAAGAGAAGCCAACGAAGCAGCAAGTGAGATATCTAAGGCGAAACGGCTGAAAAGAAACCAAGGTTTAGAAGGCGAGAGCGTGGCAGCAGAAGCATAAGGAGTCAAGGACCTCTAATTGGTAACCATTAACCAATGCTGTTCCTCGAAATTACCATAAACACCTTACCACCAATTCTGCCTGCTCCCAAGCTTAATTAAGTAATTAGGGTTAACCTATATATATATATATATATATATATATATATATATATATATATATATATATATATATAAGCCGGCCGTACGTTCGTTCTCCTTTATTTCTGATGAGTTTTGTAGTTCTACGCCAAACGCTATCTCTCTCTCTCTCTACACTCTACTGTGTAATATATAATATTGTTAATTGTTAAATAAATAAATGTTAAGAAAGTCAGTCAGTCGTCGTCTCTCTCTCAAGGGTAGTCTCGTCAGTTCGTCATTATTGAAGAGAAGAAGAGGAAGATGTGTTGTTGATGTGACAGCTGGCGATTTGCTTGGACAGAGGCCAGGCTGGCAACATCACGCGTGGGACCCCCGCGGAGTTGGATGGATGGCTGTCTCTCTGATCTGATCCTTAGATAGAGAGAGAGAGAGAGAGAGAGAGAGAGAAACTTCTGATCAGACTGATCTGTACAAAACCTTCCCTCTGCCGTTCAATTCTCAACTTCTCACGTGGCTTCGCTGGTTCGGTTCGAAAACCCGCCGTCAGATACTATATATATATATATATATATATAATTCATTCTGAAAATTGAAAATTTGAAATGCACTAATCCATGTTCCATGGTCGACGGAAATGCCCTTAAGGATGATTACTGCGCGTGTCATGTCGACGTAATGCACATGAATTGATGATCGTTGGTTGTTGGTGTTTGTCTTGGCCCGCAAAGCAACGCATGTGAGATGAGAATGACATGACATGCATGGCCTGGCATGCCAAATTGCGAATTGCCAAGCAGATGATGAACAAGACGAAGAGACGCACCGCAATTTTCGCCTTCTCATCAGCCCGCCGGCTAATCAGTTCTATTTTTTAACCACCCTTAATAAACCAGCCCGGTCTGGTTGGTTCTGACCGATTCAACAAGTAATTAATAAACCTTTTCTTTTTTATCTTTCTTCTTTCTTTCTCTTAAAAACGAGACTAAACACACACGGAAAACATTTCTAAGAAAGGCTATATATATTATATTTATAGCCAGCCTCTTCTTATATATATAGACTTTAAGAATTAAGAGTGTGCTTGTATTTTCCTCTCTGGTGCAGTGGTACGTCCCCTCAAGAGGCAAGAGACATCAAGAGGCATCAAGAGGCATCAAGAGCCATGGATGGACTAGACTAAACATGGCCTGCCACTGGTCAGGGAATTTCCTATCCGATCCTTATACACCATGACTTGGGGAAAAGTAAAACCCTATCCATCCGTCATCCCAATATTAATCAACCAAGTGGAAACGTCACATTCAAATTCAAACCTTGGTTTTCAAGAATCATCTATAACAACAATTAAGTATACGAAACTGTGTGTTTTTCAAGACTGATTGGAATAACTTGCACGAGTAGTTAACTTGATAGCTGTCCCTGGGTGGTCAAAAGTTATTCTCTAGGGGCTAGGCCCCAGCTAATTAATCTGATAATTAGGCCCACTGTACATGTTGCTTCCGTGGTTGGGTTAAGCTTAACTGCATCTTATCCACAATAATCTTCATTTCAAATAATATTAATAACAATAATAAAATATACCTTGACAAACACTATTTATTTTGTTTTGTTTTGTGGCGGTGTCACTGTCACTGACGAATATGGACTATTTCTTATTTCTCCATTTCAGAAAACAGCAAAAACAGGGTATAAGAGATTAAGAATCTAACGTATTGATTCCATCTTTAATCATGGATTATCTGGAAAACTGTATACGAAATGACTTGGACACGTTTTCCAATAATATACATTCATTGATAAGATGATGAAACTTTCTTTCTTTTTTCGGGTAGCAGATGATGAAATTATCAAAAGATCCTTGTACCTTAATCAGATAACGGGTTGCAGAACGATTCTCCCCAAAAAAATGAAAAAAAAAAAAAAGGCAGCAGTGAAAGAATTCTTCGAATCCTTTTTCCTTTTTGGGTAAAAGAAGTAAAAGATTGAAAACACCAGAGAACCCCATATCATACTGCAACTATCAACCAGGTTGTAAATTTTCCCATCAATTCAAACCAAACTCGCACGCATTTATTTATCTATCAAAACCAATTTGAAAATCAATTTAAGAAACCCGCCAAAGCAGCAGCATGTAGCGAATCCAGGGGTGAATAGACATCAATTATGTTTGTGTCTTCTTCCAAATTCCAACTTCCAACTAGGGGGTGAACGACAGGAATCTGGAATCTATATTTTGATGCAACTAGTAAAAAGGAAACAGCAACAATAGTCAAAAGAACATGTCAAGTAACATGTGAGAAAATTTCTACTGCTATCTCAGGATTCAGTTTATATTTATAGTCTATCCGCTCAGCTACGGACACAAAACAAAACCGATGAGTAGTCCCATTGTCAATTTACAGGACCCACATACATAATCAGAATGGTAACAAACTAAGGCGTCCGGCAGACTAAAGAAGAATGAGGAACAGATCAAACCATTTAAACTTTTACATGCTATTTCTCATTCTTGCAGAATTCATCTAATGAACTGGTACTAATTGATCTTAATCACTGAAGATATGGCAAATCGGATGATACCAAACTCATGATTTCCATTAAGAAAGGACAACCCTGGATAAGAAACTAAAAGATCACTTAAAACTTTGGCAATAGCAATGAAAGAACTTGTACTTAACAGGGAAATAAACAGAAAGGTTTTGATTACCACAGGAACTCCAGCAGAAATGGTACAGAAATATATCTGGTGTCAGAATCCAGATGAACCAACTAATGAAGAATATGATGCATTTTCATCAGATGCGGCTCTTTTGTAATCATCTTTGTTTGATTCTTCACTTCTAGTCATCACAACTCTAGTTTCCAAGCCAGCTATTTCATATAATTGTAATCTTTTGTACTTTGCATCCTCTATGTCACCATCCCAACAAGATTCAGAAAGGATGTCAAGTGCCTTCCCCATTTTGTCCTCAGCCACAAGATTACCACATTGCAAGAGCACGAGGTACACCTGATCAGCAGCAGCCTTCCGTATCTGGAAAACAACACAACAGCAAAAATACTATTAGTATCTATGAGAATTAGTGCAGAAGAACCACCATTTTCTATACTGGATTTGATGTTACAGAATACAACAATGTGAAGGTAGTATCTTGGTCGCAGATTTACCATTTCAGCTGAGACACATATACATATTGTATCTCTACAGTACCAATACAATAAGTGTGATACAGTACAAGAAAATGACATTAATAAATGCAACAAACCTCATCCTTCATGTATAACCAATTGAATACATTTGTCTCATCTTCCTACTTTGTTCTCCTTTCTATACATGACAAAATTTTAAATATACTTATTTGTTCTGTTCTATGTTCTACACATTTCTTTATGTATGTTGATCATTTCCACGCATCTCTAAGAGTATGCTGTGTCTCTCAAGTACAATGTGATATGTCTGTTGAAAGCACCCATCTGATATGATACCTAAAGTGGGATATCAATACTTTAAACCTTGATTATATGAATATATCTACTTAGCGACCTTGAAGATCTTTTTAGTAAAATCTGTTCTTTTTATATGGTAGAAAATAAAAGAGAAACAGTGCAAACCTACGTAATAAGAAAAAATCTGTTCTTTTAGTATGGTAGGGGTTGGAGCACCACAAACCTTTGGGTATCGATGGCCAAGAAAAATTAGAAGCTGACGGAAGGCTGGAGAGTTCACTGTGCCCATAAAAGCAGCTATATATCCAAGAATAGAAATTCCAGCATACAACTTGGAGAAGTCCTTTGATCCCTTCAACTCAATGGCAAGAGAATCCAAAACTCCATGAAAGAATTCAGCAGCATTAGCCTACAGCATGATTTAGAGAAATGTTATGACAGGCAATTATGCATATACTCACACTACAATAACTCAGCTTTTTCCAACTAAATGAGTTGGCTACATGGAACCTTTCGTAACAAAGTAGGTGAAACTGCAAGACCAAGGGGAATGAAAGCATATATAGTACATAGAGATGTTTACACTATTTCAAAATATATGCATCACTCTAAAACTCTTAAGGTAATTGGAGGACCACATAACTAGGCTGTTAACATTTTATTGGAAATTCCACTGTTCTGAATTTGTTGGGAACATAAGAAACTCAACTAAGGCTTCGAAGATGTGGACCTCTGCATTCTTCCTTCTGCTCCGATCATCTGCTCTCCGGTAGGAGACTTCACACTATGTCCTCCTCCACCAACCCCACAAACGCCTCACTGTCTTTTTCCACCACTCCTGCTCCTTCTCCACCATCGGCCTGGACCGTACTTTTCAAGCCCCCTGCTTCTCCTGACTGCAATCTCACCTTCATTCCCCCTTCATCTGATGCCCCCATTCCTTTGGTCAAATGCCCATCCTCTGCTACTGGTCCTGGAATTCTTCACTGGAAACAAGCTGTGCTTGGTCAATTCCTTGGCCCCTGCCCCCTATTGGTATCTTCAAAGCCTCGCTCGCCAAGCAATGGACTCGGTTAGTTCCTTGGACACCTTCGTCATCGATAATGGCATCTTGTTGTTCAAGTTTGCTTCTGCCTCTTGTAGAGTCAAAGCCATCGAAGGCTCTCCTTGGTTTGTTGGAAAATCCCCAATATTCATAAAACCCTGGAAGCCATCCATGCCACTCAGGAGAGATGATTTCCGTTCGCTTCCCCTGTGGATCAGTCTCCCTGGGTCTTTCGCTGGAGTTTTGGAATTGCAAATGCCTCAGTCGCATTAGCTCTGCGTTAGGCCATCCCCTCTGCTCTGATATGAAGACTTCCAAGCTTGAGCGCATGTCCTATGCCCGTATCTGTGTGGATGTGCCTGCATTCAAGCCTCTCCCTCCCTGCATCACCATAGTTGTTGATTCGGGTTCTCACCTCAATCAACTAATTGTGTATGATTGGGTTCCGTCAAGATGTTCTATCTGCCTCACTTTCGGTCACGATAGCTCTGAATGCTCCAATCGGAATGCTCCTTCTGCTGGGTCTCTGTTATCTACTCCTCAATTGCTGAAGGCCCATGTTCTTGTTGCTCAGAAAGCTGCTCCTGTCCAAGCTCTGACAACCTCGCTGCTCGCGGTGATGTCTCCGCCTCCGTTGATCGAGTTAACGACTCCTTCTCCGTAAAACATTCCTGGATCATTGATCGACAAGCTGAACCTCATCTCTATTGATGGCTGTCTCTGCCGTCACCGGAGGAGGATGCCGCCCCAGTTGTTCTCTCTAACCCTATTGATGGTCTCATTCCAGACAATACCTCTTCTGTTGCCGCTGCTCAGATCACCTCTTCTTCTGCTTCAGCTAGTGTGCTTTCCCTTGATAAGAGCTCCGAACCTACTGCCCCCCCCCTCCCTTACCCTCTACTTCCCAAATCACCGCCGGTACCGAACACTCTCCTTGCTCTCCCTCTGAAAGCTCGCCGACGGTAGTCTTCACCTACCGGAGGTGTCGATCCAAGAAATCGATGAGTATTTCCAAGCCCTCCCCGTACTCTATTCCCCTGGCTGCAAAATCCTCTGAGACTCTCTGCCACCTTCCTGTTGCTGCTTCACCTGCTACCTCTGTCGTTGCCTTGGGACCAGTCCTTTCCATTGACCCTGAAGGACCTTTTCCCTTCGTCGAGAACCTCCTTGAGCCGACGATTCTCTCCTCTGCTCTGCAATCTGATTCTTTCCTCTTCCATGTTTCCATTGCCCCTGAAATCTCTGAAACTCCCCTCTCGCCTGACGCTCAGCCTATTTCGATGAATGAAGTGAATTCTCCTTCTCTCACCCCTGATATCCCCCGCACTCCACCCACGATCACCTCTCCCTTCCCATTTTACCCCCCCTGAGCCCCTTAATGAACCCCTTGGCCCATGGGCCCGAGAATCCCAATCTCCGCCCTGATTTGCCCATGTGCTCCTTATTGGGCCCCTTACCCCTTGGGCCCTTGCCCTTCAATATAAACTCTACCCAAGACCCCGTCCCTAACGAGTTCGATGCGGATCCTTCTCTCCCCCCCCCCAAAGCGGATCGAACTGGATGTAGAAGAAGTAACCGCTCTGTTAAGGGGCACTACCCCTTTGGCGATGATTTCTTGGTCGACCTCAAGTCCACTAAGAAAAGGAAGAACAAGAAGAAAAGAAGTCGTAAAATAATCTCTTAGGCCTCTATTCGGCCCATCTTCTCTGGGCTTTCTCATGTTGCTTGGCTGGTGCTTTTAATCTTTGCTTTAATTTAACTTGCCTTGTTGTAAGCGCTTTTCCGTCTTTAATACAATTTCTTATTCATCCAAAAAACAACATTTTATTGGAAGTGGTCTGTTGAAGGATATAATTCCAAACCACTCACTCCACATGAGAACCCCCAAGCACCTTTTCTGGTTATCCAACAAACGTTATAGAATAACACTCAGTTTAAGCTTGAGGCCAGTACCAATATCCAATCCAATTAAGTCGAAGAACAAAATAGTAAGTTTCCAATGATGGCGTGCAATGTGTGAATCATTGTCTTGTCATTCTCATGCATACCTGTTAATCTTTGCATTATCATTCTTGCTTTGTTATTTTTTTGAGGCAGCATTTCCAAGAAAGGTCATTTCCATCTATCTCTTCATTTTTCAGCTTTACCTGCTACATTTCAGTTAGATCTCCCAATGCCCAAATCATGTAGCCTAGAGGTTGGAGAGGTACCACCAACCCAGAAGACAATGAGCATTTTTTTACAACGTTTTTTTTTTTAAAATCTATAGTTCCTAAAACTACCAAAAGTACTAGAAGGGAACAAAAACAGTGTGCCACCCAAGGTAAACATATTAAACCCCATGAAGAAAGTAATCCTAGCTGTCTTTGGAATGAACAATCCAAGTTTTCAAATGTTAATTTTTAAATGTCAAGCAAGTTTATCGGTATGAAATAAGGGTATAACTTACAAATTTCTATCCTTCTATGTAATTGGGCAGTTCTCTTATTTCATTTTCATACTTACTGGTGAATTGAGTTCAGTTGATTCACCAATGCAATCAACATAAGTGTGAGACCAAGCAAGCTGATTTCCAAGTTCTGAAAAACTCTAATATGTAAATTAACAATAAAAGACAAAATGAACTGACCTCCATCCGCAAGAAGATCTTGTTGCTGAAAAGAATCTCAATGGTCTGAAATAGAATAGATAATTATCACAAAGGAGAAGTTTCAAATATGAATACTAAATTAAGATTACATCACTCACCAAAAAAAAAAAAAGATGACATCATAAAAACAGAAAAAGTGATCTCTAACAAAAAAAGTGCATTACCTTGTATAACTGTTGCATCCATGTTACAACAGAAAGATAATGATGATCAAGTCAACACACACAAAGAAAGAAACAAAGTGCTGTACTTCTGGTGCTTTCTTCAGTAAAATTTTGAGAAATAAGACAGCACTTGATGCTTGGCAGGAACATGATGTTTTAAGTGGTTTTATCAATTCCTTCTGTTAAGATTTGCACAAGTTGGGATATAGCTGCAGACTAGATTGGATTGCTGCAATCTGGAGAGTTTTTTTTTCCTACTTTAGCTGAGGTTCTATTTTAGTTGCTTTCTATTTTTCTTATTACTTGGTTGACAAATAATCTCCTTACAATAGTTTTCTTTTTAGTAGATTTGGGAGATTCTATGCAATATATAATTTTCTTTTTGCTGTAACTCTGTTAAGGAAACTTTCTTAAACTAAGATTTGATTTTATATAACAAATAAAGTACCAGGAGAGACCCAAAACATATATGCGAGCTCTCTCCCTTCTTATTCTCTTCTTCAGTCTTCTTCTATTCTTCTTTCTAAACTTCCTTTCAGTCCATAGGTTGATGATAGGTACTGAAGTTGTAACGCAGTATCATACAGGATTTAACCAGTCTAGAGACTGCTTCTTCTCTCTCGACTGTTAGTTTTTTTTTCCTTTTTTTCTTATTTGGTGTGCAACCACCTATTCCTGTCCTATCTATATAATGTAAATCCTTCTTAATCAACATATGAAGGGATCTTTACCTATCTATTAATACTACCGAAGGCCTAGAGATCATGGAGGATTTCACATTTTTTGCAACTAATTCAGATCGTGGAACTCAGTCAACAGTTCTGCGCAAGTCCGAAGTTCTTGTTGATTCGATATGCTCTGTTTCAGACTTTGAATCGTGGAACTCTCAACCCACATTTCTGTGCAAGTCAGAGGATCTTTTTGTGAATTGATCTGTCTTGTTCTAGTTCTCTAAGCTGCTTATTAATCTTGAAAAGTATGGACTGTATATGGTTCGATTATTCAAATAATGTTGATAACCTTCTAGGCCTTCGGTTTCTGCCCTTCGAGGCTACTACTACCTTGTTTTTTGTGCAAATCTGAAATTCAATCTGCACTGTTATTCCTCTTGAGCCCAGTATTGGATTGCAAGACCTGAGTACTGTCCTCTATTGTCTATGCTATAAGTTCTGCTGCAAGTTATATACTCTACCCCTGTTTCTAAAAAATGTTTGTTTCGAAAAATTCTGCTGGTACCATATTGCTTCACTACTGCTTCCATTGTTTGTTTCGAATCAAGTTCAGCCTTTCCTTAATCTAATACTCCAACAAAGACCTGGATGACTAGTTTTTTTTTTTTTCAGTGTGTGATCTGTTATTTCAAATCTAGCAAAAATTTTGCTGCTGTTGTCCCAGGTACAACTGCTATGTTTCTATGTTCTTTGTTGTTCAAGTATGAACTAGACCTTCTAAACAAGTCATGAAGGATTGAAGATTTTAAAGTCTGATTATATGAAGAACATGTCTGTTGTTCCATGTACCTGAATACCTTGCCTACAGTTTTTTCTGGGCAGCAGTCTCCAGTTTTCTTGAAGACCAAGTTATCTACCACTCCACCAATTGATGTTGCTGTTTTTTCAGGAGATGGGCGTATGTATCTAAACGGAAACTTGATCCCAACCTGACTTATTTCATCGGCTGGATTTCTCAACAAACATCACCTTCTCTTTCTAGACCCTATATTCTAATTCCATTGCATCAACATGTCATCCATTCTACCCATCAGAATCACACCAAATTTTCAGCCAGTCATTACCTCCACTAGACTTCCATTAGGTCCAAGTTTTAGTCCCAATAGGTGGCGGGTTATTTTCTAGTTTGGGAACTACTACCATATCTTTTGATTGCACCACCGAATGTTGGAGAAGCCTTAGGCCGTGCTTTCTCTACAGCCAATCATCATTCACTTCAAATTTGAGCAAGTTCTACAATCTGGTTTTCAAACTCAGCCTGCAAATCCAATATCAGTTATATTTCATCCACGACCTCCTGCTGTTTTTTTAAAGCAAAATTTTCTACCCACCCTTGGTGCTGTTTCAGATTTAACACATCTAATGCTTCCTCATTGTTCATAACTATCTATGGTTGACTATACCTCTCCTCCTCTATATTTTACATACCTTCACATTAAATTCCATTTATACCATAAATCTTTGCCATTGGACTAATTATCATTAATCATCACCATGCATTTACCATATTACATCATTCACTACCATGACGGAGCACGGAAATTGTTTCTTGGGATCTAATTGCTTAGAGATTATTTATACAATGAAGTGGAGCATTGGACATTATTTCGTGGCATCTTACTATTTTGGTTGTTGTGCTACTTTTGGTCATTGTTTGTCAATGTGTAATGATACACATAACACATAAGGGGGAGATTGGAGACTTATTCTATAGATACTCAAGATTTGTTAAAGAATATTATTTGTGAAGATCTTTATCCTCTAAGATGGTATTCTATAGCAAAACCTACATATTTGGTCCGTAGTATAACCCATACTACCTTTTATCTACTTACTCGGTTCATAGTGACTCATACTACCTTTATTTACCTTCTTGGGCCGCAGTAAGCTGTATTGCCTTTTACCAACCTATTTGGTCCGCATTAATTCATATTGTCCTTTTACCTACCTATTTGGTTCGCATTAACCCATATTGCCTTTTATCTACCTACTTGGCCCGCAGTAACTCATACTGCCTTTTATCTACATTCTACCTACTTAGCCCACAATAACCCATATTGTCCTTGTCCTTACCTACTTGGTTTGTAGTAACCCATACTACCTTTTATCTACCTACTTGGTCCGCAGTAACACTAACTGTCTCTTACCTACTTATTTGGTATGCAGTAATTCATATTGCCTTTTACCTACCTACTTGCTCCAAAGTAACCCATACTACCTTTTACCTGCCGATTCTTTTATTTACTACTTGCCTACTTGAGAAGAGTTTATACACAACATTAGAGCTGAACTTTTTACCCACTTACGTGGACATTGGAGCTGCATATTTTCATTGTTGGATGGTTCATTGGCATGAAGATTAAGTTGTTGTTGATTATCTCCTAGTAAAGTTCTCTTAGTGTATTCGGCGTCTACTATTGCTACTTGTGTTAGACTGATGAATCTTTTAGTACATGTTCCTGATAGTCCCAGCTAGAGCCTTTGATAGCGGAGTGTTAAGATATGCATGATTTACCAATTCAATGGTAACCACCTTATGTGGAGTCCACCATAGATTGGATTAGATATTATTCTATTTACTCAGCTCCTTTTTATTAGATTAGGATATTACTTTCTACTTTCTGCACTTTCTATTTTTATTTAGCTTGATTGATTGACTAGCAAGCAATACTTAGGGAGATTTGTTTGCTTTCCTTTTTGTTACTTGGGTATCAAGCAAGTATCTTTTGGGATAGTAATACTTGAAGATCTTGTAACTACATTTAGAGATACTTTGAAGATCTCTCTAATCTAGAACCTTTTCAATAATAAATACACTATTAAGGAGGAGACCTACATCTGGCACAATGCTCCATTCCCTCCTCCATCTCTTCTTTTTCTCCACCACTTCTTCTCTCTTCCTTCAGCTCTCTATTATTCCTAGTTATGCGTATCGACCCGTGCAGTGTTGTAGCTAACTCGTTAAGTATCCCACCTGGGGAGTACGTTCGCAAGAATGAAACTCAAAGGAATTGACGGGGCGCACGCTAGACTGAGGTTGGGACTCACTTCACTCAAAGTACAACAAGACAGTCACAAAAGCACATTCCGGGCATAAAAGGAAAGCATCATAAATAAGAAACTACTGCTCATAACAATGTTCACGTGAACATTACAGTGAACTCCAGTCAATAACTTCTAACAAAAGTCAATTAAGAGAAGTATAACCAAAATATGTCAAAATCCCATTATACCCTTAAAGGTAACTAAGCAATATGCGAAGACCAATGATAGTGTCATTATACCTTCAGAGCAGGTACGATGACCCTGTCACGTCTTCTATAATGTTGAAGAACCCAAAGGAGGTCAGAAGCAAGCATATGGTCCTTGGTTCTTCCTTCACCTTTATAATTTTCAGTATCTTGAAGATATTCCAACAGTGCTGAGAGAGACGCCTTCCGCAAGGACTCTTGCAATCCCCCAACAGAGATCACTAACCCAGAAATCAAAAATTTGCTGTAGCAACTAAATTGAAGCAATTGTAGAAAACATGGGTACGAGAAATTGGGTACCTGCAGGAATGAGAACAAATGCATCTCTGTTGATGAACTAATCAAGCAATTCGGAAATGGTGAGTGTAACATATACTTACTCCCCAGTGAACATCCATGTCATTAGGAACAATTTGTTCTAACTTTTCCCTATAGGGTATGCAGGGGACAAGAACACCCTCATTGAATAAAATCCTTTGAAGCATTTTTCCAGCCTTCTCTCTTAATTTATCAATTTTTTCAACAGCTTGTTTTAGAAGGCCTCCAACTAAACTTGTTGCGAGACTTGCATCAAAAAGCAAATGACCATGATCACTTCCAGCAATTTCACTCCCCAGCAGAACGGTGTTCTCAACTCCTAGTACTTTTGTTGGGAAGCCCACAGATTCTCTCTCACAAAGGATATATGTACATTTTTCAAGACCATCCATGGCAGCCTCGCGAACCCACGAACCCACATCTCCTCTGTTATCTACACAATAATCCTCAAGGCCTTTGAATAAGGCCTGCATGACTTCATTCTTGATAAAAAGATACAGAGCCCTACAATCCTCTGGAGAAAGAGAAGCAGAAAGTTTCATTGTCTTGCTTAATGTTTCACAAACAGATACAAGTCCTCGGACAGCATTTACACGTGCTTCAGCATCTCTATCATCAGGGTTATCCTGCAAGAAGCAATTGCATAGAAATACATACATCTATAGAGTACATTGAAGAACGTAAGCTCAAAGTCCACTAGAAAGAGTAACTTGTATACCTCAACTGCACAAGAGCTACAAAGCCTCAATAGTACATCTCTCCATCTAGCAGCCAAGAACTTGAAAGGCAAGATACCTAGGGCCAGAGAAGATCCACGCCTTGCTGCAGCATTAGGATTAGATAGAAGTTCCAAGTACTTTGATGTGATACCATTAGCACTTCCATCATCAATCCGGACAAAATATGCGGGGAAAAAGTGTTTTAATGCTTCGACAGCAGCACTCTGTGTGTAGCAGGTACATTTTCGATCAGAATGCAGAGTCAAGAAGGAAAACGAACAAAATTAAGTAGTTTATAAATGAAAGGAGATACTACCTGTATCTGAGCATTGGGATGCCGTAAGTTTTCATTAAGAGTATCGAGCAAACTTCTCTTTGTCTTCTCTGGCAAGAACACACGACTCTGGGAGATACAACGGATGAACTGTGAAACAGCAGAACGCATGATTTCTCCACCCTTGCCACGATAAAGGCGAGCTTTCTCAATAGCAGGAACTATACCAGCAACAGCTTTCTGCTTATCTGAAGTACAGATTTACACAAGCTTCAGATATGGTGCCATGTACAGCCTGTGAAATCATTCTATGGACTAGGAGCTTACATAAGCCAAAAGAATTCCCTTGGTAACTGATAAGCCCCTTGTTATTCAGGTATACAAACGCACGGGTAAACAAGGGAAAGCAGCATCACTTACAGCAGGGACAAGACAGAACACAGTACCACTAGCATCGGAAGCAGGGGAGGGGACAGGTGGCAACTCTCAATTAGACAGTAACCACGAGTCTGCTGTAGCCAGAGCTGCAGAGCAGACTTTCCAGCTGGCAGAAGAAGATTGGATAGGAGAGTAAAAATTGGTTAGAGTTTGTTACGTGAGGAAGGGAGTATGAAAGGGGGAGAAGGGGGAGGAGAGGGGAGGAGAAAACAGAGGAGATGCAAGCAGAGCTTGCGAGGGAGAGGGAAACCTCTCAGGTAGAGTAGTGAGTCTGTGATGTTATCAGTTACAAATTTAGTTGTGTAATTTCTTATTCCAAGAACTGAATTATCAGTGAATAGAAATAGAGTTGTATCTATTCTCGTTGATGATCAGAATGTTTGCAATGAAATGAATATTATTCTGTTGCTATCTTCTTGTTTGAAGTCTGTAGATATCAATAGATGCTGTGTTTAATTTTGATTTGGGAGAGTTAAGATTGAGAACCAGGGGGTCCTATCAGTTACTAACACCAAACCAATTACAGCATTTTTTGAAGAACAGATTAAACAGAAGTGACACTAATTTGGATGCATGCATAATTGCATAGATATCAATAGATGCTGTGTTTATTACGGACAGGAAGGGTAAACTCAATTTATGACATCATCTAAGACCTGAGATAAAGGATTTTTACTAGAGCCACCAATAAACCATAGCAATACAAGGTAAAATACTAACCAGGGGAAAGCACATGATCACACTGATGGACAGCCAAAACAAGTTGCCCCACAGCAATAGTAGCTCCATGACGCATACACAGATCGGTTGAAAGACAACAAGGAATTAATCTCTCTAGCACGGTTGTGGCAAAATATTCTGGGTCATATTTTACAAGAACAGAAAGAGCCTCTGCAGCAAGTTCTCTCAAACTTCTATCCTACATTCAAGAATGTATAGATTAGATTTTCAACCTCTATCCTATATTCAAGAATGAAAAGATTTGATATTCATGAAAGTGCAACTCCACTTAATTCGTATATTCTGATATACATTTTTCTAATGAAAAAATTTCCACCAATTACATGGAAAAAGAATCATGTTAAAATCGGTAAGAGTTGACAAAGCAGCATGTTTAACAGAGAAAGTAAGAATATAGATACAACTGAAGAAAGAAAGCACTGAGGGATAACATATTTACTGACAAAAGACAGGTGAAGTCTTTGGATCCAATCAAGATGGAGAAAACAGATGCAATCAATGGATTAGTACACCTATGACGTAAAATCAGCAAGCCTGTCAGTAAATTTCCTTCAAATTATCCAAGGGGAAGAAAATACATGCATTCAAGCTCAGGAATCCTTAATCCTGCATAAGTGTGAGTTTCACAAGCTGTATCTCATCCTTCTTCCCTCCACACCCCCATGATTTTCCTTCCGTTAGCTGGTGAGTGATACTCAATCATACAACTTCATGATCACTAAGTACATCAACCTCAACTACAAAGTTAACCAAATCCCCTTAAACAGCAGTCACTAACCACTTTGAATGGTAAGTTTTCAAAAGATTAAATGTAGATATGTGAAACAGATGGCAATAATTATACGTTAGAAATCAAGCTAAAGGTTTATAAAGGTATCCAATTCAGGGACCATCTAATAGAGATACCCATAGGAAACCAGGTTAGAGGTTTCAGTTGCAGTTTTAGGCATGGATCGAGTTATTTGGCTTTGCAAATGGATAATTATTTGTATTGAAAGACAAGGACCGTGATTGGTATAGCTGATCATCTATGGCTGAAGAGGGAAGAGACCTAGATGATCTCCCTAAAATGCATTTCCCTTGTAGGAGCAGCAATATTAGATGTGGTTTCTACTACAGAAGCATATAATACTATTGTGAAGCTTAAAAGACAGACCAGTAAGTTCACATAGTCATTTTAAAAGAAACCTGTTTGGAAGAACAAAGGGAACAAACGGTTTCTGATTAGATTCATACCCAGTGACAGATCTTGTTGAACAGCAATTCTTCCACAAAAGGATAAAGGTACCCCTCAAACTGAGCAATGCAAGAAGCAACATTAAGATAGGAGTTTGCTCGTGAGGAAAGCGAAAAATAATCAGCCGCATTGACTATGTCAATTCCATGTGGATAATTCCCTTGCCTTCCAACATTTTCCTGAAATGCAGCTGCAGCCGCTCTTCGACAATTGACCTGAGAATCATATACATAAACTTCAATAATTTTCCTAAAGAAAGCAGAGAGTAACTGAAATAAAATCTGAAAATTCAGCACGCAACAAAAAAGAGGTGTGATAAAAAAGGGACATGAAAGAGTTGCCCACCTCACGGTCATAACAGGCCACAGTTAAAAGATGGGGAGCAAGCTGGACCAAAATTTCTTTCATGTCTGAGTGATAGTATGCACGGCCAAATGCCCAACATACGTAGGCAGCAGCGTCACGTACATGAGATCCAATACTATGTGGACCTCTACGAATATCATAATGTAGTGCCTGTTTTCATACAAACTGCCATTAGTATTTGTAGGGTCAAAAGCATTAACAATTGCAACAACTCAGCCTCCAACTCATAAAAAGAATGAAGTGTTTACTTATAAAGAAAATAAAAGGAAAAACATAAAAAGAATGAAACAAGGAAACTGAGAAATGGGAAATACTGGAGGATGATAGTAAAAGTTAGAGAATACCCCCCCCCCCCAAAAAAAAAAAAAACACTCAGCTACATGGATCAAAACATTAAACAATCTTAAAATGTTCGTTCACTTAACCTATCAAGTGTCAAAAATTCTGAAGTTTAGAAAAATATCTATGAAGAACTTAATTGGGAAAGAAAGGAAACCACAACTATTTATAGTTCAACCCCTTTCAAAGACTAAAATCTGATAGATGGGGACGCACAAGTGCAAGAGAACCCCTCCACATGCTTTAAACCAAAATGGAGACATCACAAAATAAGTCCAGAACATTCACTAGAAGAGAAAGAAAGCAGATGACCCCATTTAAAAGAATAGCACAACACATTAAAAAAGGAATATGTTGACTGAAAAAATACACCATCCATTTTTATAAAGGAAACAAAGTAGTAGATCTTTTAGCTCCCCATCATCATAGGAGAAAAGATGTACAATTCAGCAGGTCCCAGGAGGGATTAGTGAACCTTTGCATTCACAAGAGGCTGGTTAGGTAGCAGTACTTGATAATGAAAAAAGGAGCTTTGAACAAGCAAGTGAACAAATCTCAAAAGAATTATATTGAATAGCAAAAACAAATAAAAGACTACCTCTTTGATTTCAGGTCCCTTTCTGTTATTTCTTTGGTCAACATCTTATATTTCTTATAAATAAGTGATTCAATTGATGGGATTTGGTATGATACTTAATAAGATTGATAAGAACAATATTAAGATATTTCTTCTTAGAACATATTGTTCTGACGCTATAAGCAGATCCCAAGTCGAATTCTGTGAATGAAAGGAAGCCCTAGAAGATTTGGCTTATCTAAAGCACCACACACCCATCCAGACCTTTCCCAGTCATCAAGTCAGATATCCCCTTTTAGTATTCTTTTATTTCTCTGTCCAAGATTAAGTCCTAGGACACCATTCACCAATACCAAAGAGGGAGACTAGAGTCCTTGACTACACCCTTTTTCTTCTATTGATAATACGTTAACAAGTTTAGCAATAGATATTAGATAGATGGTGCTTTAACTTAGATCTCATCGTGCCAATGTCTGCACAAAAGACAAAGAACTTTGGCTTTGCCGATATCTCAGTAATTAACCTGAAGCTTGAAATAAAAAAGGTTACCTTTATAATAAATGGAACAACTTTAGGAAGACTACTAGGTACCAGCAAACCTCTGCGTGCCAATTCAGCTAATGCTAAGCAACCTCCATGCCACGACCCATCTCCCTATTAAAAAGTCATATGCTATATCAATAAAAGAGCATTTAATTGTGGTCATGAAAAATTAGAGATAACAAGAAAGACTGTTCCGAACTCCCCAGTTTTTTCATTTCTTTAGAGCAAGAAATTTAAAAAGACATGACATGAGAAGAAACAGTAATCAAGGAGGAGCTATTAAACCTCAACAGGGGAGAAAAGCTCCAAAATTGATGATAAGACTTCATCTGCAAGTGCAGATGTCAAACATGCAGTTACGCGACCTAAACCTTTTGCTGCAGACCAGCGAACAACAGTATCCTGCACTCAACAATCATGATGTCTTTGAATCAGGAACAAAAGCAAAAAATGAAGGGGAGGAATTTATCAGGCTGGAGTTTTTGTTGACAGTCACATCTTAGGATGATATCTTGGCCAAGTGCAGTTTAGAAGTTGCCTAGTATAGTTTACGTTCTGCTTTCCTAGTTGCTTGGTTGACAAGTTATCTCCCAAGGATAGTTTCCTATTTAGTAGATTTGGGAGATGTTATGTAATTTATGCATATTTACTTTTTCTTTTTGTTGTAATTTACTAATTTAGTTTAAGAAGTATTCCTACCTAAGAGTAATTTGTAATCTATAAATAAAGCATAATTGGGGAGAGCCTTAGGTATGCCAGCTCTCTCCCTATTTCTCCCTTTCTCCTCCTTCTATTCTTCATCTTCTTTCTGAATTTCCTTTCAGTCCCTAGGTTGATTACAAGTAATGAAATTCTAACATGCTATTAGGCATCTGTAATCAGCTTAGGGACTGCTTCTCTCTCGACTTTGATCAATTTTCTCTGTTTTTCCCTTTCTACCTGTTGCACAGCCACCTCTTGATGCATTAATAATATATCAGATCCTTCTCAAAATTCATGAAGTGATCAATGTACTTGCTATTAATAAACTGCAGAATCCAGAGATCGGTGAAGTCTTTTGGACACAGAAGTTGGATTCTTCTCAGGTTTCCCCTTTTTCCCCTATCTTTTTTATCCTTCTTTCTCCTTTATTGTGTTCCCCACTGAATTTTCTGCTCCGACAAATTCTATTGATGCCGTATTGCCTTCCTATTGTTTCTATCACTAGTTTCGAGTACAAGTGTTTCAGGGGGGGGGGGGAATCAAATGATACAATTACTCTGCTTGCCAGAATCGACTTCAATTGTGTTATTCAGTTATTCTTTTGGCAAATGGAATATATTGAGGATCATTAGTTCTACTGCCGTGTTTACGGGAATCGACATCAACTCTCTATTCTTCTAGTAAACAGGGGGGTTGCTTTGTGATTGTCAATACTGAGAACTGATTGTGAACAATAAGTGCTACTGCTGCATAGATTACTTGTTGTCCTATATCATTAACTAAATAGGACATTGTCTTACTGCTACTACAATATTGTTGCTGCTGGTTCAGTAATCTTCTCTAATTTAATTTAATGTTGTTTTGGATCTCTAGGACTACTACTAGTTATTGGCTCTTCCTCTTATACATTCATTATCTTGATATTGATTTTTATTTTATTTTTTTAATAACTGTAATGAACTGGAAGTTCTCACACCTAGATTCATCAAGTAATATGATTCCTTCAAGTACCCAAATAGTTCCTCAGGACAGACTTCGGGATACTAGTAATTGGTCACCATTGTTTGTCCACGTGTGATGCTACACACGAGGGGGAGATGAAGCCTTAGTCTATATCTCAGATCTTTTGAAGAGTACTACTTGTAGAGACTTTTATCCTAAGATGGTATTCTACAATACTAGCTACCTACTTGGTTCGCAGTAAATCATACTACTTTTTATCTACCTACTTGGCCTGCAGTAACCCTGTTGTCTTTTACCTACTTGGTCCACAGTAACCCACCTTGCCTTTTACCTACCTACTTGGTCCACAATAACCTATGCAATCCTTTACCTACCTACTTGATCCATAGTAATTTATATTTGACCTATAGAGACCTTTGGTTGAGGTTATATTTCCATGGTGGGAGATCTCATTTTTTTAAAGAAGCGAGACGAAATGGAGATCAAAAGCAGAGAGTTGGGATATCTCGCTCGAAATCTCTCCATATCTCTCTATATCTCGCTATATCTTGCCCTGAATCTTGTCATATCTCTCCATATCTTGCCCTGAATCTCGCCATATCTCGCTGGAACTCTCAATTTTCACTATTTTTTTGCGGATTCGGCTGGATTTTCATTTGCAACTACTCTTTGCACATCTACAACATCAAAGGAAGATCAATCATTCTCTACTTGTCTTATGAACTTATGATTTATTGACTTATATAGAACTTCTAATGGTTGTATAATTTTATTATTCTATTATTGAAAATTGATATTTTGATGCTCATATGGATGGAATTTTGATGACATTTAGGTTTTGATGCATTTGATACATTTGTTTTTCATTTATATGCTTTAAAGGTTCTATATTACATGTTGTATAACCTTGTATTCCCTAATTCTACAACATTTCGGTTTCACACTATGGGTAGACTTAGAAATCATATTTAGGGTAGTCTTTTAACAAATTCAAGGTCACCAATATGTTCAAAAGGCTTTAAATAGGCTACATACCAAGTTTCAACCCAATTGGGACCCTAAAACCCACCGAGATGGGCCACTGAGTTGACGCAAAAAAAATCGCATATCTCGACCGAGATGGTCAAGATCTCGATTTTTCAAGGTGGCAAGATCTCGCTTTCTACCATGCTAATATTTCTACTTTGGTTGCACAAAATTAATACCTACTACTTGCCTTTTTGCAAAGAGCACTTGTGCGGACATTGGAGCCGCATCTTTTACCTACTCATGTGGACAATGGAGCCGCACATTTTACCTTCTTTTGTGGAGATTCCTCCCTATTACTGGCATTATTTGGATAGTGTCCTCGATATTAATGTTGCAATTATAATTATGGATACAGTTCATCTTCGTTGCCTATTATTCTTATTGTTGGATGTTCATTCGACATGAAGATTGTTTACTTGTTTTGTTGTTGATTATCTCTCGGGTGAAGATCTTTCAATGTCTATCAGCGTCTGCTATTGCTCCTAGTGCTCGAGATTAATGAAGTTTTTTTAATATGTTCTTGCTATTCCAAGCTGGAGCCCTTGATTTGTATATTCCAGCTTGAACATCTTAGCAAAGCCAGGATGTCATGGATAATCTTGGCCATGTGCAGTTCAGAAGTTGCCTAGTATACTTTACTTTTTATTTTCCTTGTTCCTTGGTTGACAATTTGTCTCCTTCGGTCAGTTTCATCTGTAGTAAATTTGGGAGATCCTATGTAACCTATGCAAATTTACTTTTTCCTTTTGCTGCAATTTAGTTTAGGAAAACCTTCCATGAATAAAGCATAATAGGGGAGAGTCTTAGGTATGCAAGCTCTCTCCCTCCTCCCTTTTGCCTTCTCCTTCATCGATTCTTCTTTTTCTTTCTAAATTTTCTTTCAGTCCCTAAACTGATTACAGGTACTGAAATTCTAAGTTTCTATTGACTAATGGTTGAGCACTTCTACACACTTACTTTTAAGTGAGAAGGGAGAGACAAGAAAACAAAAAAGGGTATATCCACTGCACAGTGCTCCTGACACTGCGGGGTTTGGAGAGGATCATAAACCTACTGTTGAGCACTTAAACGACCAAATAGTTTTACTTTAAAGTAATCGGTAAGTGAGAAGGGAGAGAAAAGAAAACAAAAAAGGGTGTATCCACCGCACAATGTCCCCGACACTGCAGGATCTGGAGAGTATAAAATGTATGTAGCCTTACCCCTGCTTTTGCAGAGAGGCTGTTTCCAGACTGAACCCATGACCACTTGGTAACAACAGAGTTACCTATGGCATTGGACCATGACTGACTCTCAGAGAAAGGAAAAGCTCAAATATAACGAGAAAACCTCATAGTACTAAGTAATCCATCATGACAATCAACAGAATAAATACACAGCCAAGACAGTGCAGAAACATGATGGGCAACAAAAAATAAAGGCCCTGAGCACAAACATGTATGCAATGATCACCCCTAGCTGTATTGTTGGATCACTCAGGGAAAATATGATCATTCAGTGTAGGCTTAATGAATCTGTTCTACATACTGAATCTCTCAATCCTGACAGTAGCACCTCTATAATCTCCTCAACAATTTCTGGAATATCCATATCGTCATCTTGCATGCAACTTGCATTTTGATCTGAATTCCAGGAATTCACATTTGGACCATGACCACATCCATCACGTTTGTCAGTAACCATTTCTGAAATATTCTGTCCTAGTGAACTGTTTTTTCCCTGCATGAAAAGCAAATGTGCAACAGCTCAACAAGAGAATGACATCAGAAGCTATACTGGATTAGTACTATAACAATATCTAGCTGAAATCATTATATGCGTACTTTTGAAAAGCCTCTCAAAGAAGAAGAAGATGAAAAAAGAAGCACCTGACAGACTAATATAAACAAAAGGCCCTTGAAGATACAAAGAGGGGAGCCTGAAAAACCTTTTCTCAACCAAAACTACTGCAGACAGTCCACACATATGATCATCTATGATTTTCAGAAACAGTTTCAAATGTAAACACCCATAGGATAAAATGATTGAAATAGAATTAGGTTGTTACCCAAAAAAAAAAATATATATATATATATATATATAGAATTAGGTAATCAAACAGAGAAAGAATAAACATAATTAATAATTTAAGTTTAATCAGCAGGAGCTAAACAGACAATAGTTAAAAACATATTAAGTACAGAAAATTTGTGGAGTCCTCAAGTAGTTGACACATAGAACACCTACCCTCCCAAATGTTATGGGTGGTTAATTTAGGAACTGTCTTAGAGGTCTACTATGTAGTTATTTTAGGACATAACAGCATTTTTTTGTGTAATGTTATGAGGAACTTTGTACTCATTACTAGAAGGCAATGAATGAATAGATGAATGGAAGTATTGGGAACTTGTGAAAGTACTCATTTTTCTCTGAGTGACTCTATGCAATTTTTGGAGTGAATCCAAGAGGATCTTCTATTTCAAACCCCATAAAGCATCCTTGTTTGATTCCCCCCCCCCCCAAAAAAAAAATTCCACTGTCGTTTGTTCCATCAGGTTTCGCCCAAGCTCCAGTTCATTTCCCTAAGAGCATTCTATTTGTTCCTTCAACTACAGCAGACCGTACCCAATAAACCATATTTGTTTAGCCGGAAGAGGACTGATTGTGACGAGAGATGAAGTATCTCAGATTTCCCCCCATGACCCTCCTTTGCAAGATCTCTAAAACAAACCCATTTACCCTTCTTATCTAGACTTTATTACCGCTAAATTTCATACCAGTTCATGTCCCAGAACTACAATTCCAATTGTATTTCATTTTCAGCCACCAAATACCTTGAATATTCTTCTACCAACATGAAGGAGGCCTTTGGACACACTCTCTGGACTTTGGAATTAAGCAGTGATTCTATGCTTGTTTACATCTCTAACCCATAGGATAGCAAAGGTGGAAGTGGGTCTATCATATTTATCTTATTAAATTTTTCTTTGCATAGTTGGCATGAAATTCTACACATGACTTGTTTATTTCTTTATTTATGGCTATACTTGTCAAGAATTTTTGCATGTATACGGAGATATGTGAGTCAGCATAATTTTCTAGGTTTCCCAAACCTGTCCTACACCAATGAAGATACTATAAGAAGCATACAAGAGACAAGACATCTAACCATATTCAAATTAAGCCAAATAATGAAGGATTCACTGACCACATAGCACCATGATGGAGAACGATGAGGAAGACAAGTTAGACCAATCCGCTGAGTTAACTTTGCTAGAAACTTGCGAAGTAAAGGACTTCGAGTTGCAGGCTTGGATTTAATCAAGTTCGAGGTGTCATTCCAAACGATAGGAACCAGATCAACCAAATATTTTCGACCACCAACCTGTAAAAGAAACTAGTCAAGTTAAAAATAAATAAGATGATTAAAAAGGTGCTAGAGGTCTGAGTAATAAAAAGGTCTGAAGTCTCAAAATAGCAAAACTAGAAGAGGAGAGAAAAATAGCTACATGATTTGAAGGGCATACAGAAACAGCAGAAGTATACCATCGCTCTGGGATCTAGTCATTTTGGCCAATAGCTGAAGTGTATTAGGAAAGGAGGATGGTTTGATAAATAATTTTGGATTTCAAAGATAATAAAGGCAAGTTTATAACCTTGAAATGAGTTGTGCATGTTGTCTACACTCTAAAATCAACAGCTTCTGATTCCTAAAGTAGAGGTCTTTACCACAAGAATGATAAGATGGATTGACCAGAGGGAAACAAATTTTCACTTACTCTTTAAAGCTCAAAATACCAGGTTCAGCCCACATGTCCCTACCAGAAAGTTGTCCTACAAAACCTGCTACTTGTCCTCATCTAAAGTAGCAGCAGGGGTACTAGCGAAGGTGGTTGATTTTTTTATCCAGATCCTAGAGCTAGAAGAACCAGGAGAAGCACCAACTTAAATTTGATTATGAATAGCAAAAGCACCAGCTTCTGAAGCACCTAGTGTCTCTGTCCTGACCCCAGCCTTCTAGAAGGGGACGAAAAACCAACTGCTGCCAGCCAGTTTTGAGTTTCTACTAAACATAACTTCTAATTGCCTAACAAATGCTAAAAAGAAAGTAAAGCCATGTGCTACCAAAAAACCCTACCAAACGATACAAACATCTATCCGAAAAACTATGCCAACTTGGCCATACAAGCACATGAAAAGCTAAATGTGGCCAGCTACATATTATAATAGGTTTTTAGATTCAACGTTTATACCTCTTCTTGCCTTTTGAGAATTCAATTCCCATCACTAGGCTAATGTCTATTATCTAAATCCAGCTTCGAACATGGTTCAAAATCTCACCAAAATCTATGCTAAATTCACTAGTTTGAAATGCCCAAGACAAAACAGCAGAAGAAAAACAGAAGCAGCATAATTTCAGGTGAAATTTGGCTAGGTTTGCTGATTTCAGCCACAAATAAATGCACTGTTTCATCAAAATCTTCTTCATTTTGATCCTTTTGTTTAACAACTCGGTCACTGTCCCTCAAAATTGCTTGAAACTTTAGTCATTTTGGTCATTTCAGTCATCTGCCCTGAAATGTCCAACCGAAACTAATGCAAAGATGCACTGTATTGGTCAAGATTTCACTGATTTCGGTCATTTTGGTCTGACAAATACAAGAATTTGGACTATGGTTTTAAACACAGCAGCCAATGTTGAAAAAGGAGACGTAAGGTCCTTGTTCAGTTAAGAGGAGTTCATGAGTTTCATGACCCTGTCTTGTTATCATCAACCATGTCTTACAACATCAAATTTTGAAGTAAGAATTCATAATTCAGGTTCACATGATGATTCATAGAACCGCAGACTCTCAAGCCAGTATCTGTGCTCACATATTAATGAAGACCTGCAATGCACACTCCCAGAATCATAATATAGGAGTACAAATGTACAATTAAACATTACCTTGAAAATGGCTGCTAATGCTCCAACAACACCAAGTAATTGGAAATGGTCAACAGCTTCATCTGTGAAAGATGACAAAATTTCGTGTGTCCATTCAATGAAGCTGGAGAAATAAAAATGGCCATAGAGAAAAAAAAATGTAAGTTTGAGAGCAATGTAAACAAGTAACAGATTCAAGCATCAGAAAATCAAACACCTGAAAAGAAATGGCTAAGTTCACATTTAAGAAGGTTAACAATCTCTGTAAAGTCACCAGCTGCCATATGGCAAGAAATGGGAGATCAACGTGCATCCATATAAAGAGAAGTCACCGACTCACTGTTACGTGGGAGGATCAATGTTCGACCTTCCACTTGGCCAGATTGCTCAACAAAAATCTAAGTTGAGAAAGCTTAGAGACTGAGCTAGAGCACATCCATTTTTCAGCATAGACAGATTGGTCCCGAAGATTTTTCACAACATGACAAATCCAATTATAGAGGTCAATGGCATATGTATTTTGCATAATTAGCACAATCTTGCACAATATCTGTCTCTGCCACAGGATAGATGTCCGGTTGTCACAGAAGCATAGACAGATCGGTCAGAAGATTTTTTGCAAGAACATGCCACATCCAACAGTATAAAAAATCAACATTTTCACATTGATGCAGCATATATGGGGCTGTTCCTACTAGCTTAGCCCAGCCCCAGTTACATACTACAAGAGTTACCATCTCATGCCAAGCCCAAGCCCTGCCAACTGAAATTAGTGTTTGTCTCAGTTTACTTATAGAGGCACTATCTTTTTTCTTTTCTTTTCCCTTTTTTTCCTTTTTTTTTCTTTTGTTCATATTTCAGTTTATATTTAAATGAGTGGTGTGGTGGACATTAAACCACCACAGCTAGCGTATAGACATTTCGTTTCTTTAAGAGGGCTACTGCCTCCTCTTTGAGAACGATGGATGATGGGATAGAAAAAGAAGAGTTAAAATTTGAGCTTGGTAATTGCATGTGGCCATGTGCGCTATTCTCCTTCCCCACCCCCTCAATCTCGTCTGTTATGTATTGTTTGGTAGTTGGGATATACCCGACATTAGCATAGGGCTAACTATTGGATGTGCTGTCTGAACCATGAGTTGGTTTTCTTTCCAAGCTTGCGGCCTTCTCTTTTATTATCTTCTGCTTCTTCTCTTACAATGCTAACACTGGTTTACTGTGTTTGATACTTTGATATTGTTCGACGGTATCGAAGAAGGTTTAATTAGTGTTTGCCATCTTCTCTGCCATTGTTTTGTGCGGCTATTTAGGATTTTCTTGTGATGTGAAGCAACCTATTACTGCAATTTTATTATGAAGACCTAGTTTCTAGTAACCAAAAACTACCAGTTTCCTACTTTCCTCTATATTTACAAAATTCACGAAGGAATTCCCACAAAAGTGATTTTATAGAGTTATCTATCTACTTCCACAAGAACCAAACCACGTCCAGAAGGGAATAGCAAGCAAGGCATTGGTCTAAATCGAAGAAAATTACTATATTTTTTACTCCTATTACCTGCTTGGGGCCACTCACTTTGGTTTTAATCAGCTTTCCCCTAAACACCTTGAATGACCTGATCCTGTGGCGGTGAGGCTCGCACAGATCCAGGGGAATAGTCAGGCCAGAGGCTCGGATACTCTCATCAGCAAAAAAAGAGAAAAATATACATCAAGTTAATCAGTTTTCTATTCTGACCGTACCTGTTTCACGGGTTTTGTTGGCTGAATCAAGATACTTTTATATTCCTAAGCTGGCCGTTACTCTATTTGAGTTTTAGGGCATCATTGCCCCCCATGGAGAGCTTCTACCGTTCCAATTTGAAGTGATCCAGGCTTCAGTGTTGCTCAAGCATAGTTGAGATTTTATGACAGAACTGAATCTGACCATCAGATTCTGTTGAGAACTTATGACACTGCTAAAAGCATTTGTGATCATCTTTGATCTCGATTTGGTAACAATCCAAGGCCTAGATCGGCTGTTATTATCTATTCATCTATTACCCAATTTATATGGTTTCTCAAAGTTCAAATTGTCTTCTTTTCTTGCTGGTTTATGAATCCAAAACAGTCTAAGACTCTGAAATTCTGGGGTTTGTACCCCAATAATATTTTTTTTTCAAATGAATAAACACCAACCCTCCCCTGCCCCCACCCAAAAAAAAATGTTGAATATGTAATTTCCAGTCGGTAGTAGTTTGCTGGCCAGAGGTGATCTTACCTGTCACATCAATCTTTATTGGCTGTCTTATCCATCTTCTAGAACCTGAGTCTTATTAGTGAAGTAGCCAAAGTGCATGATGGCTAATTGCAAACTACTCTGGGCAATATAATATATATGCTATCACTTAGGGGAAAACACACCCTAATCAATCAGGATCTTCTCTCCAATCTTCTATCTCATTTTCTTCCTTGCTCTATGCAGGTGCTGACTGAGATTGTTTTGGTCTACAGTCACAGGACCAATACTAAACAAGTATTAGATCCAAGCTATGAGTCTATTTTCAGTTAAATAAACCCATTAATGCGACTCATCTACATCACAACATATTTTTTTTATCTGTCACCATGAGCCATTAAATCAAGGACACAAATGTTACTTATCAGTGCATTACAATGTGAATGGCATCCACCCTTTCCTTCCCCATTCTTCAACCACTTCTTCGTTTTGTAATGGCCTCTAAGGAGAAGGGGAAAAGGGATGCACAAGCAGACATTCTCAAACTAAACTCAAGCTTCAGTTAATCACTCTAATAATGGCTGGTGTACAAGCAAATATATAAAGGAAACAGCATGACTCCTGATAAGACTAGAAACTGAAATAACAATTTGCAACTCAGATTAAACTCAACTTTGTTCCATGCAGGAAACCCAAAACAAAATCTTACAATACTAAAATTACTGAAATGATTTGACTAATTAAGTCCAATCCTTGTTGTACCAGAGCCATTGGACAGGTTCTTCTTGGGGTTGGGCCTCCAAAGCATAGCATGCCGGTCTAACCTGCCAAGTGATTCAGCGCCATTTTGTGTGTGCACAGAGTTTACGAAGATTTGGGCCAGCTCCACTGGAGAGCATTCATAAACAAGCATTTTGCAACAATTCCTGTTGTCACATCCAAGTTCAATATGCACACAGTAACAGAGCGAACATAACAGATGCATATGAAATTCTTAATCTTTTTTAAGGTCACTAACATGATCTTATTAAGACAACTAACCTGTTTCCAACTCATGCCCAAATGAGCGTCATGTAAACCCCCGTAACAAGTTCGAATGCTCCACTAAACTTGAAGATACAGATCCAGTTACAACCAGCGCATAATGGGATGGACTAAGACCTAGCCCTGTTGCACCACTGGAGTCTTTATTCTCTACCATATATTTTCACAATTTGTGTTTTGTTTTGATTTTACTCACCTAAGCTCTCCCAATGATAAACTTAGTAAAAAGAAAAGTCTATCAAATAAAGCCTCTGACCATTAACAAAGGGATTACAAATTTCGTATTCCCAAGCACAAACACAAACAAGAGAATAATAAAATGGTACAGAGATATGAATGAGTAATGAGAATTTCATACGAGCATATGATATGCTTAATCACTGCAGGTATTTATGCATAGAAAGTGAACCTATTAAAGGCCTTTGGCATGTCCGGACGTGTCAAGAGCTTTGAGAGCAGCAGCCCAGCCATGGAACGCATAGGACCAGCATTTGAAAGGTAATCCTTAGCGAACCCTAATATCGTTAATACCAAAGGAGATGGCTCTGTCCCACCAATAAAGTTACTGTCTGCAATACTAGTATCGACAATGGAGATATCAAAAGGTACCAAAACAAGGATAGAAAGCCACAGAAGTATGATACATTTTGCCTCCATTTCTCCAGTACTTTCTTGTCGCAACGATGTTGTTGTTGTTTCGTGGTGGCACTTCTCTAAAAGAGAGACAGCAAGTTCTAAATCAGAAACTTGGTGTGGAAAGAACTTGATAACAGCCTTGTATCCACAAACTGTAACAAGAGAATAAATAATAATGCACATAGGCTTAATTATGTCAAGAATTTCATCAGAGATCACCCCCAACTCAATTGTTTTTAAGCGGACTATGGACATAAGTGGCGAAACAATGCTCTCCAAGTAAGGCTCTAGCAATTGACCCTGTTCTTGGTACTTCTCCAGCTGCATAATAAAGACAATAATGAATATTTCAGGACAGAATGATGCATTACTGAAGAAGATTATAATATAAGTAAACAAGACATCAGTAATTTGCCAGCAAGCTATGGTACTGGTACATCTCGACAATATCAAGTAACATTATTAAATAGAAAGAGCAACCATGTTTTCACTTTTAACTTAAAGCAGTAACCTGATAAACTAAGAAGCGCAGTTACAAGAAAAATGACAACTATAAACTTGTAAAACACTGTTATTCGGTTGCCATCCTCTTCCATGGATAAGTTCAACAAGGACAAATGCATCATTATTTTTCTTCCAATTTTCAGATTCGTCAAACAAAGAGAAGATCACACTCCAACCTGCTCCATTAAAATAAGAAAGTCTAAAGCCATAATTCCACCTAAATTTTCCTAACAAGTAAGAACTTTATCGCAAGACAGAGGGAGAACACCATAAAAGTAAAAGCCTTAGCATCTAAATTGAGCACTGGTTGCCTTTGATGCTGAACAAACACTGGTGTAGATGAGGAGCATAGGGCTTCATTGCTTTGTAGGACAACCTAACTTTTTTTCTCTCTCAAAATTACCAATAAATATATATATACACACACCTCCCCTGCTGTGAAATTTTTTGTTCCATACCCTTTTGATAAAATGGATAAAGAAATGAAGATAAGCAATTCACTGAGTCTGCTGCTGACCAATACCCACCCCCTTGTGTTGCCTTTTGAAGAGCAATCTATTTTATGGGATCAAATACCCACTCTAACCTGACTTACAGATAAAAGTTTCCCCTCATTCCTTAAACCGTATCTCATTTGTTTACAATAAATTAAAATCAATCCATGAACTCCATCCTGGGATGAAGCTTCCTGATAAGGGTTGGCCAAAACTTCAGCATAATTAGACTGAAAGACTGAGGTCATTAATTCATGATGCCTCTTCCTTCTTTCTTAAAAGGACAAGAAAGTATTTTCTAAGGAACAATCCATCGACCTCCGTAACAAATATGACTTCCATTGGTTCTCCTTCAACACATCCTGATACCTCGTAAGAGAAAATACTAAAATAATCAGGTAAAGGTGATTTTTCTCCCCTAAAAGTCTTTCACTGCTTCCAAATTCTTATTTCTCAAATTCCCCCTCCAAACTCCTTGCTGAACTAAGAGTTGTTTCAAAAACTCATCGTTTATTTCTCAAATTATTATCTCTCCGTAACATAAGCTCATCGATTTTTTCGTTACTTTTCCCTCTTTTTCCGTCTAAGTACTATATTTCAACAGAACCGCATTATTTCAAATCGGCCATCTCTTGAGGCTTGTTAAAACTGCAATAGTTTCTGAACCTATTTATTTTATTAACGTAGCAAAAGACACAGCTGAGGTCGTTTATGCACTATAGAGCATTGCCATCCTCAACTTTCACAAGTAGTATATACTAGAGAAAATCACATATTCTTCAACCAGGATTCAAAAAAGTGTTAGGGGCTGGGGAAACTGAAACTGATAACATTCACTTTGAAGCCCTATACCGTATAAAGTTTTTTATAATTGAAAACTGGGAAAGAAAGAAGCTGTATAAAGCTTTCGATAAATATTGTACGGCATTCTCTCCACAACCCCCAGAAGAAAAAAAATTATCACTAATTTTATTAGCTGTAGCTCTATAGTTTGTGATCCGAAACTAACAGAAGATAAGAGAGATTACAATGGAACGGATCTTGTTGACAGCGGAGGGATCAGAGACGCGTCCGTTAATGACAATGTCATCAAGGAGAGACTTGAGTCGATTCCATTCTAGTAGAAAATACCTCTGAAGCACACACTCTTTGGTGTCGTGCTCATCGTCTAACTCATTCGGCATCACCTCTGAAACATCCTTTGCTGGGGTCTCTTGTTCTTCAGCCCTCATTTGGTATGTCTAACGATTGAATTTCTCTGGCCTCCTGGTTTTGCTTGCCCGACCTGACTTTTGCGAAGAACGGGGAGGAAGAATGTCCCTCACTTTCTTCGCTTGAGGCTTGAAGAGTTGAAGGGTGTAAGGACCATGAAGTGGCTCGATGCTCAAATGTACAATTTGGGCTCTCTCTCTCTCTCTTTCTCTCTTTCTCTCTTTCTCTCTTTCTCTCTTTTTTTTGGTCTTCTTTTTTTTTTTTTTTTTTTTTTTTTTTTTTTTTTTTTGGCACTCTCTCTCTAGGCACAGCCACCCGTATTCTCTATTGGTTCGGTTTGCCGGTCAACTCAGCCACGCTGAGCAATCGAAGGATCTACCTCCTCCATGGAGTGGGCTGGTGAGTGGTGAGGACATTGTGCGAAACGGCAAATTTGACAGACTAACAGACAACAGTCGAGTCTAGCTCGTCTCCCCGCGACAGCTTTATAGCTACAAATATATGGTATCTACGACTACAAGTGACAAATAATTAAATAAATAAATAGAACCCATCGCCAGTATCTTGTAGTCCCCTGTAGTTTGTGGTCGATAAGCGATAGGGAGCACTCTCCTCGTCTAGGAGAGGATCCAAACTCCTAACTCCTAACTGTGCGAAATGTTTTGGAACACAAGCCCTAAATCCAAGGAGAGGAGCAAGGTCAAATCGTCGTACAAGCAATAGACGTAGCACTCCGAGCAAAAGCATCAGCTACAATGTTGATGCCTCTTGGAATACAAAAAAATAACAGGTTAACAGCAAATTTCCCAATTTTTGAATATTTGAAATCAATACTTCAAGATCGGATGGGATCGGCTTCTCAATATCTATCATGTATTTTACTACGAATTGCAATTACTTTCCACCAGCATGAAGAATTTAGTTTCTAATCGCCATTGTCTCTCCAAATTTCAACAAATGGGAAGGATAATGGGTCAAAACCACTACTGTTGGGTTGCTGGAATAATTTCGTATGATGAAACTAATGCTACCTTCTTTGATTGGGCATTAAAAGATGCATCAGTGTTTAATTTGAAGGATCCTAATGGCGGAGGCTCCCAGTGCCTTTCTTCCTGTGGTGTTAATCGAATTGTCGAGAATGTTAATTTCTAATCAAAGTGAAAACCAAATGCGAAATCAAAACCTTAGCAAACAAATATCACACCAAACGTGTGTCTTAGAGCCTAGAGGAAGCTGCAAGTAGAAGGTTTATAATAATGTAACTTTTTTTGTATGTATTTTCTGCTATATTAATGCTTTTATAAAATTGCCCAGTTATATGAAAAGGTCACACCCGGCTCTCATAGATCTCCTTATAAAAAAAAAATCACCCCAATCCCCTAGGGTTGCTTTAGTCCAACATCTCATTGTATAAGCTTAATTGTTTATCAAAGATAGAAATTATATAAGGTGAAGAGTTTGAATTTTCTTCTACATGTACAAAGTAGTTATCCCCATATAATATGAGGGATATCCCAAGACAATAAATGAAAAGTGTAGACACTCAAAAAATAGTCCGAATTGGCAACTGACTCCATTAGTTGGTTAGTGAAAAAAGACAAATATACCCTTAGTTGCATTGCTATTTATCCTATAGTATAAAAAAAAATGACAAACGTGGAGAGGATAAGGAATACATGGAGGAACAAATAAGATGAAGTTTACAATTTAAGTTTACTAAGGGCAAACATTGTAATGTCACAATAGGTTCAAGGCAACCTATGAATTATGAAATTACTAAACCATGACTTAATGGAGTATATTATTATGCAAATTTAAGAGAGATTTTGGGAGGTCATTGCCAATTAGACATATTTTGGGGATATTTATGCTTTTCATCAATTATCTTGCGATGTCACCAAAATTAAAAGAAAAAAAAAAGTAATTAATTTCATATATAGACATCGCTAGTTCTCTTTACTTCGAGAAGACTATAGTTAAAGGTCTCCAATAGGTTTGGCAATTAGAAAAGTCAAGAGTTTAGCATAATGATCGTCTTCTGTAAAGATTTTTGGGCATTAAATACTTCTCAACAAGGGCAAAACATGCTTAGGACATGTATCGTAATGGGTTAGAGAACTATTTTTTGCATTCTATCACTATCATGACATGGAAAACAATCAAAATGCATTTGACAGATTTGGTTGATTTATGGATTTTAGAAAACGAACCGGTTCAATTATCGTGGTAGACAAAACGTTTTGCAAAACAACTTTGACATGTTTCGTAGTTTTCAATATCAAGAGGCAACTCTTATTGGAAACGGAAAAGTTAAATTTCCTACACACATGGTTGAACTCCTTCCCATTCTCACAAAAAAAATATATGTATAATAATAATAAAGTAATTAACACAAAATATAAAGGTATACATATTAAAGACTTTAAACAATAGACAATTACTGATGTCCCCCAAACTATAGCATAATTATTATCTTATCATCTTTAAACTTTTAAATTACTAATTTAACCTTATAATTTGTTTGAAATTACTAATGTTTGCTACTATTAAGTTCTATTAATTTACTCATCTCATCCGGATCTGATTCTTTGAAATATTAAAGGAGAATAATATAAGGGCAAAATCAGTATTTCATATTTGAAATGAGGATAATTCTGTATTTTGGCTTTTCAATTCTAATAATGAAGGGAAAATTGATATTACAGATTTAACCTTATTAGCCTCTTAACACGTTAGAAGTGAGAGGCAATAGTTATATTAATAATTAAGCCATCAAACATGGGGGCAACTATAATTATCTTTTCTTTTCTTTTTTCCTTTTTCGGTAGTTTAGATACTAAAGTATCATTTATTATATTAGTCTTCAGAAAGAAATAAATAAATAAATAAATAAATATAAATATATATATATATATATATATATATATATATATGGACTTACTTTATATATGTATTAATGGCATATTTTATCTTAAAACGGTTATTTTTTTTTTTTTTTAATTTACAAAGAGGCTTTATTAAGTAAGGGGATGGGATATTAATAAGCCTCTGCAAGTGTCAAACCTAGTACCTCTTCACTAAGAGGTATTGGTTTCACCACTAAAAGAGCTCTGGGTTGGCATTATGGGATTTTCAGAACTTTGAAAACAACTAAGGAGCGTTTGATAAAATGGGTCGTTCTTTAGTTTTATATGAATTTGACTAATTTTCGTGTTTGATAAGGTTTTTTACAAAATAACTTTCACTTGTATTGTTGTCTAAAAACTAAAAAGCATGCCTCAAAATTATGTACAAAAAGGGATACTCAACCTAAATTTCATTCACACACGCCATTTAACTCATTCCTACCTCCATAAGCAAATTGGAAAATTAAAGAAAAAAAAAGTCCAAACTTCTTAATACAATTTTTACCAAATAGTCAAAATTGTTCCTAGACCACCATTATTTGATAAAAATGTTACAAAACAATTATCGGAAAGAACATTGTTCTCATCAAAGATCGTTGTTGAAGGCGCACTTAGATGTTTTGCAAGTTACATCCCAGTCCCTATATTCGAGTCGATTTATTCTTTAAAAACAAAATCATGACCCTATTTATGAAATGGTTTAGGCCAGTTATCTTGGTCCTTAAAAGATAATGAGAAAACATCAATAAGTAAAATAAATGTACTAAAAGCCATTTACAAAATGCACACTCGTGCAGTACAAATATTTCAAACCCAAGGAGTTAGCTTAGTTGATAAAAATCAACACTAAAATTGTGGTAACCCCCAGGATCCTAACCCGAAACCCTAATTGTAGGTCTGGAAATCTGAGCATCTAGGGGGAAGAAGTTATAGCCCATTCGACTTGAAACCCATGGTTTGACACCAAAACCCATGTATTTGAGAGATGAAGATGATGGTATTGCCATTTTGTTGTAAACTCGATGAAGATCTAATAAGAATCCGGATGGTTCTAGCAAGTGGATTTCCACCTCACAAGTGAAAGAGTTGAGAGATGTCATTTAACCAGGTAATAACACTTATAATGCTCCCAAAGCATGTATTAGTTTTAAGGACCAGCTAGGGAGGCAATCCACCCTTGTACTACAGAGTACTAGGTGGTAATCATTCTAGGCGTTCAACTGGCCAATCAATCACCACTCCTAGCCGGTTGATTGGTCATGTGTGGGCATTATCGAGATTTTAACCTCTGAAAACACTATTTAAAGCATATTTTTCATTATTATTATATTCCTAACAGCAAAGAGGCCTGGAAAACGTCAGAAAACACCTGGAGAGGCAAGAGAATGCATCTTTTGCGGAGAAAACCACATGACATCATTAGATTCGGATATTTAAGGTAAGAAAACTAACTCAATTATTTTATCTTCTATTAGTCTATTATTTGTAGGAGTTATTTAGAGGGAAGCCTTTAGTGGAAGTTGGATTTGATTGGAAAATCATTATTTTTTGTCAATCCCAATCAGATCACTCCAAAGGAATAAGATCTATACTAATATTGTAATTACCTCTGGGTTTCCTAACCTCGAAACCTAAATTTCAGGTTTGAGCACTTGAAGCTCTATTCGAAAGAAGCTGTGGGCCATCCATATTTGAAGCCCGTGTTTTGACTCCAGAGCCCATGGATATGGATAGTGTTGGCGAAGAATTTGTCTAATTGGGAATTAGAAGTGTTTGTGCCCGAGGAATCTAGGGCGCCACTACTGCATCCCCTTTTCGGTTACCAAAAAAAAGATAAAAATAAAAGACCTGGTGTGTGGTGGAGAGTCAAGAATCAGGAATGTATGTAGACCAATACGTAGACCGTAGTTAACTCAGGACTTTAATCGGACGGATAACTAAGCTGCGCCTTTACAAATGCGTAGCGATATAAACCGTCAAATATCTGACTAATGAATGATGTGGACTACTCTACACCGTTCTTTACTTATTTGACTTTCTAGCTTTTAATATCTGGTTTTCTCCCTCCTCTTCGGCCACTCCCATCCAACCGATAATCCCTTTGTCGTTTTTTTTCTTTTCTTTTCCCGGCGTGAAGATTCCCACCTCCCCTCCAGTTTTATGGTTGTGGCCGTCGTCGTAGACGCAGCTTTTTGTTTTCCTGCGCATTGAAGGCGGCGTTTGGGACGGCAGATCTGTCGTCAAAGTCTGCGAGTATTTGTTGCTCTTTTTCAAATTTTCAAGCGGCGAGCTGTTTTGTGGCGGTACACGGGCGGTGTTCCGACCGATCTGTTCTTACGGTTAATTCATTATTTGTCGTAACTATCAAGCGGCTTGCTTTCTTTGGGTACCTTTTAGGTTCAGGCCTTCAAAAGAGATTTTGCTGTAGAGTTTCAAGGACTTGCTGTGCCGTCTTTCGAGCTGGAGGGAGGAAACCAGGGATTCTTTTGTGGTGATTTCTGGTGTGAAGTTATGGCTGCAGAGACACAGGTCACACAGGATGAGAAACGTATCCTTCACTCGTTTGATTCCCCTTGCCTCCATCCATGTCACTCAAGGCTGCTGTTTATGTAACTCCAACTTTCGTATGTGGTGTCAATTTTGGCTCTCTTGACGATTCAGTTGTTTCTTTTTGACTATATAGAGATTAAATTTATGCTGGACATGAAAATCTTAACTTACTGATTTCTCTTCCTGTTTTTGTTGTTGGATTCTCCAACCAACCCCCCAAAAAAAAAAAAAAAACTCTCCATTTACTGAGATCTATGTTATTTTCCTTTTGAATTTAAGTGTGCTGCTATTTTGCCCCTGGAAGCTATTCCGTGCTTTACTCCCGGCTCGTTTCGTAGGCACTGTTAGTTGTTCATCTTGTTTCGCTTTAGAACTTATTTGTTCAGAGTTACAGTATTGATTTAGGGTTTAGTTGAGATTTTCTAGTCCTCAAGTCTACATAGCTTTACATTTCCCTTAATTTGAGTGACGGTGATATTTTTTTGATTTCATTTGTGAGCTTATTGATTTCTGGGAAGTGGTTATGAACTTGGTTCAGTGATCATTCCGGATCTGTATGTAGTGAGATGGTCTTACCTTTGAACTGCACCCTAATTGTTCATATATTGTTCTGATAAGATGTTTCCGTGAAAGGTTGACTGTCGAGGCATGTCAACCATCTGGATGCACGTTTGTTTTGGCTGAATTTGCATTCCTGCCACTATCATAGGAATGGAGGTGGTGGGGTTTTTTTTTTCTCCTTTAAAGGAGCTGCTCAAGTGCTGTTTGAACATTGACAAAATACATATAATTTGGAAACTTAACTTGATTTTACCAGCTCTAGAAGACTTGATGAGGAATCTTAAAGTTGATGCTTTCCCTAAAGTCGGTGATCCCAATCTGGTACTCCCATCTGGTTGCCCTGTATCCCCTATTTATTTCCTAGATATGACCTTTTTGTTAAGGATTTATTTTATGATATTATTTTTCCATGATGAAAGATCTTCCCTGAACACACCTCTCTTTTTCTTTCAATTTTTCCCGTTTTAAAATTGATGTGGTTGATATTTGCCTGTAGGCTTCTCCAAAGCATGGAAATCCCTTCGATGAAACATCTTGTATTTCCTCTGGAGATGCAACAAGCAGTGTGAAGGAGAATGATGTGGATCACGAGTCTGTGATGGCTGAGCCGCCCATGTATACTGGGAACTATTATGGGTATTACTACCCAGGTAATTTAGAAATTTAACCTGCTGTCCCGTGCTACTGTACTGACCTTGAGGGGAATATCTTTTTTTCATCCTAATGGTAGTGCGTTCACAGGCTATGAAGGTTCTCTGGGAGAATGGGACGATCAAGGATACCTTATTGGCTCTGATGGATTGGAGATTCAATATCCTGTAAGTAATTGAAGTTTTCTTATTACTTGACATGGAGTAGATGTTGCTGCCATGGATGTATCTCAGACACCGTTGTTTGAATAATGCTTGATTCTTTTTCTTTCTGAAATTTATAGTTATTCTAGCTACAATCCTTTTTTTTTTTTTTTTGGGGGGGGGTTGAAAAGTCTCCTATACTGAGTTTTAGTCGTGTGGTGTAAGTTCCATGTGAACATAGAGTTGATCATTCATTGGCAAGATCTTATAGTTTTTGGTGGGTAGGCGATCTGATTCTTATCCAGTACCAGGTTTGGCTAGGAATGATGTAGTCCCCTGACCATGATGCTTGAAACCATGTGGAGAATGTTCTGAACCTAATAAAGGAGTTGGGATTATATGGAGTTGTTTGCTGAGGTAGAACTGCATATGGAACAATGAGCATGCATTTAACTGATTTATTTATTTATTTTTCAAAGAACTATACTTATTTTATTGTTCTCGTCTGTTATTTTTATTGGAGTTTTTAAATTTTAGGATAGCTGGGGTTGCAGTCATTCTATATGTTTTTGCTGGAAACCTTTTCAGGGACATGTACCAAAATTTTATTGGTCTTCTCTTGAGTTGTGTGATTGTGCATATGAGCACCAATCAAATGTGTTGGAGCTATACATGCTGTCTTATACTGCTTTTTCCTATTGAATTCGGATCCCTCTAATCTCTGTGGGTGCATCGGCACAGGCTTTGGTCAATCTTTTCTTCTGAGATGCATCAACCTGTTACGTGTTACATGTGCAGAAAAAATGTTGGAAGTTACTTCGTGATTAATTTTTTGTATGCTGATCCACACAGAGATCCATATACCAAAAGGGGGTGGTGCTAGCAAGAACGTTTTGCCCTGTCTGTGTGTGTTTATCTATTTCTCATGCAAAAACACACTGCCCTTTTGGTGGTAGAGGTTAGGAATTGATTCAATTGAGTATCATATTGTTTATTCTATGGAAGTCTGACAAGCAAGAGAAGTATACCCAAATTTTGGGTATTACTCAGTCTGTGTATGTGTATCTCATATGCAAAAAGACATTGCCCTATTTGGTAGTATAGGATAGGAATTGATTCAATTGAATATCTTATTATCTATTCTATGGAAGTCTGATGACCATGGGAAGTATACGCAAATTGGTTATAACGATCATGGAGTACGGGCCCATAAGTTGTTTGAAGACCTCTGTTTACAAGATATTTTAGAACATCATATCATGCTAAATAACTGATAGTTTTGTTTATTTGGAATTTTTAGTTCATTTTAATTTGAGAATCATGATACTGCTTTGCGACATCTTATGGAACTTCTAGTTATGCTATCTACATGAAGATAGTGATAACTATTGATGACTGAAAAAATTCTGTATGTATCAAATGTAATATTTGTTGAGATACAAATGTCAAAATAATTGCCTTTGATGAAAGTGTTTGTGGGATGTTTTTCTCTTCATTGAATTTAGAGCAAATTGCACTGGCACCCCAAAATGGAGGCCTTAAAGCACTGACACCCAACTTTATGTTTAAAAAGCACAGAGACCCCAAAATTGGATTTTCATTGGATATATTTGTCTAATTTTTCATTGAAAACAGTTAAATAATTGTTTATTTAAAAAAATATCCCTATAATAAACAGTGTCTGAAAGGTTTTCAGTGAAAAATTGGACAAATATATCCAATAAAAATCCAATTTTGGGGTCTCTGTGCTTCTTAAACATAAAGTGGGGTGTCAGTGTTTTAAGGCCTCTATTTTGGGGTGCCAGTGCAATTTGCTCTTGAATTTATGTTTGTCTCTAGTGACAACCTGCTGTAAAAATTAATGGCATACAATGGTAATGAAAAATCTTACAAATATGCAAGGAAATAGAGTTTACCTGTTTGGATGGCTCTTTTACCAATGTTGTTTAGCGCTTGTCTTCAAACACTTGAATGTTATAGTTGGTATTCTACTAAATGTTTTAATTAATTTGTATGATTACTGGATATTTCTTTATATATTTTCTTTCTTCAGGCGATTCAGGCTGATAATGGATCTCTGATGTACTACATGCAAGGGTATCAGCCTGGTTACATTCCTTACAATCCATACTTCCCTGGAGCTACATTTAGCATTGATGGACTGTATTATAGTCAACAGCAATACTTTCCGAGCCCCACTTTCCCACAACCCATTGGTGGACCTGGATATTTCCCAACCCCACTGCCTTATGGATCAGAGGTTGTGCCCTCGTGCATCTGGGATCCTTCTGTTATGGTAGAGGATGTGGCTCATGGCAATGGCTATGGTGGAGTTCCAACCATTCCCGACTCAAAACATAATTTCTCTGCCCAGAGACAAAACATTGCTCTCTCGCCGAAAGTTCTGACAGCTTCTAAGTCTAATAATCCATCAGAAGTGAAGGGCTCCTCACCATTGCTGGATGTGTCATCAGGTCCCGGTGCACTTAACCAATCAAAGCCTGCAAATAAGGTTTTGTTCTATTTCATGGTTTATTTTCTGGTGACCATGTGATGTCTCTTTTTTTGTATGTGTTTGGTGAAATGTACCAATTTACTGAGCTTATAGTGTGCTTCTATTCTCAGGCATCTTCAGTTCTGGCCAAGGGCTACTTCCCCATTACGAAGTTTCCATTCTCAAATCAGGGTAAAGGTGGTTTCTTATATCCCAACAGTCCTGTTAATTTGAAAACCAGTGGGCGGGGATGGGGTGGCGGTGAAAAGATGAAAGGAAGAGGTAAGATTAATGGAATCAGTGATCTTGATTTACTGAACGAACAAAACCGTGGTCCTAGGACAACCAATGCCAAAGGAGCTTTGATTCCTGAAGTTGACCTGACTGGATCTCTTGTTGATGGTGAAAGTGATGGTAACTCCACAACTGCTGTGGTCAGGAGGGATGAATACAATCTTCCTGATTTTCCGACCAAATATGATCATGCTTTGTTCTTTGTCATTAAATCTTACAGTGAAGATGACGTTCATAAGAGCATCAAGTATAATGTGTGGGCAAGTACACCAAATGGAAATAAGAGGCTTGATAGTACTTTTCAAGATGCGCAGGCAAGAACTGCAGAGAAAGGCAGCAAGTGTCCAGTTTTCCTTTTCTTCTCGGTATGCATTATGTTAATGGGATGCAGAAGCTGCTTCTTCCTCTTTTTTGTTTTTTGCCTTCTCTTTTGAACTATTAATTTATCACATATTTTTCTCCCGTTGGTGTAGGTAAATGCAAGTGGTCTGTTCTGTGGAGTAGCTGAAATGATTGGCAGGGTAGACTTCAATAAAAACATGGACTTTTGGCAGCAGGACAAGTGGAGTGGTTATTTCCCGGTCAAGTGGCACATTATTAAAGATGTTCCAAATGCTCACTTCCGGCACATAATACTTGAGAATAATGACAATAAGCCTGTAACTAATAGCAGGGACACACAAGAGGTGAGAAAAAAAATATAGAATTTGGTACAAAATGAATTGAACTTGAACCATGGGTACACTTTTATCTAATACTTTTGTTCTTTGTGGTTGCAATTCTTCTGTCTACTCAGGTTAAATTTTCTCAAGGCATTGAAATGTTGAGCATCTGTAAGAACCATTCACAGATGACGTCAATATTGGATGACTTTGGTTTTTATGAGAGTCGCCAGAAAGCATTGCAAGACAAGAGGGCTAGGCCACCTACTCCACGTTGGAATCACGTGCAGGTAATCTTTGCTTTCAAATTTAAGTTTTGTTGATAGGCGAGTTTGACTTGGGTCTAACCACTAATTATATGATAGTATCAATCAAAATAATAGTACCATTAGTTCTCCTCTGGTAGTTTCGCACTGGCTGATTATAAGTGATGGCTTTGTTACTGTAGAAGCCTGAGGAAGAATTAATGCAAGTGTCCGGTATTCAAGTGGTTGAGCTTAGCTCCGACAAGAAAAAAGTAGTCTGGGAAGACAACAAAGTGAAGGGATGAAAAAGGAGGCTGATGATGAGTGGAGGCATATGGGAACAATGCTGAATGATATTAGCAGGCCCCAAGGATGATGATGCCATGCCCTCCAGAAGGCGGGAGAAAGGCAAAAAAGGAAAGGGTGAATCGGTGGTAGAAATGTTTGTTACAGGCGCTAGCTTGCAGCTACCAGAAGATTTATATGATTCATACGTCCTCTCCTTGAGGTCTCTTTTGTATCATTAATAAACAAAGTAGGAGAAAAAAATTACATGAAGAAAGGCCCCAAAAAAAAAAAAAAAAGGGAAAATGGAAAAAAAACCGGGGGTGGGATGTGCTTGTGCTGAGAAAGCTGTGCGCCAACAAAAGAATTGCAGAGAGAGCTGTTGTTAAATTGCATTGTCTCCTTCAGATTTTGCTGCTTTTGCTCGGGAGTTTGGCTTTCTTGGGGCATCTTGTACTGGGTGAGGGAAGGGTGACAGATCCTAGAGGTGCTTTAGGTTGATTTTTTTTTTCGTTTTCTGTTTTCTTATGCTTTGATTTTGTAATTTTTTCTATTTTTTACCCCCCGCCCCCCGGCCCACTCTTAATTTTCTCTTCCTGCTTATCTTGGGGTGATTGTTGTGGTCTTGTGTAGGTGGTGTGGCCCATTGTGCGACCCTTGTGGCCATATCCTCCTGTTCCCCTTCCCTTTTGGGTTTCTGAGGATTTCTTTGTTCATCTTTGGTAAGTGGAAAGTATAAAGGAAAGAAATATGTAGAGAAGAAATGCCGAGCATATTTCCTGTTTTATTCATGGATTGTCTTGTCACTACGGTGTCCCCACAAAGGGTTAACGTTGCTGCTGCCTGAGCCATCAAAATAGGTGTCGTATTAGTCTTATGGGATGAAATGGTGCACTTTTTGTAGCTTCGTGGAGGGTGCACTGAGATTTGGATTTGATCGGACCCCTGCGGTGGGAGCGAGATGGTGGCAGCTGACGTTATCAGGTGGGCACACTCGAGCTTCAGGGAGGTTATGTATGTTGCAGTTGTTGAGGGCCAGAGGCTGATGATGATGTTTCAAAGGCATGAAGAAGAAGGAAGCACGGGGCCGGTATCAAAGTGTGAAGTTGAATTATGGCGGCGAGGAAGGCTGTTACGTTTTTCCCTTGGCTCGCCTCTGCACTTTTTGCCGACTACATCCTCGATTTGAATGAGGATTCCATTCCAAGAGATGCATTGGGCAAGGACAAGAAGGGTAACCTAGGGACTTCCTCTTCCGGGTGGGAGGTAAGAGGTTAGAGCCTTAGAGCCTTAGAGGTACCAAGGTAACTGAAACGTCAGCATCAGGCAAGTCGTATCGGTTTGTGCCACGATCGACAGCAACACGTACCTAATCGATATAGAGCAGCTGATGTGAGCATAAAACTTTTGGGACATCCCGTAGAATTTTTATTTTATTGGGTGGAATCCGATGGAACTTATTGACACTTGACAGTATTGAGTTTGTATCTGTCTTTTCATGGGCTCTTTTTCTCTTTTTCGCTTTTTCTCTTTTTCGTTACTCTGTTTTTTTTTTCTTTCTTCCTCCTCTCTCTCATTAGAAGCGCACTCACTCAGTGCAGGGGGTGCGGCAATCGTGTACTTCACTGATCAATCGGTGCAGTCGTGAGCTTGTGGAGGGGGCATTCGTATCAACATAGCTTTACGTTTAGAATATTGGAATCGTGTACTCCACTGTGCGTACTTATTTATTTATTTATTCCTGGTTGCCTGCCTCCACTGTGTGTAGTTGGGACTTGGGAGGGGGCTTGTGAAGGCAAATTCGGATGAACAAAGCTTCTTTTTTTTTTTGGGTAGAACAAAGCATGTCTTTTTAAAGTCTCTGAGAAGAGATCTTGCAATGCAATCAGACAGCAGCAGAATATCAGATGGTGATTTATTATATTCAGGTGGGCATGCGGCATTTTACCCGACCAAAAAAGAGAGGTAGGGATGCATGCGGCATGGCTACCACTCCTGCTATGCAGTCGGCGTTGACCAACAAGATAGCATCCCAGATTTGAGGGTAAAGTTATTATTTCCCATGCTTATTTTATTAAGATGTATGAATTTTTTTTGTATGATTCGAATTGAGTCTGGATCAGCTCTCCCGACGGCTCCTCCTACACTTCCTGACCACAAATATCAGTGGGGCCCATGGTGAAAAACACTTTTTGAAAAAATAAATTTTTTTTTTCCACCAGTGAGGCCCACAGTTTTTGTGGTCAGGAAGCCATGGGGGAGCACAGATATCCCCCATGGGGAGAAGATCCGGATTCGAATTGGTGTATATCAAAGTATGGACGAGACCAATATCCCCTCGATATTTGACAGTCTCCCAATCACTATCGAGATCAAGGTGGACACGATATATATATATATATATATCGGACGGACTGACGGAGGCATGTTTGATGCCACTCTGACTAGGGCCCATAGGCCCAAGAATAATTGGATAGAGGAAGGAAAGGTGTAGAGGGAATGGAAGATTCATCGACCTCCTTTGACTTTATGCCTCTAAAATCTAAATAGAGGTTGCCACCTACCATACTAGAAGCACATCTACATTTCACATGATATTTCAGGCCTCAAAGATTTATATATATATATATATATATATATATATATATATATATATAAAAATATATATATATATATATATATATATATATATATATATATATATATATATATATATAAAAGACCAGGACGGCTCTGCTAGACTAAGCCGGCAATTCCAGGGCCAGACAAATAGTGCTCGTCAGCTGAAACGATGTACTCAGATAACGGCAGGCAGTGCAGGCATAACTCGATGACAAGCCTAGTTGCCCAGCGACTTTTAGTAAAGCCAGTGGCCTTTAGGGGATTTGAAATATCTCCTCTCGGGCGTCTCCTCCCAATGTTAATTTCAGCAATAAATGCCTCAAGGCTTGTGCAATGACAAGAGACAGCTTGGATGCTCCACATTTGCTCTAAGACTGCCATGGGTACCGTGACACCACTTTTTGTCTCCTTAACCAAGGAGCGATGTGACATCAGGCCGATACTTGAGTCGACTCTTTGATTGCAAGAGGTACTAACAGCTACCTTGAGAACTACGGTTGCCAGAAGACAATTTCACCATGGCACAGAGGCCATCTCAAGCAAGGAAGGGTCACAGGTTCGTTATAAATAGAGGTGGCACTCCCAGGTAAAGGTAGAGCTTCTCCAACCATTACTCTCCTTCATAACTACATGAAAACATTCCCACCATGAATCCTGAGCATTTACTCTTCGAACATTGATTCTCAGCTTCTTCTTTAAGGATTAACTTAATCATTGGAGGTGGTTTCCCGTCCCAAGAGGCGGCCCACTCTCACCTTTGTTCTAATTTTAAGAGGCTAAGGAGAACCAGGTCTGAAGAGAGCCCGAACCATTCGAGTAAGCTGATCTTCCCCCAACAATATATAACATACATTTTGTCTTGGTTGTCCTATTTGATTGAACTACTTGCCGTTAGGTTAATCATCAATTTGTGGAATTTGTAAGTGCCTTTTCTTAATTAGTTCTCTTCTTGTGAAAGAGAAAATAAAGAATACTTCTATTGAAGTAAAACAAATTATTATTTACCTTGTTAGATGAGTACATAATCATAGGATTAAATTATTTAGAAAGTTGATTCCCAAATAGTGGTCCCAAACAAATAAAGGAGTTGGACATCAAACTACTCTTAATTATGAGGGGATATTAAATATACCCCCTAAAAAAATATGGGACATTAATATCTTTAATGCGATAACTACCAACTTGTAAATCAATAAAACTAAGTTTTGGAGATGGGCAAGCCATGGGAATCTATGAACGTATATATATATATATATATATATATATATATATATATATATATATATATATATATATATACTTCTCATGTCAAAATAACGGAATGTGATTCTAAAATAAAGCTTCCAAGTGGTTAACAACTTGTGAGAATCTATCAGCTCTCCACTAGACTAGGTCACCAATATATATCAGGCCGAAGTGAACCTCTGATGGGCCTGGCTTGTTTTCATTCTACGTATGTCATTGTATTACCTAATGGGCTTGACTGGGCTCATTCGCCAAAATGGGCTTTCGTTTGGCCAGTATAAATGCAACTCGGACAAAGAAGGCTAGGGGTTTGAAGCCCAGGTCCATCAGTCAGCCCCATTTTAAAATACTTCCCCATTCCCTATTTAAGGAGTTTTTTTTTTTTTAAATTTTTGTTATTTTTCTTCTTCTTGTTTTATTAATCTTGGTTACACATATCACTTAACCAAGGATTGCGTGCGCTCCTATCAGAAGAGGAAAGAGCCCTTAGGAATCTGCTACATAATTGAATTTTCTTGGAATCCAGTAAAAAGTACAGGAAGGAAAAGAAGAAAATAAGAATAGAATGTCTCGTATCGGAGGAGCAGCTCCACCAAACTGGTGGTATACAAAACTCCTCACAAAAATTATAGAAATTTCCATCATGCTTTTGGGTTTATGGACAATGGGAAGGCGATCTCTCATTCCGGAGCTGAAATAGGCTCACTTCATTATTTTCTTTTCTAGAGGTATGCTCATATGTTATCCATCTAAATATAAATATAAATGGGCCCAATCAGAAGAAGTCCAGCCTCAGAGTCCAAAGCCACGGATGGAAGGATGTTGCACATTGGAATTATTGTGGATAAGGCGTAGTAGTAACTAGTAACAGAAGAACGACCTTAGCTTTTGCAGCAACCGAAAAGAATTATTACAGAACTGGGAAGAAAGAAATCGTCATCTCTTTCTCAACTTCAACTCTGCCTCTCCGTTTTGCGGTTGGCATTTCCCCGTTAAAAAGCAGAGTTGTTGTTAGTTTAACAGTTTCAGCGGTCGAAATCACAAGGGACTTTCTGGCCTCTTCTCACCGGTCCCGGCCATGGCTCTGCGCCAGCCATGTCTATCCACATCCTCATCATCCTTAGAAAACATTATGCCCCTCTTCCGCAACCACCATCACCATCACCATCGGTGCTCCTACAGACCCCCCACTGCAACTTCAATTTCCACTGCTCAGCTCCTCTGCCGCCGCCAGACCAGAACAAGGGGACCTATTTTTGTGGGCAAAGGAGAGACTGAGTTGCAGGTGTCAAACTCAGACACCCAAGTCGAGCAGCAAGAAGAAGACCCAACTCCTGAAGACCTCGAATGTGTTGGCCAGATCCAAAGAGTTATTCTCCTCCTTTCTCCTCTTCTTCTTACTAGACTACCTTTATTTACAATCGTATAGCTACCTACTAATTTATGTACACACACTATATGAACAATGTTCTTTACTTACTTAAATTTTTTTTATTCTTTTTCTGCTCCTGAAATGCATTTTCTTTGAAGTCATTCACTTCACTGTTTTGTTGCTTCTCTTGGTGTAGGTGTTGAACCTTCTCAAAAAAAACAGAGACATGATATTCAGTGAGGTGGGCATTTAGACTAAAAATTATAGTTACATGGTTTGGTGTTATTTTCTGTCAGAACTTTAAGCTCTTCTTCCTTCTGCATAGTTTATTATTCTGGTGAGCTGTGGTACAGTGCTTATTTTATTGCTATCGTGCCCCTGCTAAGCTTTCCAACTATTTTATTGTTCGAATGAGTTGACCCTTGTGGCTGTAATTGCTAATTCTTATGTTCCTTTTTGAAGGTTAAACTAACGGTCATGATTGAGGATCCAAGAGAAGTTGAGAGGAGAAGACTACTTGGCATAGAAGATTCTGAAGCGCCTACTAGGGATGATTTAGTGGCTGCTCTGGAAGACGTATGTGTATTAATTTTGTTATGATCTCCCTTTTTCATGCCTGAACTTGTAGCTATTGCAGGACAATCATGTAAAACCTTGAGGTGGTAGTTGAAACCCATTGGACGACAGGAGAATGGAGTGAATTCAAAAGATCATTAGGTTATTTCGGTTCATCATCATGCTGTATTAAGCATGAGCTTCCTTCTCTGTGCATGCTTACTGCTGTACCATCCACACAAAGAGGGAAAATGAACGTGGAAACTAAGGTTTTGAATTAAAATAAGTGACCCATCTTTTTCTCTGGCCAACGCTAGCCAATTGTACAAGAACTTGTCCTATTGTTTCATTGATTTTAGACACAATATAGAATATATAATTGAAAATCATGTGAACTCTTATGCCACATTGTATTTTCGATGTTCATTTTCTTGTAGAAGCACTCATGTTGTAAAATGGTTAGGATCCTGGCCCCCACTCCCCCACTCTCAAAAAAACAAAAAGAGAGAGAGATCCAAGATTGACAAGCTCCAACATACTTTAGTGGTGACCATAATGATATGTAATGGAAGCAGAGGGTCTGAGCCCATCACTGATCTCCTTCTCAGTGGTGGTAGTGGTGCAAAGCCACACTGGGCATATGGTACCACCCGACCCAATGACGCACCCTTTTACCCTGTTGGAGCATTAGTTGTTTGCATCTTGTTCTCTTGTAAAGTAAGAGGGAGATTCGGAGATTTTTGACTTAGGATTTTGGGTGAGAGTTTAACAATTCACGAAGGAACCATTTCCTAGTACTTATTTTGTTGAAGATTATTACTTGATGAAGAAATGTAGAATTATAGCCATCTCAAGGGAATGCATTTGGTATTGGAGAGAGATTCTAGGCATAAAATAATGATTCAAATATAAAGTAACTGCAAAGCTTATTTCCTTTTGAGAGTCATTGATCTCTGGGGTCACAGAGTAGTTTTCTGTCAAATGGTAGGGTTATCCTATTTGACTAGGTTTTGGGGGCCTTTGCTTTGTTGCCTCCTAGAGAAGTGTTAAATACTGGATATGCTGAAGGTGTAGAACTGGCAAGAAGGAAAAAACTGTTAATTTATTTTCCCTTTATGCTGTTACTGTCGTATTATATTAAGGTTGTACATGTATGCCCTTTAGCTAGACCTAACTTTTTTCTAGACAATTATATTTTCATATAGTTTTCTCTGGATGATGGTGCTTTTTGGGTTTTGTATGGAGAGGTGGAGAGGAATAGAATGATCCTTGATGCTAAATGAAGGGTGGTTCACTAGATTTATTTAATCAGTGTAAGTTTGTCATACGTTAGAACATTATGATGTCCCATTAATGTGTTAGCAAGACCTGATGACACCTTGGTATTCCTATGTACTATCTATAGAAAATGGATGTATCTCATGAAAAGTGATCATAGAACTTACTAATTAATAATGATTCTGAGATACTTTAATTTTTGCATCCAAGGATGAAATGTCACCTCATTATTAGGTCTGCTTCGAATGTGTTGTGTGACTGCCATATTTGTCCAGGTGAATGAAGGAAGAGTTCCTAAAAACCGTGTTGCTCTTCGGATGCTTGCTGAGGAAATGACCAATTGGCCCAGCCTTGAGGTATTCTTGTGATCCAGTCTCAGGTTTATTACTTATTTTAAGTTAATTCGTCTAATTTTTGTGATTATTTAAATCTATTTGAATTTGTTGTTTTTAGTGTTTTGTTTCACCTTTTTACTATGTGTGTGTTATAACATTCAGTTCCTGTTGTAGCCTCAAATGATGGAGAATATTAGACATTTTCAAGAAATATTAAGAATTGTATATTTATTGTCCTCTTATAACTAATAAGTAATACTAATAACCATATAAAATAACCATGTATTCATACTGCATCCCAAATTCTAATCTAGCTACCAAAATCCATTTTCAAAATCCAAGAACCTCGTAATTGGCAAATGAAAGTTGCCAAGTTCTTATAGGAATCATATGTTTCATATTTCCTAGGATTGTCTTAAATGCTGCGACCTAAAGTATCTCACATATCATTACATTCCATTTTGAAAAATCTGTTGGCTTATTTTTCCTATTAGTTCTTGATCAGTCTATTGTTGGAGATGGAAATTTGGCAGTATTCATAAAGGATGTTCTCCTTATAATACTTGAACCTTCTTACAAGGGAAGCTTTTTGATCGGTAGTCCAAAGTTCAAGCTTGGATATCGAAAAGAATCATCATTTAATTATGACTTCAGGGTTTCTATAGTTGTTCCTTGTTTTTTTTTTTGGATGAAAAAATATATATATTAAAACTGGAAAAGGAGAACAAGGTCTCTAATTAGGAGACCGAAAAGAAGAGCTTAGGCCCCAGGAGACAACAATAAGCCTGTTCCTTGGGGTATCATCAACAGGGGGTGGGGCAAAGCTAACAACCTAGAAGATACATCAAAAGATGGCATTCAAAATCCTATCTATTGAGAGGGATTTGGAGGTCCATCTTCGAAGATTGTGCTTCCACCAAAGGTGATGGATTAAGGCACAAAACACTAGCTTACCAATCCAATCGCAAATGGAAGAGCCTGAAAAATTTCTCAAAATCCAAGACCAATCTCGGAAGAATCCATAGGATTGCCTCGAACGGGGCCAAATGGAGGCTATGGTTTTTCCCCAGATAGATCTGGAGAAGGGGCAAGAAAAGAAAAGGTGCTTAAGGTTCTCCAACCCATTCCGTTATTAGGGATGTGGCGGCTAATAAGGAAGGATTGGGTGGGAAGGGCTTGGATGAGGGCTCTCCAAAGGGTAAGGGAATGATGGAGAATGTAACCTTTGAACCAAACCAATGGGGGGAAGGGGGCTTGGGATTATGAGGTCTGAGGAGGTTCCAAGCTGATGAAGTGGTGAAGGATTTGGAGGGGGAAGGGAGTCAGATGATGAGGTCTCTAGTGGAGCTGGTGATAGGGGGAAGAGATTCCCAAACCTGTGTGAGAATGGGGAGGGGGGAAGGAATCTAGGACCCATTTGAGATGAAGTTGACAAGGGGGTGGACTTGGGATACGG